>NC_090929.1:1721647338-1721950368 GCF_040938575.1 Ambystoma mexicanum | reverse complement strand
TAAGGAAGTGGACAGAACTATACAAACATTTGTATGGGATGGCAAGCCGCCAAGGTTGGCTCTATGGAAAATGCTGCTGCCATTGAGAAAAGGCGGAATGAATATGCCAAACTTCTTCGACTATCAGCTTGCATTGTTGGTCAGACATCTATGTCAGACTGCAGGTCCTGAACAAAATGTTCCGGTTGAGATTGTTGCTGAGTGCGGGAGAGTCTCTCCCTTGGCTCCTAACGCCTTGCTGACAACACTAACTAGACCTGCCTGACTTGAGAACCCCCGACAGCCTTCTTGCGTGAGAGCTGTCACCACATATCACACTGGGTTGGAAGTGACCTGTATCTGTTCGTGGACGCATCGATCCGGCTTAATCCAGAATTGACCAGTAATGGGAAAGTACTCTTCTGGCCATACTGGTTCCTGGCAGGAGTTAAATGCATTAAGGATCTGATTGTGGAAGGAAGTTGGGTCCCCTTCGCTCGTTTGCGCCATGATTTTGACTTGAGTGATTGCAGCTAAGCAGAATACAGAAAACTTGGGGGAATCATTGCTGCCAAAATAGACCCTACACAATTGATTACACAGAATACAGCATAGACGTCGCTGGAGCTCTGTAAACATGCTTTACATCCTGCTGCCACAATGTATGACACGCTATTATCCAGTCGTAGAGGAGTCCCTGCGTTGGCTAATATCTGGGTGGACGAGCTAGGTGAAAGAATAGATCAGGACTGCTGGCGGAGATGCTGCAATAATGTTAGTCTGGTCAGTGTGGATTGGGGACCCGAGAGCATCCCAGACAAAGCTTCTCTTCAGAACCTATTGGAGTCCGGAACCTATGTTTAAGAGAAAACCTTATTGATAGTGATCAATGTTGGAAATGCAAACTGGCGAAGGGGTCCCTGGGTCATTTACTCTGTACTTGCCCGAAAACAATGGAGTTTTGGAAAAGCGTTTGTGAAAGACTGAGCCTGGTTTTAAACAGCTCTATTGTGCTTCTATTATGATTCTGGGAGAACTATCTCCATTGGAAGATGTGCCATTCTACAAAAAGGTGTGGCTACTCAGAGCTTGTATGGTGGCCAAAAAAATGATACTAACAGCATGGAAATCAACAACCTCTTTCTGTGTTGATGATTGGGTGGATGATTTGTTAATCATATCCACATATGAGAAGGCCATCTATAAGCAGGCTGGCAAAACTGATAAGTTTAGAGACATTTGGGGATCATTTCTTGAGACATATGGTTTGTGTCAACTATGTACCATTATTAGTAATAGTGCACTTTTTCCTCTCCTCTTTCCCTCATCTCTTTTTCTTCTTCCTTTGTTTTATTTTTAATTACATTTTAGTGAGCTCTTATTTGAATATGAATTCTGATTGTTCATCTGCAATTGTTCAAATTGAATGTTGTCATGTACCATTTGTTATTTATGATGTACAAGATAAAAACTTTACTCAGAAGACCAGGTAACATCAGAGAGGAACTTAAACCAGAAAAACCATCCTTACAATAGGAACCTATGGGATATAAGGCAGAGGTGGTGTGGCAAGGCGAAAGAGAACATCAGAAACACCTGAGAAGGAGGCGAAGAAAAAATATCCCAGAGAACCAGTGGGGTCAGAAGACCACTTGGTAAATATAAAGACTATGAAATGAAATTTTATTTTATTTATATCGCGCTCGTACACAAGTGTTTCAGAGCGCGACCAGGCAAAGGGAGGGGAACAGGGGAGAACAAAAACAATGATCTTACTAGGCCCAGTGACATTGAGAACGTGCATGTGCATGGGAAAGGGGAAAGTGCATGGAAGGGGGGGGGTTTTAGTTGATTCACACAAGGTGATACTCTATATATGAAGCAGAGCACAATAAAAATAAACCTGGTAACAACTTCCACTTGGTGAGAGAGTATTCTTCATAGTTAGAGGCTTCTACAGAGAGCAAAGTCAGGCCTTTATGAACCTCAGATGAATGAACACATTCTCATATATGTCCAGAAGGAAGACCACCCGAGGTTTATGTGAGCAGGTAGGAAACAGAAAGGAAAAAGGATGGCTAGAAAGCTCCCAGAACCCATTGGGATGCTCACACGGCACCCGGGCGAGTCTCACCGGGTAGAGTGTAAAACTGGCGATACCCACTGAGACGGACTCAACAAACCCTACCTAATCCCACCCAACATACGCACTCGCCCTTAGTTCCCACCAGGTACCACAGTGGTTGAATTGTCAGGATACGTAGGCGTAGGCAGGTGCAATGGCTGTATGAGTGGGAAGGGAAGATAGGTAGAGCTGCGAGGCAGACTGGGGGAGGAAGGGGCTAGATGTAAAAGGGACCCTGAAGGCTGGACGGACTCAGATCATGACAGATGCATGGGGGTGCTACCGAACCCCATCTGGGGAGAATACAGAAACCCACCGCCTCAAGTCAGGATAGAGATGCCAACTAACCAACTGCACTAACAATTTGCCCCTCTGCATACATCTCTCAAACTCCAAACCAAACACAACCACAAACCTACAGCACAACAAACTTCACTACATAGCAACAACAAAACAAAAACGCACATAGACTCGCACAACAGCACACAACGACTACCGGCCACAAAACACCCCAGACCCAGCCAAAGGACCCACCGGGCTGAGGCTACCAACAGCACATCACTGCTCTCTTGCACTTTTCCAGCTCCTTCCCACTAACCCCCCTCCCTTCCCTTTTTAGAGCCGCCAGAGCTAGGGTGACCAGATTTCCAAAACAAAAAACCGGGACGGTCAACAACATAAATGAGGGACTACCCCACCGCAGCCCACCAATTAACACACCTTTGCCCAACACGCCCCCACAACCACCATCCAACCATATTTCCAGCACTTCTCCTTTGTATAAACTGTATATGAACTCATTATTGCAGTTTTGTCTGTGCATCTTGCATACATGCCAACCCCCCCATTTTAGGCGGGAGACTCCCGATTTTTCAGTGAAAAATAATGCTATTTTCCACATTCTCCGTCCTAAAATAAATCTTTGCCCAATGCATTCCTATGGGAACATCTTTGGCTCCCGATTTTTTTGACGTAATCTCCCGCAGAGGTGGGTTGAAATGTTGGCATGCATGATCTTGGCACGTAAATTCAAAACAAGCGTCTGATTGATAATACATGGCTTGCGGTACAATGATTTCAATGTCCATTTCTGTGGAACAGTCAGTAAGTTTTGTGGCTTGCATCTGAAAGGTTGGGGGGGGGGTTCAGCCAAACCTCCAACTTCAAAATTGTGTAAGCATTGTGAAAAATAATTACGATTTTAATTACTGTGGTCACCTAACCATGCAAACTCGGACGGGTTTCTAAAATGGAAAAACTCCTGGACCCGGGACAGAAGGTGATTTCCGCGGACTGTCCTGGGAAAACTGGGACATCTGGTCACCCTAGCCTAGCCAGAGCACCACTAACCCCTCTTCCTTTTTCAGAGCCGCTAGAGCACCACTAACCCCCCTCCCTTTCCAGAGCCGCCAGAGCACCACTAACCCCCTCCCTTCCCAGAGCCGCCAGAGCACCACTAACCCCCCTCCCTTCCCAGAGCCGCCAGAGCACCACTAACCCCCCCTCCCTTCCCAGAGCCGCCAGAGCACCACTAGCCCCCCTCCCTTCCCAGAGCAGCCAGAGCACCACTAACCCCTCTTCCCTTCCCAGAGCCGCCAGAGCGCCACTAACCGCCCTCCCTTCCCAGAGCCACCAGAGCGCCACTAATCCCTCTTCCTTTTTCAGTGCGGCTAGAGCACCACTAACCCCCCTCCCTTCCCAGAGGCGCCAGAGCACCACTAACCCCCCTCCCTTCCCAGAGCCGCCAGAGCACCACTAACCCCACTCCCTTCCCAGAGCCACCAGAGCGCCACTAACCCCTCTTCATTTTTCAGAGCGGCTAGAGCACCACTAACCCCCCTCCCTTCCCAGAGGCGCCAGAGCACCACTAACCCCCCTCCCTTCCCAGAGCCGCCAGAGCACCACTAACCCCCCTCCCTTCCCAGAGCCACCAGAGCGCCACTAACCCCTCTTCCTTTTTCAGAGCGGCTAGAGAACCACTAACCCCCCTCCCTTCCCAGAGCCGCCAGAGCACCACTAACCCCCCTCCCTTCCCAGAGCCGCCAGAGCACCACTAACCCCTCTTCCCTTTTCAGAGCCGCTAGAACACCACTAACCCCCCTCCCTTCCCAGAGCCGCCAGAGCGCCACTAACACCTCTTCCCTTTTCAGAGCCGCCAGAGCGCCACTAACCCCCCTCCCTTCCCAGAGCAGCCAGAGCGCCACTAACCGCCCTCCCTTCCCAGAGCCGCCAGAGCGCCACTAACCGCCCTCCCTTCCCAGAGCCGCCAGAGCGCCACTAACCCCTCTTCCCTTTTTCAGAACGGCTAGAGCACCACTAACCCCCCTCCCTTCCCAGAGCCGCCAGAGCGCCACTAACCGCCCTCCCTTCCCAGAGCCGCCAGAGCGCCACTAACCGCCCTCCCTTCCCAGAGCCGCCAGAGCGCCACTAACCCCTCTTCCCTTTTTCAGAACGGCTAGAGCACCACTAACCCCCCTCCCTTCCCAGAGCCGCCAGAGCGCCACTAGCCCCCCTCCCTTCCCAGAGCGCCACTAACTCCTCTTCCTTTTTCAGAGCGGCTAGAGCACCACTAACCCCCCTCCCTTCCCAGAGCCGCCAGAGCACCACTAACCCCTCTTCCCTTCCCAGAGCCGCCAGAGCGCCACTAACCCCCCTCCCTTCCCAGAGCTGCCAGACCACCACTAACCCCCCTCCCTTCCCAGAGCCGCCAGACCACCACTAACCCCCCCTCCCTTCCCAGAGCCGCCAGACCACCACTAACCCCCCCTCCCTTCCCAGAGCCGCCAGACCACCACTAACCCCCCCTCCCTTCCCAGAGCCGCCAGAGCACCACTAACCCCCCCTCCCTTCCCAGAGCCGCCAGAGCACCACTAACCCCCCTCCCTTCCCAGAGCCGCCAGAGCACCACTAACCCCCCTCCCTTCCCAGAGCCGCCAGAGCACCACTAACCCCTCTTCCCTTTTTCAGAACGGCTAGAGCACCACTAAACCCTCTTCCCTTTTTCAGAACGGCTAGAGCACCACTAACCCCCCTCCCTTCCCAGAGCCGCCAGAGCGCCACTAACCCCCCTCCCTTCCCAGAGCCGCCAGAGCGCCACTAACCCCCCTCCCTTCCCAGAGCCGCCAGAGCGCCACTAACCCCCCTCCCTTCCCAGAGCAGCCAGAGCACCACTAACCCCTCTTCCCTTCCCAGAGCCGCCAGAGCACCACTAACCCCTCTTCCCTTTTCAGAGCCGCCAGAGCGCCACTCACCCCCCTCCCTTCCCAGAGCCGCCAGAGCGCCACTAACCCCCCTCCCTTCCCAGAGCCGCCAGAGCACCACTAACCCCTCTTCCCTTTTCAGAGCCGCCAGAGCGCCACTAACCCCCCTCCCTTCCCAGAGCGCCACTAACCCCTCTTCCCTTTTCAGAGCCGCCAGAGCACCACTAACCCCCCTCCCTTCCCAGAGCAACCAGAGCACCACTAACCCCTCTTCCCTTTTCAGAGCCGCCAGAGCGCCACTAACCCCCCTCCCTTCCCAGAGCCGCCAGAGCACCACTAACCCCCCTCCCTTCCCAGAGCCGCCAGAGCACCACTAACCCCCCTCCCTTCCCAGAGCCGCCAGAGCACCACTAACCCCCCTCCCTTCCCAGAGCCGCCAGAGCACCACTAACCCCTCTTCCCTTTTCAGAGCCGCTAGAACACCACTAACCCCCCTCCCTTCCCAGAGCCGCCAGAGCGCCACTAACACCTCTTCCCTTTTCAGAGCCGCCAGAGCGCCACTAACCCCCCTCCCTTCCCAGAGCCGCCAGAGCGCCACTAACCGCCCTCCCTTCCCAGAGCCGCCAGAGCGCCACTAACCGCCCTCCCTTCCCAGAGCCGCCAGAGCGCCACTAACCCCTCTTCCCTTTTTCAGAACGGCTAGAGCACCACTAACCCCCCTCCCTTCCCAGAGCCGCCAGAGCGCCACTAACCCCCCTCCCTTCCCAGAGCCGCCAGAGCGCCACTAACCGCCCTCCCTTCCCAGAGCCGCCAGAGCGCCACTAACCGCCCTCCCTTCCCAGAGCAGCCAGAGCGCCACTAACCCCTCTTCCCTTTTTCAGAACGGCTAGAGCACCACTAACCCCCCTCCCTTCCCAGAGCCGCCAGAGCGCCACTAACCCCCCTCCCTTCCCAGAGCGCCACTAACTCCTCTTCCTTTTTCAGAGCGGCTAGAGCACCACTAACCCCCCTCCCTTCCCAGAGCCGCCAGAGCACCACTAACCCCTCTTCCCTTCCCAGAGCTGCCAGACCACCACTAACCCCCCTCCCTTCCCAGAGCCGCCAGACCACCACTAACCCCCCCTCCCTTCCCAGAGCCGCCAGACCACCACTAACCCCCCTCCCTTCCCAGAGCCGCCAGAGCACCACTAACCCCCCCTCCCTTCCCAGAGCCGCCAGAGCACCACTAACCCCCCTCCCTTCCCAGAGCCGCCAGAGCACCTCTAACCCCTCTTCCCTTTTTCAGAACGGCTAGAGCACCACTAACCCCTCTTCCCTTTTCAGAGCCGCCAGAGCACCACTAACCCCCCTCCCTTCCCAGAGCAACCAGAGCACCACTAACCCCTCTTCCCTTTTCAGAGCCGCTAGAGCATCAGGGGACCACTTTGGTGGTGATAGTGCACGGTACAATGTCCTTGAACATTAACATCATGTAACTGATTGAGCAGGCGTGCATTATGAACATGTTAGGGACCAGTGCAGAGACATGTGACAGCACCCGAGTCCGCTTTTTATGTTCATGGTTGACTTCCGCTAAATCGGCAGCTCTGCACATGCGCACATACTCACTGCTCTTTGGTGCCAAGCCTAGAGGGCAGAAACGAGTCCTCGGGAGTCAGACCGTCTTCCTGACATGCACTCATGGCCGGGGCAAGGTGTGCAAGGCGGGGCCGAGATGCCTGATGGCAGGCGTGCAAGGTATGGGGCCAGCGAGGAGAGGAACTTTGAAGCATAGGGGGAACGGAAGTGCAGGCTGACAGCGCTCACCTGCTGTCCTTCCTCTATGTCTGTGGCACGCGGGCACTTGTAGTCCTGGCTCTGGGTGTTGTTGTTCGCGGTCCCTCGTCTATGTCGCCAGTCGCGCTAGTCCGTCCTCTGTGTCCGTGGCACGCCGGCACTGGCAGTCCTGGTTCTTGGTGGCGTTGATCGCAGTCCCTCGTCTATGTTGCCGGCCGCGCCAGTCCGTCTTCGCTGTCCGTGGCGCAGCCCGCGGCGGGATGCGGAAAGGGAAGCGCCATAGAGAGAAGGAGACCGGGCAGGTGAGTGTCAGTGGCGGCTCCGGGACCCCCTCCCCTCCTGCAGCCCAGAGTGCCCGGGTCACGGAGGGCCGGTGACCTCCGGCAAGCCAGGGGCCCCGGGGGCTTCCAGGAGCGCGGGCGGCGCTGTGGCCCCTGGCTCTCCTGGGGCCCCTGGCTCTCCTGGGGGCCCCGGGGCCCTCTAGGAGCGCAGGCGGCTCTGTGGCCCCCGGGCAGGGCTCTGGAACTTACATGACAACCCCCTCCTGCCTGGGAGTGAGAGTCTCGCACTTTATTATAAGACATACATGTTGCTATGGTTTCAATCATTTCCCATGTCTCCCTCACGCAATAGCTCTGGTCAATGAGAGTCAATGGATGCATCGAATTTTCCCACTTTCCCCTTCAAGTCCTGCCTCTCAGGGGTGGCATGTGTGCTGTGACCCTCCCAGGCAGTGCTAGATCACCTGAGGGACCCCAGTATAGGTCACCCGAGGGACCCCAGTACAGGCCTGTGACCCCCAAGCAGTGCTAGGTCACCTGAGGGACCCCAGTACAGGCCTGTGACCCCCAAGCAGTGCTAGGTCACCTGAGGGACCCCAGTACAGGCCTGTGACCCCCAAGCAGTGCTAGGTCACCTGAGGGACCCCAGTACAGGCCTGTGACCCCCAAGCAGTGCTAGGTCACCTGAGGGACCCCAGTACATGTCTGTGACCCCAGGCAGAGCTAGGTCACCTGAGGGACTCGAGTATAGGTCACCTGAGGGACCCCAGTATAGGTCACCTGAGGGACCCCAGTACATGTCTGTGACCCCAGGCAGAGCTAGGTCACCTGAGGGACTCGAGTACAGGTCACCTGAGGGACCCCAGTATAGGTCACCTGAGGGACCCCAGTACATGTCTGTGACCCCAGGCAGAGCTAGGTCACCTGAGGGACTCGAGTATAGGTCACCTGAGGGACCCCAGTATAGGTCACCTGAGGGACCCCAGTACATGTCTGTGACCCCAGGCAGAGCTAGGTCACCTGAGGGACTCGAGTATAGGTCACCTGAGGGACCCCAGTACAGGCCTGTGGCCCCCAAGCAGTGCTAGGTCACCTGAGGGACCCCAGTATAGGTCACCTGAGGGACCCCAGTACAGGCCTGTGACCCCAGGCAGATCTAGGTCACCTGAGGGACCCCAGTATAGGTCACCCGAGGGACCCCAGTACAGGCCTGTGACCCCCAAGCAGTGCTAGGTCACCTGAGGCACCCCAGTTCAGGTCTGTGGCCCCCAAGCAGTGCTAGGTCACCTGAGGGACCCCAGTATAGGTCACCTGAGGGACCCCAGTACAGGCCTGTGACCCCAGGCAGAGCTAGATCACCTGAGGGACCCCAGTATAGGTCACCTGAGGGACCCCAGTACAGGCCTGTGACCCCCAAGCAGTGCTAGGTCACCTGAGGGACCCCAGTATAGGTCACCTGAGGGACCCCAGTACAGGCCTGTGACCCCCAAGCAGTGCTAGGTCACCTGAGGGACCCCAGTACAGGCCTGTGACCCCCAAGCAGTGCTAGGTCACCTGAGGGACCCCAGTACATGTCTGTGACCCCAGGCAGAGCTAGGTCACCTGAGGGACTCGAGTATAGGTCACCTGAGGGACCCCAGTATAGGTCACCTGAGGGACCCCAGTACATGTCTGTGACCCCAGGCAGAGCTAGGTCACCTGAGGGACCCGAGTATAGGTCACCTGAGGGACCCCAGTATAGGTCACCTGAGGGACCCCAGTACATGTCTGTGACCCCAGGCAGAGCTAGGTCACCTGAGGGACTCGAGTATAGGTCACCTGAGGGACGCCAGTACAGGCCTGTGGCCCCCAAGCAGTGCTAGGTCACCTGAGGGACCCCAGTATAGGTCACCTGAGGGACCCCAGTACAGGCCTGTGACCCTAGGCAGAGCTAGGTCACCTGAGGGACTCGAGTATAGGTCACCTGAGGGACCCCAGTACAGGCCTGTGGCCCCCAAGCAGTGCTAGGTCACCTGAGGGACCCCAGTATAGGTCACCTGAGGGACCCCAGTACAGGCCTGTGACCCCAGGCAGATCTAGGTCACCTGAGGGACCCCAGTATAGGTCACCTGAGGGACCCCAGTATAGGCCTGTGACCCCAGACAGAGCTAGGTCACCTGAGGGACCCCAGTATAGGTCACCCGAGGGACCCCAGTACAGGCCTGTGACCCCCAAGCAGTGCTAGGTCACCTGAGGCACCCCAGTTCAGGTCTGTGGCCCCCAAGCAGTGCTAGGTCACCTGAGGGACCCCAGTATAGGTCACCTGAGGGACCCCAGTACAGGCCTGTGACCCCAGGCAGAGCTAGATCACCTGAGGGACCCCAGTATAGGTCACCTGAGGGACCCCAGTACAGGCCTGTGACCCCCAAGCAGTGCTAGGTCACCTGAGGGACCCCAGTATAGGTCACCTGAGGGACCCCAGTACAGGCCTGTGACCCCCAAGCAGTGCTAGGCCACCTGAGGGACCCCAGTACAGGCCTGTGACCCCCAAGCAGTGCTAGGTCACCTGAGGGACCCCAGTACATGTCTGTGACCCCAGGCAGAGCTAGGTCACCTGAGGGACTCGAGTATAGGTCACCTGAGGGACCCCAGTATAGGTCACCTGAGGGACCCCAGTACATGTCTGTGACCCCAGGCAGAGCTAGGTCACCTGAGGGACTCGAGTATAGGTCACCTGAGGGACCCCAGTATAGGTCACCTGAGGGACCCCAGTACATGTCTGTGACCCCAGGCAGAGCTAGGTCACCTGAGGGACTCGAGTATAGGTCACCTGAGGGACCCCAGTACAGGCCTGTGGCCCCCAAGCAGTGCTAGGTCACCTGAGGGACCCCAGTATAGGTCACCTGAGGGACCCCAGTACAGGCCTGTGACCCTAGGCAGAGCTAGGTCACCTGAGGGACTCGAGTATAGGTCACC
Organism: Ambystoma mexicanum; assembly: GCF_040938575.1. Taxonomy (NCBI): domain Eukaryota; kingdom Metazoa; phylum Chordata; class Amphibia; order Caudata; family Ambystomatidae; genus Ambystoma; species Ambystoma mexicanum. Next base: position 1,721,940,052 of record NC_090929.1, on the reverse strand, counting down.
TGAGGGACCCCAGTACAGGCCTGTGGCCCCCAAGCAGTGCTAGGTCACCTGAGGGACCCCAGTATAGGTCACCTGAGGGACCCCAGTACAGGCCTGTGACCCCAGGCAGATCTAGGTCACCTGAGGGACCCCAGTATAGGTCACCTGAGGGACCCCAGTACAGGCCTGTGACCCCAGACAGAGCTAGGTCACCTGAGGGACCCCAGTATAGGTCACCCGAGGGACCCCAGTACAGGCCTGTGACCCCCAAGCAGTGCTAGGTCACCTGAGGCACCCCAGTTCAGGTCTGTGGCCCCCAAGCAGTGCTAGGTCACCTGAGGGACCCCAGTATAGGTCACCTGAGGGACCCCAGTACAGGCCTGTGACCCCAGGCAGAGCTAGATCACCTGAGGGACCCCAGTATAGGTCACCTGAGGGACCCCAGTACAGGCCTGTGACCCCCAAGCAGTGCTAGGTCACCTGAGGGACCCCAGTATAGGTCACCTGAGAGACCCCAGTACAGGCCTGTGACCCCCAAGCAGTGCTAGGTCACCTGAGGGACCCCAGTATAGGTCACCTGAGGGACCCCAGTACAGGCCTGTGACCCCAGGCAGAGCTAGGTCACCTGAGGGACCCCAGTATAGGTCACCCGAGGGACCCCAGTACAGGCCTGTGACCCCCAAGCAGTGCTAGGTCACCTGAGGGACCCCAGTACAGGTCTGTGGCCCCCAAGCAGTGCTAGGTCACCTGAGGGACCCCAGTATAGGTCACCTGAGGGACCCCAGTACAGGCCTGTGACCCCAGGCAGAGCTGGATCACCTGAGGGACCCCAGTATAGGTCACCTGAGGGACCCCAGTACATGCCTGTGACCCCCAAGCAGTGCTAGGTCACCTGAGGGACCCCAGTATAGGTCACCTGAGAGACCCCAGTACAGGCCTGTGACCCCCAAGCAGTGCTAGGTCACCTGAGGGAGCCCAGTATAGGTCACCTGAGGGACCCCAGTACAGGCCTGTGACCCCAGGCAGAGCTAGGTCACCTGAGGGACCCCAGTATAGGTCACCCGAGGGACCCCAGTACAGGCCTGTGACCCCAGGCAGAGCTAGGTCACCTGAGGGACCCCAGTATAGGTCACCTGAGGGACCCCAGTACAGGCCTGTGGCCCCCAAGCAGTGCTAGGTCACCTGAGGGACCCCAGTATAGGTCACCTGAGGGACCCCAGTACAGGCCTGTGACCCCAGGCAGAGCTAGGTCACCTGAGGGACCCCAGTATAGGTCACCTGAGGGACCCCAGTACAGGCCTGTGGCCCCCAGCAGTGCTAGGTCACCTGAGGGACCCCAGTATAGGTCACCTGAGGGACCCCAGTACAGGCCTGTGACCCCCAAGCAGTGCTAGGTCACCTGAGGGACCCCAGTATAGGTCTGTGGCCCCCAAGCAGTGCTAGGTCACCTGAGGGACCCCAGTATAGGTCACCTGAGGGACCCCAGTACAGGCCTGTGACCCCAGGCAGAGCTAGGTCACCTGAGGGACCCCAGTATAGGTCACTTGAGGGACCCCAGTACAGGCCTGTGGCCCCCAAGCAGTGCTAGGTCACCTGAGGGACCCCAGTATAGGTCACCTGAGGGACCCCAGTACAGGCCTGTGACCCCCAAGCAGTGCTACGTCACCTGAGGGACCCCAGTATAGGTCACCTGAGGGACCCCAGTACAGGCCTGTGACCCCAGGCAGAGCTAGGTCACCTGAGGGACCCCAGTATAGGTCACCTGAGGGACCCCAGTACAGGCCTGTGGCCCCCAAGCAGTGCTAGGTCACCTGAGGGACCCCAGTATAGGTCACCTGAGGGACCCCAGTACAGGCCTGTGACCCCCAAGCAGTGCTAGGTCACCTGAGGGACCCCAGTATAGGTCACCTGAGGGACCCCAGTACAGGCCTGTGACCCCAGGCAGAGCTAGGTCACCCGAGGGACCCCAGTATAGGTCACCTGAGGGACCCCAGTACAGGCCTGTGGCCCCCAAGCAGTGCTAGGTCACCTGAGGGACCCCAGTATAGGTCACCTGAAGGACCCCAGTACAGGTCTGTGGCCCCCAAGCAGTGCTAGGTCACCTGAGGGACCCCAGTACATGTCTGTGACCCCAGGCAGAGCTAGGTCACCTGAGGGACCCCAGTATAGGTCACCTGAGGGACCCCAGTACAGGCCTGTGGCCTCCAAGCAGTGCTAGGTCACCTGAGGGACCCCAGTATAGGTCACATTAGGGACCCCAGTACATGCCTGTGACCCCAGGCAGAGCTAGGTCACCTGAGGTACCCCAGTATAGGTCACCTGAGGGACCCATGTACAGGCCTGTGGCCTCCAAGCAGTGCTAGGTCACCTGAGGGACCCCAGTATAGGTCACCTGAGGGACCCCAGTACATGCCTGTGACCCCAGGCAGAGCTAGGTCACCTGAGGGACCCCAGTATAGGTCACCTGAGGGACCCCAGTACAGGCCTGTGACCCCCAGGCAGTGCTAGGTCACCTGAGGGACCCCAGTACAGGCCTGTGACCCCCAGGCAGTGCTAGGTCACCTGAGGGACCCCAGTACATGCCTGTGACCCCAGGCAGAGCTAGGTCACCTGAGGGACCCCAGTATAGGTCACCTGAGGGACCCCAGTTACATGTCTGTGACCCCAGGCAGAGCTAGGTCACCTGAGGGACCCCAGTATAGGTCACCTGAGGGACCCCAGTACAGGCCTGTGACCCCCGAGGCAGTGCTAGGTCACCTGAGGGACCCCCAGTACAGGCCTGTGACCCCCAAGCAGTGCTAGGTCACCTGAGGGACCCCAGTATAGGTCACCTGAGGGACCCCAGTACAGGCCTGTGACCCCCGAGGCAGTGCTAGGTCACCTGAGGGACCCCAGTACAAGCCTGTGACCCCAAGCAGTGCTAGGTCACCTGAGGGACCCCAGTACATGCCTGTGACCCCAGGCAGAGCTAGGTCACCTGAGGGACCCCAGTACAGGCCTGTGACCCCAAGCAGTGCTAGGGCACCCGAGGGACCCCAGTATAGGTCACCTGAGGGAACCCAGTACATGCCTGTGACCCCCAAGCAGTGCTAGGTCACCTGAGGGACCCCAGTATAGGTCACCTGAGGGACCCCAGTACAGGCCTGTGACCCCCGAGGCAGTGCTAGGTCACCTGAGGGACCCCAGTACAGGCGTGTGACCCTAGGCAGAGCTAGGCCACCTGAGGCACCCCAGTATAGGTCACCTGAGGGACCCCAGTACATGTCTGTGACCCCAGGCAGAGCTAGGTCACCCGAGGGACCCCAGTATAGGTCACCTGAGGGACCCCAATACAGGCCTGTGGCCTCCAAGCAGTGCTAGGTCACCTGAGGGACCCCAGTATAGGTCACCTGAGGGACCCCAGTACAGGCCTGTGACCCCCGAGGCAGTGCTAGGTCACCTGAGGGACCCCAGTACAGGCCTGTGACCCCCCAAGCAGTGCTAGGTCACCTGAGGGACCCCAGTATAGGTCACCTGAGGGACCCCAGTACAGGCCTGTGACCCCAGGCAGAGCTAGGTCACCTGAGGGACCCCAGTATAGGTCACCTGAGGGACCCCAGTACAGGCCTATGGCCCCCAATAAGTGCTAGGTCACCTGAGGGACCCCAGTATAGGTCACCCGAGGGACCCCAGTACAGGCCTGTGACCCCCAAGCAGTGCTAGGTCACCTGAGGGACCCCAGTATAGGTCACCTGAGGGACCCCAGTACAGGCCTGTGATCCCAGGCAGAGCTAGGTCACCTGAGGGACCCCAGTATAGGTCACCTGAGGGACCCCAGTACAGGCCTGTGGCCCCCAAGCAGTGCTAGGTCACCTGAGGGACCCCAGTACAGGTCTGTGGCCCCCACACAGTGCTAGGTCACCTGAGGGACCCCAGTATAGGTCACCTGAGGGACCCCAGTACAGGCCTGTGGCCCCCAGGCAGAGCTAGGTCACCTGAGGGACCCCAGTATAGGTCACCTGAGGGACCCCAGTGCAGGCCTGTGGCCCCCAAGCAGTGCTAGGTCACCTGAGGGACCCCAGTATAGGTCACCTGAGGGACCCCAGTGCAGGCCTGTGACCCCCAAGCAGTGCTAGGTCACCTGAGGGACCCCAGTATAGGTCATCTGAGGGACCCCGGTACAGGCCTGTGGCCCCCAAGCAGTGATAGGTCACCTGAGGGACCCCAGTATAGGTCACCTGAGGGACCCCAGTACAGGCCTGTGACCCCCAAGCAGTGCTAGGTCACCCGAGGGACCCCAGTATAGGTCACCTGAGGGACCCCAGTACAGGCCTGTGACCCCAGGCAGAGCTAGGTCACCTGAGGGACCCCAGTATAGGTCACCTGAGGGACCCCAGTACAGGCCTGTGGCCCCCAAGCAGTGCTAGGTCACCTGAGGGACCCCAGTATAGGTCACCTGAGGGACCCCAGTACAGGTCTGTGGCCCCCAAGCAGTGCTAGGTCACCTGAGGGACCCCAGTACATGTCTGTGACCCCAGGCAGAGCTAGGTTACCTGAGGGACCCCAGTATAGGTCACCTGAGGGACCCCAGTACAGGCCTGTGGCCTCCAAGCAGTGATAGGTCACCTGAGGGACCACAGTATAGGTCACTTGAGGGACCCCAGTACAGGCATGTGGCCCCCAAGCAGTGCTAGGTCACCTGAGGGACCCCAGTACATGTCTGTGACCCCAGGCAGAGCTAGGTCACCTGAGGGACCCCAGTATAGGTCATCTGAGGGACCCCAGTACAGGCCTGTGGCCTCCAAGCAGTGCCAGGTCACCTGAGGGACCCCAGTACATGCCTGTGACCCCAGGCAGAGCTAGGTCACCCGAGGGACCCCAGTATAGGTCACCTGAGGGACCCCAGTACAGGCCTGTGACCCCCAGGCAGTGCTAGGTCACCTGAGGGACCCCAGTACAGGCCTGTGACCCCCAGGCAGTGCTAGGTCACCTGAGGGACCCCAGTACATGCCTGTGACCCCAAGGCAGTGCTAGGCCAGCTAAGGGACCCCAGTACATGCCTGTGACCCCCAAGCAGTGCTAGGCCACCAGAGGGACCCCTGTACAGGCCTGTGACCCCCAGGCAGTGCTAGGTTAGCTAAGGGACCCCGGTATAGGCCTGTGACCCCCAGGCAGTGCTAGGTCACCTGAGGGACCCCGGTACAGGCCTGTGACCCCCCAGGCAGTGCTAGATCAGTAAAGGGACCCCAGTATAAGCCTGTGACCCCCAAGCAGTGCTAGGCCACCTGAGGGACCCAGTACAGGCCTGTGACCCCGAGGCAGAGCTAGGTCACCCGAGGGACCCCAGTATAGGTAACCTGAGGTACCCCAGTACAGGGCTGTGACCCCAGGCAGTGCTAGGTCACCTGAGTGACCCCAGTGTAGACCTGTGGCCCCAGGCAGTGCTAGGTCACCTGAGTGACCCCAGTATAGGTCACCCGAGGGACCCCAGTACAGGCCTATGACCCCCGGGCAGTGCTAGGTCACCTAAGGACCCCCAGGCTGTTCCAGTGCATTTCAATGACCTCCAGGATACCCTGATGGTCCTAGGACACCAGGGTAGCTTTCTGGCTCCAGGGCATTCCTATGACAGTCTTGTCATATGCTATGATGTGGCATTTATAATGCTCCTGCACACAAGTGTTTCAACAAGACAAGGAGGGGGAACAGAGGAGGACAAAACAATGATCTTACTAGGACTTCTGCCATTCAGAATGCGCAAGTGTGGGGGGCTAAGTGCAAACGGGGGAGGGAGGGAGGTGAGTGCATGTAGCTCGTAAGTGCTTCGTTTGGTGGCTCATAAGTGCAGAGAGTGAGGGTACAGTAGGGTTGCAGATACAGTCCCTTAAGTGGTTGGGAGCAGTGCAAGGGCAACTGGTCATGCAGGAGCCTGGACCCCTATGTTCACTGGGTGGCCAGATGATAGGTAAGAATTGGTGCAATAACACTGTATGACATTACACAACACTTATCCGCTTGGTATTGGGCAACCCACCTTTTGGTATAGGTCTGTACTACATAAATTGGTAGTGTGACTGAGCAGACAGGCCTATCTTAAGAGGGTTAAATGTGAGCTGTACAAATGAAATCCGTAAATACAAGTAGCCAAGTAACACTTACACTCAAGGTTTCGGTTATAGATAGTTATTTATTTAACATCAGTCAGTTTTAAATAAGCATTATGTCCACTCTTCCTTGTCACAGTACTTACCTCCGACGCAGGACCTTTTTATTTCTTTTATCCCCTATAACTCCTTCCCTCAAACCACGTCACCCAGTTTAATTTTTCCTGCCTCCGGCAGGTTGGACTGTTCCCGGTGTGGGGCTCCGAGGAACGACGATTGCTGGTCCCCTGGTGGGGCTGTATGGCAGGGCCTCTGGCCCCTTCAGGTGAAGCTCTGCTCCTGGGCCCCCTCGAGGGTTTGGGGTCCCGGTTGAGCGGGAATGCCCTGTCAGGTTTTTTGCAAGGCTCTATGCCGCAGTGATGGCTTCACGGCCCGGATCCTGCTGGCCCCGGGGTGCGGTAAGGAGATGGGTGCTTGTTTTGTATTTACATATGCCTTGTTTCTCCTACTGGTGGGGCTGAGCGTGTCTACACGGCTACTGGCTCCATTTTCAAGTATTCTCCCGACATTGCTTTCCAGAGGCGGGTAGGCTCCACCTGTGGTGGTGCACTGTGGAGGAAAGGACCGTTACCAAGTAAATTGATTGTGTGGCCTTCTCCATTGGTGTGAGTTCTCCTGACCTACCTTTTTGAATATGTAGGCTGCTGATAATATGTAGGCTGCAAGTTTGCTTCTGTGTTTTTGTCCGTGCACGCCATGGGGAATAATTCTGAAAAACTCAGGCAGCTTGTCCTGTCTTCTTCCTTGTCATCCTCTTCTCCTGTACTGCGCAGGAGAAGAAAGAAGAAATCAAGGCGTTTTTCCTTAACCAGAAAGGAATTGAAGAGGCTGCTAAAGCATCATGCTGGGTGTAAACACAGCCATGCGCATGGCCACAAGCGCTGGCGTCTGTCTTCCTCTCCGCCCTCATCTTCTGGCACTGAGTCCTCTGCTTCTTCCTGTTCCTTATCGGCTGATGCAGAAGGAAAATATCTGGACAGGGATGGAGTGGAGGAGGTGCTTGCTCAAGTTTGGGACTGCATGGGGTTCTCTGAGCCCCTGGTACCAGTGGAGGGGGCTGGCCCTACTATTCGCCAGTATAGGCATATCCCAAGGATGGGATTGCCATTGGTGTCTGATATCTGGGATAAAATCCTTCGGAAATGGCGTGATCCAGAGAAGATTGCAATGCCCCGCTTCATGGCCAAGCTCTACCCATTGAAAGTGGGCCGAGACTTTGCTATCGGATCCAGTTGAGGTGGATGATATCCTCTCCAGCCTAGTGGGTCGCTCCCCTGTCGGCCGAGTAGGCGGCTATCCCTGACCCGGTGGATTGTAGGGTTAATTCCAGCCTGAAGAAGGTTCATGCTGTGGCACATCTGGCCCTCAGGGCAAATATCTACTGTTCCTATACAGCAGAAACTGTGCTCAATTGTTTCAGGAAATTGAAAAGGGCAGTGGATGGGGGTTCTGATTGTGCCCCTTTGTTATCAGAGATGCAGAAGCAGGTTGAACTTTTGTCCGATCTGGCGTTTGATGGGGTACATGTGGCTCGCCCATGGCCATGGGGGCTAGTGTGTCGGCCCGGCGGCCTGTGCATCTGAGCGATTGGAAAATGGAAGGTTCTCAGAAGGTGGCTGCCCTAAAACTTCCTTTTGATTGGTCCAAACTTTTTGGTGGCTCTCTTGAAGATAAAGTGTTTAGGGTTGACAAGTTACGCCTCAAGCCTTCCTTGACGACCAAGAAGTCTTCCTCTGGTGGGGGTGCTGTGACCAGAAGGTCTTTCCCTGACTCTTACTCTCAATCTTTTCAGAGATAGAGTGGGGGGTCCTGGTCGAGTATAGAAATCCTGACGGTTTGGACAGGCCTGTGGGCGGGCGTCCCCAGCTGTTTTTTCCAGCATGGGACTGGTTGTACTCAGATTCCTGGGTTCTGGACACAATTCCCAGAGGTTATCTAGTGAACTTCCTGTCTCCTCCTGTCCAGGCCGGCATGGTTTGGACTGTGGTTCCCAGGTCATGGACCAAGAGGTTGGCCATGGAAACCACTCTTTCCGAGTTGTTGCTGGAGGCGGCCATCATGCCCATCCCTTTCCCGTTTGAGGACAAGGTTTCTACTCGTGGATGTTCCTGGTCCCCAAAGCTTAAGTATCGCCTGATTTTGGACCTACATGCCCTAAACTGCTTCGTCTGGAAGGAACGCTTCAAGAGGGAGACTTTGCAGAACATTCCCCCGATGTAGTACAGGGGGGACTGGATGGCATCTCTGGATCTCCAGGATGCATATTACCACGTGGCTCTCCGCCCCCGTCACGTGAATTTCTTTTGTTTTGCAGTGGGATCCCTGCATTTACAATTCTGAGTGCTCCTGTTCGGGTTGCGCTCAGCCCCCAGTGTGTTCACCAAGCTGGTGGCTACCCTGGTGGCGCATTTGCACCCGAGGGGCATTCAGATTTTTCCCTACCTGGACGATTGGTTGGTCATGGCGGCCCTCCGGCAGACAGTCCTGACTCATTTCCAGTTGGTCTGCCAGGCATTGCGGGACTGGGGGTTTCTGGTGAACAGCCAGAAGTCTACGCTGGATCCCTCTCAAGATCTAGTTTTCATCGGGGCTCAGATTTGTACCAGGATGGGGAGGGTGTTTGTCCCAGAAGAGGGTCCATCGTTTGCTGGCTATTCTGGGCAGGATTCTCAGGAGACAGTATGTGTCGGCTCGCCTATTGCTCAAGTTGCAGGGGCACATGGCATCTTGCGTGTTTCTGGTTCCTTGGGTGCGTCTTCATTTGCGTCCTCTTGTGTCTTATCTTCTCTCCCACTGGCTCCCGACATCTCAAGCTTGCAAGGCTTTGATCCCGGTGTCCCCGGCTCTGAGGGTCTCCCTGCTGTGGTGGTTGGGGGTTCCGAATCTCCGGGCAGGGGTATCCCTAGACCTTCCTCCTGTGACCCCTCTACTACAGACACCAGCGGAAGAGGTTGGGGGGCAACATTGGGGGTCCTCTCAGCCTAGGGGTTGTGGGATCCAGTGGAGAGCCGTCGGTCATCCTATTGGAGAGAGTTGTGTTCCATTCTCCGGGCTCTGGTGTTCTTCAATGTGTTTCTGGAGGGCCGGGCAGTTCTGGTCCGGACAGACAATACTACAGCCTTAGCATATGTCAACCGCCGGGGGGGTTCCGGCCGCTCCTTGAATGCTCTGGCTGCTCAGATAGGTTTGTGGGGGGAATCTCTGGTGTCCCTGGTGGTCTCACATGTCAGGGGGGTGGACAGTGTTCGAGCAGATCTTCTCAGCTGCCGGTTTCCCTCCTCTGCGGAACTGGTTCTGTCAGACTGGGTCTTTGTGGAGATATGTGTCAGATGCGGGACCCGCCTTCTGGATCTGTTTGCCTCTCCGGCCTCGGCAAGGGTTCCCACTCTTCTGCTCACGGTTTCAGGTCGAGAAGGGTTTGGGAGCGGATGCCCTCTCGGTGTAGTGGCCTTGGGGGGTCTCCTTTATGCATTCCAGCCTCTCCCCCTTCGTACCCGGGTGGTTCAACGCATCAGTGTGTCCAGGTCGACTGTGTTGTTGGCTTCTCCATTCTGGCCTGCTCTGTTGGAGCTTCAGTCCCAGGAGCCTTTGCTGGTTCCCAAGTGGCCTTGTCCCCTCCATGGGGGGGTCTGGAGTCCGACAGATTCAATGGGCAGTATGGCTATTGCAGGGTCTAGGTTGATGTCTCAGGGGTTTTCTGGTCCTTTGCTAGAGTCTATCATGAAAGCTCGTAGACCCTCTACTCTGAAGGCGTATGGCAGGCATTGGGGCCATTTCCGGGACTGGTGTGGGCGTTCTGGGATCTCTCCCTTGTGTTCTGGTCTGCCTGCTCTTCTCCAATTCCTCCAGTAGGGGTTTGACAAAGGCCTGGCGGTTTCCATGCTTCTCTCTCAGTGGGCCTCAATAAAATTCGTCTTGGGGGACCCTGATGGTCACCTCGATGGGGAGGTGTTGGTGGGGGCGTTGCTCCGGGGGCTGTCTTCTTCCCGTCCTTGTACTTAAAAAGGGCTTCCCCCTTGGGATCTCCCTCATGTCTTGGTTCCTTCAGGGGCCTCCTTTTGAGCCCATTTCTGAGATTGACATCAAAGATCTCGCTCTGAAGACTGCATTTCTTATCGCCATCACTTCTGCCCATAGGCTACTGGAGATTGGGGCTCCCATTGTGCCACCCCCTTTCCCGAGGGTGCTGCCGGACTCAGTGGTGTTGAGGTGTGATCCGAAGTTCCTCCCTAAGGTTGTTTCACACCTCTCAGGATCTGGTTCTCCCTGCCTTTTTTCAGGATCCGCAAACGCCAAAGGAGGTGGCTTGGCATACCATTGATGTGCGGCAGGCGGTGTTGGAGTATTTGGCTAGGACTGCCCTTTTCCGCCAATCTGATAATCTGATTACTTTTGGCCCTGCTTGTGCTGGTCGCAAGGTCTCAGTGGTTTCCATTAGCCAGTGGATCCAGTCTTCCTTTGGGGTTGGGGTTTTGTCGGTGGGGATGTGAATTTAGTTATTAAAGGTGTGTTTTTCTGCACTGTTTTTGGCTCTGTTTCTCATTGGGACATTTTCCCCGTTGCTGCTATGGTATACGTCATGCGGTAACTACTGGGAGGAGGAAGAGTGGATGTGGAGGTAATGCTCTGATTACTTACTGGTAATCTTCATTACTCCTAGTTCTACTCTTCCTTGTCACAGTACTGACAACCCTCCTCTCCCTCTCCGCAGGGAAGGTCCCATGCTCCGGCTTGGTTATGTAAACTGGGTGACGTCGTTGCAGGGGAGGAGTTAAAGAGAATCAAAGACGGTCCTGTGTTGGAGGTAGCAGCCACCTGAGGTACGTACTGTGACGAGGAAGAATATGACTAGGATTAAGCAAGATTACCGGTAAGTAATCAGAACATTCTTTAAAAAGGCAATTCGTTGTAACAATTCAAATAAACTTTAAAATTACTTTTCTGAGTCAAATAAAGCTACTGGATTGAATTGATATTTTATTCGTATCGCGCTTGTACACAAGTGTTTGAGTGCGACGAGGCAAGGGAGGGGAACAAGGGAGAACAAAACAAAGATTTTATTAGGCCCAGTGACATTGAGAACGTGCAAGTGCATGGGAGAGGGAAAGGGGAAAGTGCATGGGAGGGGGGGAGAAGTGGAAAGTGCTGAGCAAAGGAATACAAATAAATAATAAGTAAATAAAATAATAAAAAGCAGCAAACGGTGGTAGTGCAGTCAACAAGTGGCAAGTGCTAGGTTTAATGCAACAGACAGGATGTGTCTGATAAGTGCAGGGAAAAAAGGGGGGACTGTAGGGTTACAGATACAGACGCCAGTGCAAGGGGTTGCCCGGAGGCAGTGCGGGTGGGTGGCAGGGTGAGCAGGTACCTCGGCCCGAAAGTCAGACGGTAATCGGTTGCACAATGCCAAGACAGAGCAGATCAGTAGGGGAGAGGAGAAGCGAAGGCAGAAGGAAAGAGGAAGGTCTTGAGGTGCTTCCGGAACCGGAGATGGTTCTCCTCAAGTTTCAGAGGCAGGGAGACTGTTCCAGAGGGAGGACCCAGCCGAAGACTGAGATCTACCCCCAGCTCGTTTCTTTGAACAACGATTGACCCTGAGGGAGTTGGAGGTGGAGGAGCGAAGAGCTCGGGAGGAAAGGTATTTACGCTGGGACAGCTAAAGGTATTTTGGACCTAAGCCCCAGAAAGCCTTGTGGACAATGCAAAGGGTCTTGAATTTAATCCTTGCAGCCACTGGGAGCCAGTGGAGACATTTCAGGGCTGGAGAGATACAATCCCAGGGCTTGAGGCCCAAGACAAGTCTTGCAGTCCTGCTCTGGATAAGTTGCAAAGGGCATAGAGTAGAAGCAGGTAGATTTAGAAGGAGGTTGTTAAAATAATCCAACCTAGAGAGACCCAGGGCTTGAGAGACAGTGAGCTTCAGGACGAAGGAGAGGAAAGGCAGAATACCTCTGAGGAGGTGCAGTAGGAAGTTTGACTTTTTAGAGACTTCCGAGGTGTGGTCAGAGAAGAAAAGCGTGGAGTCAAAGATTACCCTGAGATTCTTGGCCTTGCAGGTGGGGGTAGGAGGAGGGCCTGCCAGAAAGTGACTGGAAAGGAGGGTGAAGGTGTGCCAATGAGGATTTCTGTCTTACTGGCGTTCAGGCAGAGATCTTTGGCAGCACACCAATCCTGAATAGTAGATAGGCAGTCAGAGATGTGAGAAGAAGAGGTGGCCGAAGGAAGCCTGAAATGAGTAGATTGTCATCAGCATAGCACTGAAAATTTGAGCAGGAAATGGCAATGCGGTGGGCAAGAGTTGCCAGGTATTGGTTGAATTGCCAGGGTGAGAGGTTAGACCCTTGGGGAACACCGCAGGTAGAAAGGGAGATAGACGAAAGAAAGGACCCAAGTTGGACCTGGGAGGGTCGATCCGAGAGGAAAGAGGTCAGCCAAGACAGAGCCTGATCAGTGATACCCAGGTTGTCACAGAGACGGATGAGCAGGATGGTGTGGTTGGCCGCGTCAAAGGCAGAAGAGAGATCGAGTAGGATGAGGACAGAGGTGATGTTAGAGTCAAGGTTGGAGAGCAGATCTTCACGGATGTTCAGGAGTGCAGTTTCCGTGCTTCTGGCAGCTCTAAAGACAGACTGATGGTCATGGAGACAACCAACAGAATCAGAGTGAAGGTTAAGCTTCGAGATGACCAGCTTTTCCAGGAGTCTGCCCAGAAAAGAAGTGATGGAGATTGGGCGATAGTTAGCCGGGCAAGAAGGGTCAGCTGTGGGTTTCTTTAGAAGAGGGTGCACAAGAGAGTGCTTCAGAGGGGAGGGGAAGACTCCTGAGGCAAAGGAGAGGTTGCAGAAATCAGCCAGGGCAGGAGCGAGTGAGTCAATGTGGTCCTTTGGTTTTGGAAGAACAGGAAGGAACCTGTTTTGACGAGACTTTCATAGATCAGACTTGTCTAGAGACCTCGTCAGGGGAGAAAAGGGGAAAGGACAAGTAAGAGGGTGAGGGTGTGCGCGGTGGCTGTAGGAAGGCCAGAGTTCACAGAAGGAGAGAGAAGGAGGGGGGTGGACTACAGGGTGGACAGGATATCCTGGGTTTTTGAGATGAAGGGAGAGGCAAGGGACGTGCAAAGGGCCTGGGAGGTGACAGGAGAGGTAGAGACTGCACCAGGGTTGGCCAGCTCCTTGCAGATTTTTTTTTTTTAATAACTTGTATTTATTAGTTTTACATAAATAAGACAAAAGAAATAGCAATTGAACATTATAACCCTACTTGAACAATATTCCCTTCGCCCTCCCCCCAGGTCGGATGACATCAAATTGTCCCGGATTCCACTTATGCGTTGAAGATGTCTGAAACTTTGATATTATGGGGGCACCACTGTTCCATAAAGTCTGACTGGAGGTATTGCAAGGTCCCTTCCCATTCCTTTCCGAATTTGTCTCCAGTTCCTTGGATTTTGTGGGTGATTTTTTCCATTGTTATGTGGGTCCATACTTTCTGAAGCCAGGTATAGGTCAGTGGGGTATTCTTATTCTTCCAATTTTGTGCTATAGTGGTCCATGCCACTATTAGAAGTCCCATAAAGCTTCTCCATTGTGATTTACTGTATAGCCTTGCTGTATCATCTCTGAGTCCACAGAGCCACACTCCCTCCCCAAGCGACCCCACATCCGGGAATACTTTACCCATTTCACTTCTTACTTCTTCCCAAAAGGGTTTTATGCCTTTACAGTCCCACCATATGTGTCTCCATGTTCCCACTTCGTCACATCCTCTCCAGCATTTATTTGGCGTGTTTGGGTACATTAAATGGAGCCTCTCTGGGGTGTAGTGCCACTGTGTCATAATTTTGACCCACATCTCCATGGTTTGTGCCGATCGGGTCATCTTGGGGATTTGCTTCCATACGTCCTCCCACTGCCTATTCGTTGGTTCCTCCCCCAGCGTTCTGCCCCACTTTATTCTATACGACCATTTAATGTCTTCCCCTTGTGTGTTTATGTATTTGTACAGAGTAGATACCCACTTTTTCTCCCCTGTGTTGGAGGTGATGTATGTCCCCAAACCCTCTGAGAACCCTAGTTGCTGCCTCGGTGATTGTCGGGGAGTTTAGCCAGTGTTTTAGCTGCTCATATCTATATCTATCACCTTTGGGGAGATTTGAGCCTGTAAAGCAGGATTCTAGTGATCTAATTTCCTTGCCTGTAAACATCTCGCCAATTTTGGTTATGCCCGCCTCCTCCCAGCTGTCGTAAGGCCCTTGTTCCATCCCCGGTGGGAATTGTGGATTTCTGCAGATGGGTGTAAAGGGTCCCAGCGCCGTGGTCATTATACCTTTTCGTGTTTGGCTATCCCATGCTTTCAGCGTGGTCCTCGTTATTTCGCTAATCCCTAGGTTCTCATGTCTGTGCTGCTTCCAAAGAAGCTCTACCAGTGGGGTCCTCACCACTGCCCTGTCTTGTTTGGCCCATATCTGCTGCGGATTCTCCCCCACCCACTCCCTCAGGACTTTAAGCTGTGCCGCCTGATAGAATTTTTTTAAATGGGGGAGCGCCACCCCCCTTCTCTGGTTGGGGCCGTGAGTACCATCCTAGCTATCCTGGGCGATTTCCCTTTCCATACAAAGGATGATACCAATTTTGTTAGGGTTTTGAAGAACGTGTCGGGGACCCCCACCGGGAGAGCCTGAAAATAGTATAGTACCTTTGGGAGGATAGTCATCTTGACTGATTGTATACTGCCCCACCAGGATATCTGTAGTGGATTCCATCTGCCTAATTCGCTTCGAATGTTTGTGATTAGCGGCGGGTAGTTTTCCCCATAGAATTGCTCAATTTTTGGAGGTCCTATTATTCCCAGATATTTTATACCTTTTTCTACAATCTTAAGGTCCTGTATCTTTGCTTCCCTTTCTATGTTTGCTCTGTCCTCTGCCAAGATTAGTATCTCTGATTTTTTCCTATTAATCTTTAGGCCTGAGATGGCCCCGTAGTTTTCTAATTCCCTCACCGCGGCTGATAGAGTGGATTCTGGGTCCTCTAGGGTTATTAGCATATCATCCGCGTACGCAATTACTTTATGTTGCTGTCCGGCCATATCTATCCCTTTAATGTGAATTGACTCCCATATTTTTATTAGGAGAGGCTCCAAAAATAGAGCATACAGCAATGGTGAGAGGGGGCAACCCTGTTTCGTTCCTCTTGATATTATTACCTTGTCCGTAACCTCGCCATTAATGGCTATTCTACTGGATGGGGAGTTATAGTTCGCTCTAATGCTCGCAATATACTGATCCCCGAACCCCGTGCACTTCAGAACTTTGAATAAAATTGACCATTCCAC
Organism: Ambystoma mexicanum; assembly: GCF_040938575.1. NCBI lineage: Eukaryota > Metazoa > Chordata > Amphibia > Caudata > Ambystomatidae > Ambystoma > Ambystoma mexicanum. The sequence continues at coordinate 1,721,924,597 of NC_090929.1, read as the reverse complement.
CCGATCGAAAGCCTTTTCGGCATCTACCGACAGTAGTAACGCTGGGGTGTGGGATATACCTATTTTTTCTACTAGATGGGCGAGCCTCCTTGTGTTGTTATGGGTTTGCCTGCCGGGCATGAAGCCTGATTGATCTTCACTAATAAGTTTTGGGAGTAGCGGGGACAGCCTTGTTGCCAGAATCTTCGTATAAATTTTCGCGTCTAGATTAATCAGGGATATTGGTCTGTATGATGCAGGGTTAATTGGGTCTTTACCTAGTTTTGTGGAACACCAGTACTTTCGCTTCGTTCATTGTGGGGGTCACATTGCCGCTATCTTTAAATGAGTTCAAGAGCCTGGTTAGGATCGGGGTCAGTATGTCTGAGTATTTTTTATAAAATGGAGCCGTAAACCCATCTGGGCCTGGAGCTTTGTTACTTGGGAGTCCATTTATTGCTTTACTGACTTCCTCTTCCCTAATGGGGGTCTCCAATGACTGTTTATCCTCTTCTGATATTTTCGGGATCTGTAGGGCCTCTAAGTATGCATCTTGGGCGCTTGTATTAGGGTGTTCAGTGGAGTAGAGATTTTGATAGTATTGCCTCAGTGCTTCCCCCATGTCGTGTGTGCGTGTTTGGATGTCCCCCTTCGCATCGCATATGGCCTTGATCGTTGTTTCTTTCTGTTTTGTCCTGAGTTGTCTCACCAGGAGTCTATCTGCTTTGTTCGCTCTATTGTAATATCTCTGTTTCAGATAAAGTAGATTCCTTTCTGCGCCCTTTGTGCGTAGCATCTCTAGTTGGCCCTGTGTGTGTTACAGTGATTTTTTTAGAATCTTAGTGGGGTGTGTCAGTATTTTCTCTTGGATATCTTCAATTGTTTTTTTCCAATTCCTTTTCCCACAAACACTTTTGTTTATCTCTCGTGATATTCAGCGCTGTCATCCTCCCCCGCAACACTGCTTTAAACGCGTCCCATACAGCGCTCATTGCTACCTCCCCAGTGTCATTTTGTATGAAGTATTCCTCTATCATTTCCCTTATGGACTCTCCGGTAACTGGGTCCTGGAGCAGCTCCTGTGGTAGCTTCCACCTCCAGAGCCCATTCTTTCTCCCTGGGAAAGTCATGTCTAACCATAGTGGGGCATGGTCCGAGAGGGATATTGCACCCTTATCTAGCCCTTGTATCTTTCCCAGTAGTCCCACCGAAACCCAGAAATAGTCGATCCTAGACATGGTATTATGTGGGAAGTATGTGTACCCCCTCTGTTCGCACTTCAGTTCCCTCCAAACATCATTCAGGGCCATGTGGTCCATTTGTTGTCTCGGACGCTTTGATGGCGCCCCCTGGCCCTGTTTATTCCCCGTACTCCTATCTAAATGTGGGTTCCACGCCATATTAAGATCCCCTCCCATGATCACTTCCCCCTTTGCAAAGACTTCCAGTTTTGACAGGACGTCTCTAAGAAAACCATCCTGTCCCTGATTGGGTGCGTATATTGAGGCAAGTGTAATGCGAGATCCCTCCATTTCTACATTGGCAAAGGCGTATCTTTCTTCTTTATCTAAGGTTATATCTAGCAGTTTAAAGTCCTTCCCTTCTTTTACCGCAATTAGCACCCCAGCTTTTTTTCCGCTGTCGTTGCCTGTGCCCATATTTTGTATCCTTTTATCCTTGTTTTCTGCTTATCCCTTGTTCTAATATGGGTTTCTTGGAGAAGCAGTATATCTGCCTTCCCCCTTTTGAACTGTTTCTCCAGTTTCGCTCTTTTTGTTGGGTGATTCATGCCCCTAATATTGTAGGTCAATATGCGTATCATCCCCATTCTGTTATGTTCGTGTGCCATTGCCTCGGGTCCCCTTCTGTGCTTGTTTCGATTCTTTGATTCTTCCGACCCTTTCCCCTCCCTCGAACCTCACCCTCCCCCAACATTTAACTTTAAACCAAACAAACTGTCCCCCGAGTAGGGCGAGGGTTCCTATTGATGCTTGGGCGTTGCGCCCTTCGCTCCCTGCCCTCCATACCCTCGGGGGGTATGTTATGGGGATTCCTAAACCCCATTGAACCATTTGTCTTTACCGAGTTCCAACCCGTCGGGTCTCGACCAGACCGCCATCCGTGATTTGTCCGTTCAGCTCCGTTCCCATACTCCCCCCCCCCCCCCCCCGACTGGGTCTCAGTATCAGCGTTTCCATGTCTGTCCCCCAAGTATATGCTTTTCCTGAGTTCCTCATGGTGCTTTTCTACGGGTCTCCCTCCCTATATTAGCCTTCTTCTGTTTGCTGGTTTCCCAGCCCATTGGTTTTCTCGTTATTTCTCTCCTGCTTGTGGCCTCCCCCCGTTCCATCTCTTCATCTTGTAGTCCCATAGTGCTGAGGCCTTCTTCCAGCGTGGTCACTCTTCTCTGCTTTCCTTCCCATGTGAATAGTAGCCCAAATGGGAAGGTCCATTTGTAGCGGATTTGTTTTTCTATCAACACTTTCACCAATGGGGCCATTACTCTTCTTTTTTGGAGGGTTACCAGAGCCACGTCCTGATACAATTGGATGTCTTGCCCATTCATTTTAATATGTTCCATTTCCCTGGCCCTTCTTAGGATCTGTTCTTTCTGCGGGTAAGAAGAGAGAGCCACCAAGACATTACGTGGTCTTTCCCCTGGGGCCCCAGATCTTTTTGGTCCTACCCTGTGGACTCTGTTGACTCCGATATCTTCAGTTTCTTGCGTCCCCAGTATGTCTCTAAACACCTCCTTTACCGCCTCTTTCAGATCTTTGTCTAGCACTGATTCCGCCATGTTCTTGATTCGAATGTTAGAGCGCCTGGAGCGGTTCTCCAGATCCTCACATTGTATCTCCAAGTTGTGAGTGAGTGTCACCAAATGTTCTTGTGTTTCGCTTGTTTGTCTCGTGTCTTCTTCAAGGCTTTGCACAGTTTTTTCCACCATGTCAGTTCTCTCTTCAAGGTTGTTTTATATCGATTCTCATGTCTTGTACCGCTTGTTTCATTTCGTTCTTCATGGTTGCAAATTGTTCAAACTGTAGACATGAACTTTTCTTGCAAGTCCATGAACCAGGTTTGCATGTCTTCCCTAGTCAATGGTTGTTGATTCTGGGAGAGTGTTTCCGCCTCACCCATGGGCTCTCCCTGGGTTCTCCCTCGCGCTTGCGATGGGCCCTCTGCTGACCACATTTGTAGTATGTCTGCGCCTTGTATCGTCGACTGAGGTGTCTGTTGGGAGGGGTTTCCCTTCCCTTTTGCTCTTGACATGGTGGGGTGCTCAGTTAGAGTGTCTATGGGGCTTCTGCGCCCTCGTGCAGCCCTCTGGTAGACCTTCCACCCGTTCGGTTCGGCCGTTGTGGTTTTGTGAGTGGGGGTTCTTGCCTTTGCTAGGCGTAATGTCTATAATTCTGCTCCTTCCCCCGTTGTCTCGTCGTGCCAATATGCTTATGGCCGCTCGTGTCTCCTTTTCTGATTTCCCCTCTGCGCTTTCCCCCTCTAGCTTATGGGGGATGAGGCTCCTGTATCGCTCTTTCCTCGTTCCTGGGTTGGGCTGCGTGGGGGGGGGTCTTGCGTGGTGTATACTTAGTGATATGGGTGGACCCTCTGCCGATCTGATGGCTGTATGCTGCGCCCTGGGGCAAGTATCTGTCCTTGTATGCGCTGGTGGGCGATTTGTTTGCCTCCCCCCCCCCCCGGTTGGCTCACCTTTATCGCTTCAGGCGCATTGTTTCAGGGCAGCGCCCGCTTCTCTTCTCCAGCGGTCCGCCCTGATTTCCCCGGCGCCTCTCCTCTCCCTGGCCACAGCTGCGGTCACGGCGTCTCCGTTCTTCGCCTTGGGCCCTGCTCGTCAGAGCTTGCAGGGGAGGGCGGGTTTTCTCCGCGGGGCCAGCGGAGCCTCCGATCCTGCTCCCACGCTGGCCGCCGCCTCGCCGTCTTCGTGTTCCGCGCTGTTTGTGCTTCTTCAGCGCGGGAGAGTCCCGATCGGCCCCGTAAGGGGGGGGGGGGCGGTCTTCCTTTCTCTTCGGTCCTTGTCCCGTGCTCGGCATCGCGTTCCTCCCAGGGGTGGGGGGGGGACTTTAGCTGTCGGGAGGGGGCCGAGAAATGGGCCGTCACTGCTTCATTTCGTGCTTTATTTTGGCGACCCGGGCGGAGCGCTGTTTAGATGCGACTCCTCACCCCGGCGGCCATCTTGGATGCCCTCCTTGCAGATTTTAAAGAGTACCGCCGATAGATGCCGCAGAGACACTGGCTTGGATGTGGGCACTGTTCTTTGTGTGGACAGAGAGTCGGTATTGCCTTTGGAGCAGGCGACGGGCCAGTTTGTCAGAGGATGAACAAGAAGCCCTCCATTTCCTCTCAGCCACCCTACATTGTAGCTAGATCCGAGTCATACCAAGAATTGCACTTGGCTTTGGGCTTCAAACGGATCCTCATGACAGGGGCAAGAGCATCAAGATTATCGAAAATAAAGGAGTAGAGCATAGACAGGGCTGTGTCAGGATGTGAGTCAGCCAGAGGTGGAAGGGAGAGAGAAGGTGGCAGTGAAAGCCTCAACTGACACACGCTTCTTGGGCCGGATGTCTGAGAAGGTAAGTGGCAGTGTTTGGGTAGGCTTAGCCTGGAGAGAAGAGAGGGAGAGATGAGAAGAGGAGGGAATGATCGCTCCAGGCGATAGAGGAGTGGTCAGATGGATGGAGAGGGGGAGGTCAGAGGAGATCAAGACATAAAGTGTATGCTCTTTAGAGTGGGGTCAGAGGGGAGGATAGGGAGAGGGAATCGGAGGTCACGGAAGTGTCCTGAGGAGGAACAAAGGGAGTTGTGATGGATATTGAGGTCACCAAGGAGGAGGAGTTGGGGCCAGGAGGGAGGAGGAGAGGTCCGCCCACTCAGAGAAATAAGGTGATCTGACCAGGAGGCCGGTAGATAGTAGCCACGGTAAGAGAGTGACTAGGAGAGAGAGAGAGAGAGAGAGAGAGAAAGCCTGCAGACAAGGCATTCGAAAGAGGAGTATCTCTCTGTGGGAATGATGGAGGCAGGAATCCACTCATTAAAGATCGGGGCTACACCCCCTCCGGACCGGGTGGATCTGGGTGCGGAGAGGATCTTGTAGCCATCAGGGAGGATAGTGTCAAAGCTTGTGACAGAGTAGGCTGTGACGGTAAAACAGAGGACATCGAGGTCAAGTACGTCCAGGAGGTGGCAGATGTCAGGAGTGTTTGACATCTGAGCGAGAGTTTAGAGTGGCAATATGGAGAAGGTTGCCATCCTTGAAAGACTTCCGGGGAGGGGTACAAATCAATGCCTTGTTGCGCCTTGAAACACTTTTGTAGAGGCGCGTTATAAATGCCATATCATATCATATATCGTGAGGGCTTCCCAGCGGGTGCCACCATTAATGGGAGAGGAGGAGACAGCACAGAGATCATATGAAGAGTCCATAGATCTGGCGAAGGAACGACTAAGAGGATGTCGGTGAGGGTCTGTCTGGATATCATTTTTGAACTTCTTCCTACCAGACTTGGTGAGAAGGGAGGGATAGTCGATGGAGAAGTACTTGGAGAAGATTGGAGAAACAGAAAGCGCCATGGGTGTGGTAGCAAGAATGAGGGGGGAGAATCAGGGGGAGTGGAAAGCAGGTAGGAGTGGAACAGAGAAGTCACTGGGCCATCAAGTTACAGGGAAGCAACAATACAAACAAAGTGCAGAACAAGTTAGCAAAATAAAGCAAGATTTGACTTTTAACCAAAATTCAAACACAGCCTGATTTTACTCTTTAACCAAAATGCAAATACAGCAAGATTTGACTCTTTAACCAAAATGCAAATACAGCAAGATTTGACTCTTTAACCAAAATGCAAACGCAGCAAGATTTGACTCTTTAAACAAAATGCAAACACAGCAAGATTTGACTTTTTAACCAAAATGCAAACACAGCAAGAATTGACTTTTTAACCAAAGTGCAAAACACAGCAAGATTTGGAATTTACATTTTGGGTTCAGATGCTAGCAAAGGGTGTAAAAAAAACACAGAGCAGTTCAGAAAGTAAACATGGGAGAAACAAGCAGAGAAGGACAGTAAGAGTCAAAAGCTGGCATGAGTAAGTCCACAAGGAGGGAAGTAACCCATAGTTAAGGAGGAGTGAATGTCATGCTAGTCCGGATTTATTTGAAAAGTGAGGCCGCATCATGGAAGTTCAGGTGCTGGGGTGTAGAAACTACCTCAAGTAGCGTTCTTTGGATATGCTTAATACACTACTCCTACACCCTGATGTGACTTCAATCACAAGGATAGTATTTGCATTTATGTATCACACAATACACTTTTGTAGACTCTCGGTTGCAGAAAGGAAAGGTTAGGGAAGAAAAAAGATTGGAACAATTGCTCAGCAATTGTGAGATCAACTGAATCTTCCAGCGAAGTCTAGATAAGCCTTTCCCAGCAGTACAACAACAGTACAACAGTGGTAGGTGTACATAGGTGGTAGCAGTACAACAAGCTACCACCTATGAGGAACAAACCGTATCAAAGTCAATGGATTTAGAAGAGTGACTTTAGGGAGCCTGCAGAGCCAAAGTCATTTGGACACAGTCTACGGATTTGATGCACTTCTTGGATAAAAGTCTTGCGCAAAGTTAGTTCAGAAAAACCACTTGTATGGTCACAAGCTGAGAAGCCTTTGAGAAGGGAGCTGAAATCAACTTGAAAAAGGTAAGCCAATGCAATTCCCAAGTGAGAAAAGCGCAGCCAAAGGCAATAAGATAAGTATCCCAAGCCTAAACAGTACCTCTGGTTAGAAGAAGAGTGGTCCAGCTGGATTCAGCCTTGATACAGCAGTGCAGACCCTGGTTCCTGAGCCTCATTCGTGGGGACAAGAGGGATGACGTCTGGAGGACTCCTGCGGCAGTACTCTGGAAGGTAGACGGTAGCTACGCGCTCTTTCCGGTTCAGCAGCACTTCACGGTTTCAGCGCTTAGCAAACAGTACTGATGCAGAACAACGGATTCCGGTTGGACTTACCTTGCTCCCTTAGTCCTGCACTCTGGTGAGGGGTTTCTGGATCTGGAGGTCCTGCGTCTGGAAGGTCCTTAGGAGGCTCTTGGAACTTTTAGCTGGATTTGTTCCGCGGCAGACGTTGCACTCAACTACGGACACTCAACCCCTGGCATTGGGCAACCGCAGCAACAGCAAGTCGGGGGTGGCATTCCAGTGGAGTTTGCCGGTGCTTCTCTGTCGAGGTGAAAAAAGTCAGCACGGCTTCACCGGGCAATTCAAAGGTCCAGGAGGTTGCAGCATGCTTCTTTCATGATTTCTTTGTTCAGTGTTTCTCCCAGTGGTCGACTCTGCTTGTAGTCCCAAAACCCTCGCCTTTTAAGCAGGTTTCTCCTATTCATGCACAGCCTAGGCTGTCAATCACAGAGCAGGGTGGCTGTCCTTCAGGACAACCAGCCGGCCAATCGGGACTCGTTTCATTCAGGCATTCCTAGAGACAAGTTTCCGGACCCGCTCTCACATCCTGTCCTTCCAGACACACTGGAGCCAGGGGCAGGCTTCGGGCCTGAAGACCGCCAAAGGCGAACAAACAAAGGGCTCAAACCTGTCTCAACGCACACAGTAAAAGCCAAAAAAGACCTCACAAACAGAAAATGGTGACAATAGACCGGGCCATTTTGAGAAAATGGTCACCCATGGGTGCTGTACTGCAGCTGAGGATTCAGCCTGCGGTAGAAAAGCACAATGGTAGGAAAAAGTAAACCACTGCCACCAGCCATTTAAAGTAGGGAGGGTAACATAAAAATGTTACATGAGAATGTGGGATAAGGGGCTACTAGGTAACCCCCGAGCACTCCACATAAGATGGTGTGTGCTGGACCTGCAAAGAAAAAAGGTGAGTAAAGTCAATTACACTTTGCTATTCTTGGGAACTGTAGTTCACCCAAGAAAAGGTATTTAAACCTTAAGAGAAATGTAAAGGATTTCTCAGTGACACTGCACTGAAGTTGCTGTGTGTCACTATACAAAAAGCAGATGCCTATGGAGTTTTCCGGACTCCAAAAACAAAACAAAGGAAACACATAATCCAAACCAGGTCAAAACACATGAGTGAGACAAAGGTCCCACTCACTCATGAGTTAAAATTATAAAAGTCCTAAGTCCAGCTAAAGAGCTGGAGGTCTCTAAGGTGGGAGAAATTTAGCACTTGAATGAAAATTCTCCCTAACACCAGGTAACCAGAGTGCGCAGCAGACAGGGACATCAGCAAGGGAGTGAGAGGGAGAAAGCAGAAGCCAAAAGCAGGGTCTTGAGTTGCTTCCGGAACCTTATATGGTCCTACCCAAGTTTGAGAGAGGCAGGGGTGCTGTTCGAGAGGGAGGCCCCAGCTGAAGAGAGAGATCTGCCCCCCACTCTGTGCCTGGAGAAGCGTCTGACCCACAGAGAGTTGGAGGTTGATGAGCGGAGTGCTCGAGAAGGGAGATGTTTAGGAAGAAAAAGTTGGATGTAGTGTGGTCTCCAGCCCCAGAAAGCCTTGTGGTCAATGCAGAGGGTCTTGAACTTGATCCTTGCAGCCACAGGGAACCAGTGGAGAGATTTCAGGGCTGGAGAGATACGATCCCTGGGCTTGAGGTCAAGGACAAGTCTTGCAGTTCTGTTCTGGATAAGTTGCAAAGGGCAAAGCGTAGAGATAGGCAGATTTAGAAAAAGGCTGTTGCAGTAGTCCAGCCTAGAGAGGACCATCGCTCTGAAGAAGGTGAGCTTCTTGGGGAAAGTGAGAAAAGGAAGAATACCTCTGAGGTGGTGCAGTTGATAATTTGACTTCTTAGAGACGTCGGAGATGTGAGTAGACAAGGAGAGGATGGAATCGAAGATGACCCCAAGGTTCTTAGCCTCGCAGGAAGGAGCAGGTAGAGGGTCCAGGGTGGCCGACCAGAGTGAGAGGGAAGGCGGGAACAGGTGTCCCAATAAGGAGGATCTCAGTCTTACTGGCATTGAGCCATAGATCGTTGGAGGCACCCCATTCCTGAATTGCGGACAGGCATTCTTGTAGGAGTAAGGAGCAGAAGAAGCTGTAGGGAGCCTGAAGGAGAGCTGGGTGTCATCCGCATAACACTGATAGAGCAGAAAGTAGAGTTGCAGTGGGCCAGAGGTGCCAGTTCGTGGTTAAGAGGTTTGACCCATGGGGAACACCACAAGTAGAGAAAGAGTGATAGAAGAGTAGAAAGACCCAAGTTGGACATGGGAGGGTCAATCAGTGAGAAAGCAGATAACCATGCAAGGGCCTGAACAGAGATGCCCAGGTTGTCGCAGGGACATTTGAGCAGGATGGAGTGGTTGACCGTATCAAAAGCAGAAGATGGATCAAGGAGAATGAGGACAGAAGGAAGGTTAGTGTCAAGATTGGAGAGCAAGTCTTCACGGGTGTTCAGGAGAGCAGTTTCCGTGCTTTTGGCTGCTCTGAAGCCAGACTGATGGTCATGGAGAGAACCAACAGATTCAGTATGAAGATTAAGTTGGGAGATGGCCAGCTTTTCCAGGAGTTTGCCCAGGAAAGGAATGATGGAGAATGGACAGTAGTTTGCCGGAGAAGAAGGATCGGCACAGGCTTAAGAATGGGGTGCACAAGAGAGTACTGGAGGGGGGAGGGGAAGGTTCCAGTGGCAAAAGAGTGATTGACAACCTTGCTCCAGCCTTGGCCAATTTCTGCAATGTGGTCCTTAATGGTTTTGTCTGAACAGGGGAGCACCTGCTTTGACAAAACTTTCATAGATCGGACTTGCCGAGAAACATCGGCGGGAGTGAACAGGGGGAAAGAGGAGAAGGTCACAGGAGAAACGGCCGAGAGGGGCCTGGAATGGTAGCGGGAGAGGGCCTGGGAGGGAACAGGAGAGGTAGAGAATGCAGCAGGATTGGCCAGCTCCTTTCGGCCAAGTTGTTAGATGCCGCAGAGACGTGGGCTTGGATGTAAGCTCTCTTCTTGGAGAGGAAAGCAAGTCTACTGCCTTTGAAGCAGGCAGCAGACCAGTTTGTCAGAGGGTGCATTTGATGCCCTCCATTTCCTCTCGGCCACCCTACACCTGCACGTAAGGGCGACTAGGTCCGAATTGTAGCAAGAGTTACACTTGGATGCAGGCTTCAAACGGATCCTCATGATGGGGGCAATGACATCCAGTGTGTTAGAGATGAAAAGATGAAGGTTGGAGAGGGCTGTGTCAGAGTGTGAGTCCGCCAAAGGTGTAGGAGGAGGAGAGAAAGTAGCCGTGAAAGCCTCCACTGACACACTTCATGGGCCAGATGACCGAGAAGGTGGGTGGCAGTGCTGGGGTTGGCTTAACCTGAGGGACTGAGAGCGAAAGGTGAGAGGAGAGAAGAAAGTGGTCTGTTCAAGGGAGAGGAGTGGTGAGAGGGTTGGAGAGGGGGGAGGTCTGACCAGACCAGAACATCCAGGGTGCGCCCTGCATATTGAGTCGGGCCAGAGGGTAGAATAGAGAGAGAGAGAGCATCGCAGAGGTTGCAAAAGAGTCCAGAGGAGGGGCTAGTAGCATCTAATTGGATGTTCAGGTCTCCAAGGAGAAGTTGAGAGGAAGCGGGAAGGAGGGAAGAGGAGAGGTCAGCCCATTTAGAGAGGTAGAAGGCGACCTGGCCAGGTGGCCTGTAGATGGTGGCCACAGTGAGAGAGAGACCAGAAGATGTAGAGAACCTGCAGACAAGGCATCCAAAGGTGGGGTAGGCCTGCGTAGGAATAACGGAAGCAGGGATCCACTCTGGGAAGATCAGTGCTACTACCCCACCCACGGACGGTTGGTTCTGGGTTTGGAGAGGATCTGGTAGCCATCACGGAGGGGAGTGTCAAAACTTGTGACAGAGCTGGCTGTGAACCAAGTCTCGGTGAGACAGAATGCATCCAAATCGAGCTCTTCCGGGAGACAGCAGATGTCCGAGGTGTGTTTGACAGCAGAGCAAGAGTTAAGAAGTGGAACAGATTGCCACCTTTGCAAGACTTCTGTGGATGGGTACAAGCATGAGATGCGCCCAGTGGATGTGTTACAGGTGGTAGGGTAGTCCGAGAGGAGGAAGAGTGTGCAGGAGAGGTGGTGAAGGGAGGTGAAGGCAGAGCGGCCAGAGAATTAGTGGAAGGAGCCAGAGAGGTGGCAGAGGAAGGAGGCGGCAGAGCGACCAAAGAAGCAGCGCAGGGTGCCAAAGAGGTGGCAGAGGAGGGAGGCGGCTGAGGAGGGAGGCGGCGAAGGAGCCAGAGAGGGATAGATGGGAGTAGCAGGAGAAGAAAGGAAGTTGTTGAGAGACAGGAAATGTCTATCGAAAAAGAGGAGATTGGCCTGAGGGCCCTGGACCAAGATGGTACCATTTAAGTAGACATTGATGGTCTTGGAGGAGTGGAAGAGGGCCAGGAGGGCCTCCCACCGGGTGCCACCTTTAATGGGAGAGGAGGAAAAAGGAGAGCGAACGGAGAACATCTGAGGGGTCCATAGGCCTGGAGAGGGAATGACAAAGAGGATGTTGGTGAGTCTGTCTGGAGGAAGCACTGGTTTAGGTATCCGCGATAGGGAGGCCTGGAGACCAGGATGTCCCATTTGAGCTTCTTCCTGCCAGACCTGGTGAGAGGGATAGGATAGTCAATAGAATAGGAGTTTGAGAAGATAGGGAAGACAGAGAGCACCATAGAGGGTGCAGGGCGGAGAGTGGGGGGTGGGCTGAGCAGCCCAAACAGTAGGGGAATGGGGGGGTCAAACGCTAGGGGCAAGCAGGAGGGAGGCACACGAGGGGGTGTCGCAGCACAAGCGGGCAACAGTTACATACAACACAGAAAAAGAACTCTGGACCTTGCAAGGTTTTTAGCGTGGGTGGAGAAGAACAGTGCAGGCGACAAAAGTACACTACAATGGAACACAAGGTCGTGAGAATGCAAGTACAGTACAAGAATACAAAGCAGGTAGTCGAGGGGCCCTAGAGGGGAGGACGAGAAAGTCAGGATGCAGCATGTAACAATACAATAGAACCCAACAGACAAAATCACACACACAGATGGTGCAAGTAAACCTGTAAGTAAGAGGAAATGCAGGCAGTGCAATGGAGTGACAATGCAGTAGTGAATACAATATAGTGGAACAACAACACAATGGTCACAGAACGTAAGGAACAGTTACGTGGAGAGAAAGCGGAGAGGGATGTGTGGGGAGCCCCGCAGCGAGGGATGCGTGGGGAGCAACGCAGTGAGGGGTGCGTGGGGAGCAACACAGTGGAATGTGCTAGGTCAGGGTAGCGGGTGGCAGGTTGCGGATGGGGCGTGAATGCAGGCAGGGGGCGGGGCCCAAGTTGTGATGGGAGCGAGCAGGGGAGGTGAACGGACAGAGCATATTGCAGGGTCCGTACCACTGGTTTTAAAGGCTCTGAAGCATGTGCATAGTGTGTGGGGTCTGGCCGCATCTCCTGCGCACCTGCGTCACTCAACACCGCAGCCTTGTGCTGCGAGGGCTTTGCTGCAGAGGGTCCAAACCTCGGTTCTTAAAGGCTCGGAAGCGTGTAAGTAGATTGTTACGTGTCTTCGGGCAGCGTCTCCTGGCCACCTCGTCACTCAACACTGCGGCCTTGTCCTGTGGGGGCTTTTGACTCTAGGACAACCCCATTACCTCCAGTGCATGCCTGTGACCCCCCGGGTGCTCTGGTACCCCTAGGACATCAGGATAGGTCTGTGATCCTAGAGCAACTCTGACCACAGGCAAGATCTCGCTTTAAGCCTGTTGTTTGACCCCCAGTACAGCCCCATGACCTCCGAGGGCAGCTCTGTAGCCCCAGGTTACATACGACAACGAAAAAATATGGTTGTGCTGTTCACATAATTCTCTGCCTACTTACACCAGACTGATAGCAGAATGTAGACCTGTGACAAATGTGGGCGCGCTGAACACATAGCGAGTTTCTAGCACTAACGCCGGCCCTACTCCACTCGGCATTCATCCACATGCTCGACCGCATGGGTTGCTTCTCTACCGGAGTCTGGCCAGCCCGGCTAGGCCTTTTTTGACCAATTGCACACATGCTTCCTCTGGGTTCAAAATTAAGATTCAATGAGCGGGAGCTAAAACCAGCTCTTGGGTGTCGGGCATCACCATCGCTCAGAGCCGGGCAGGTGTCTTAGCTCACCAAGTCTGGCATGACTGAAGACGCAAGCATTGTGTCGCAGGCTAAGTGCAGGCTAGTGTACATGCATCCGTACATGTTGGCAAGCTGTGATGGAACTGGGGCTGCGTGGTGATCAGGATAGTGGGTGTGTCTTGGCAGATATCCTGAATGACAACCAATGGCTAATATGCGTTCTGCGACGATGGCTCTCAAGCGACCAGCAGCAGTTATAGTATGCTGGGGTCAATGTCTAACATGCAGGCGGCAACAAGTAGCATACATTGAATGAAGCTGCGTAGGACTCAAGGATAGCAAGCGTTTCGCATTGGTGGCCGTTATCAGCTATGAGGGAACAGGCTAAAGCAGATCGTTATCAGCTATGAGGGAACAGGCTAAAGCAGATCGTTATCAGCTGTGAGGGAACAGGCTAAAGCAGACCGTTATCAGCTGTGAGGGAACAGGCTAAAGCAGGCAGTTTATGTATTGCACAAGTGATGCAGACAAATGGTAAAGCAGGCAAAGACGTCTGTTTAGATGAGTAATACAATAGAGATGTCGGTACAAGCTATACAGGCAGTATGCAAGCAATAAGACTGGTAAATCATGCAAGCGGACAGCAAACAAGGTTGCAAAGAGAGGTAGATATGCCAAGGTGCAGTTTGACTATGAATATGGGATAGGTAAATACAGACTAGAGAGCCGTTGTCAAGCCGGTGTAGTTGGCACGGTGTGGGTCCGTTTAGACTTCTTGGGCCCCCGATTACAGTTGCAGCGGGCGGTTGATCAAGGAGATTTGTTCCAGGGTGTGGGCAATGTCATATGGGTCTATGGTTAGAGGTTGGAATCTCTTAGAGCTCCTGGTTGTTGTGCGACCATAGTGTCCTACAGGATCATGATATACAGGATTCTCTTTAAGGTTATGAATGCTGTGACCTCCAGAATGGATCCCCCTAGATCAAGCACATTTCTGCCTGCCAGATCATGTGCCATCTCTTTGCGCTCATGGCTACTGTTTGACCCCAGACTGGATCCCCGTGGATCAAGCACAGTTCTGCCAGCCAGATCATGTTGTATCCCTTTGCGCTCATGGCTCCTGGTTAACCCCAGACTAGATCCCCTGGATCAAGCAATGTTCTGCCTGCCAGATGCGCTCATTGCTACTGTGTGACCCTGGACAGGATCCCCCTGGAGCAAGCACAGTTCTACCAGCCAGATCATGTTCTATCTCTTCGCGCTCATGGCTACTGTGTGACCCCAGACTGGATCCCCCTGGATCAAGCACAGTTCATGTTGTGTCTCTTTGCACTCATGGCTACTGTGTGACCCCAGACTGGATCCCCCTGGATCAAGCACGGTTCTGCCAGCCAGATCATGTTCTATCTCTTCGCGCTCATGGGTCGTGTGTGACCTCCCCCCCCCCCACAGACTGCCACAGGATCCAGCACAGTTCTGCCAGCCAGGTCATATATTTCTTTGCGCTCCTAGCTCCTGTGTGACCCATCCAGACTTCCTCAGAATCCAGCACAGTTCTTCCAGCCAGGTCATATAACTCTTTGCGTTCATGGGTCCTGTGTGCCCCTAGACTGCCACAGGATCCAGCACGGTTCTGCCAGCCAGGTCATGCTCCATCTCTTTGCCCTCATGGGTCCTGTGTGACCCCAGACTGCCACAGAGTCCAGAACAGTTCTGCCAGCCAGTCATATATCTCTTTGCGCTTATGGGTCCTGTGTGCCCCCCACCCCAGACTGCCACAGGATCCAGCACAGTTCTGCCAGCCAGGTCATGCTATGTCGCCTTGCGCTCCTGGGTCCTGTGTGACCCCAGACTGCCACAGGACCCAGCACAGTCCTGCCAGCCAGACCATTTATCTCTTTGAGCTCATGGGTCCAGTCCCCCCCACCCCAGACTACCACAGGATCCAGGACAGTTCTGCCAGCCAGGTCATGCTCCATCTCTTTGCCCTCATGGGTCCTGTGTGACCTCAGACTGCCACAGGATACAGCACAGTTCTGCCGGCCAGGTCATATATCTCGTTGCGCTCATGGGTCCTGTGTGACCCCCACCACAGACTGCCACAGGGTCCAGCACAGTTCTGCCAGCCAGGTCATATATCTCTTTGCGCTCCTGGGTCCTGTGTGACCCCCGCCTCCCCAGACTGCCACAGAATCCAGCACAGTTCTGCCAGCCAGCTCATATATCTCTTTGCGCTCATGGGTCCTGTGTGCCCTCCCCCCCCCCCCCCCCCCTGCGACTGCCACAGGATCCAGCACAGTTCTGCCAGCCAGGTCATGTTCCATATCTTTGCACTCATGAGTCCTGTGTGACCGCCCCCCCCCCCCCCCCCAAGACTGCCATAGGATACAGCACATTTCTGCCAGCCAGATCATGCTCTTATTCTTTGCACTCATGGATCCTGTGTGACCCCAGACTGGATCCCCCTGGATCAAGCACAGATTGTGTTGTGTCTCTTTGCAGATATGGCTACTGTGCACCCATACTGGATCCCCCTGGATCAAGCACGGTTCTGCCAGCCAGATCATGTTCTATCTCTTCGCGCTCATGGGTCCTGTGTGACCCCAAACCGCCACAGGACACAGCACAGTTTTGCCAGCCAGGTCATGCTCCATCTCTGTGTGCTCATGGGTCCTGTGTGACCCCCCCAGACTGCCACAGGATCCAGCACAGTTCTGCCAGCCAGGTCACATATCTCTTTGCGCTCATGGGTCCTGTGTGACCCCAGACTGCCACAGGATCCAGCACGTTTCTGCCAGCCAGGTCATGCTCCATCTCTTTGCCCTAATGGGTCCTGTGTGACTCCAGACTGCCACAGGATCCAGCACGGTTCTGCCAGCCAGGTCATGCTCTCTCTTTGCGCTCATGGGTCCTGTGTGCCCCCCCCCACCCCAGACTGCCACAGGATCCAGCCCCGTTCTGCCAGCCAGGTCATGCTCCAGCGCTCTGCCCTCATGGGTCCTGTGTGACCCCTGACTGCCACAGGATACAGCACAGTTCTGCCAGCCAGGTCATGCCCTCTCTTTGCGCTCATGGGTCCTGTGTGCCCCTAGACTGCCACAGCATACAGCACGGTTCTGCCAGCCAGGTCATGCCCTCTCTTTGCGCTCATGGGTCCTGTGTGACCCCAGACTGCCACAGGATACAGCACAGTTCTGCCAGCCAGGTCATATATCTCTTTGCGCTCATGGGTCCTGTGTGCCCCTAGACTGCCACAGGATCCAGCACGGTTCTGCCAGCCAGGTCATGCTCTCTCTTTGCGCTCATGGTTCCTGTGGGACCCCAGACTGCCACAGGATCCAGCACAGTTCTGCCAGCCAGGTCTTATATTTCTTTGCGCTCCTAGCTCCTGTGTGACCCACCCAGACTTCCACAGAATCCAGCACAGTTCTTCCAGCCAGGTCATATAACTCTTTGCGTTCATGGGTCCTGTGAGCCCCTAGACTGCCACAGGATCCAGCACGGTTCTGCCAGCCAGGTCATGCTCCATCTCTTTGCCCTCATGGGTCCTGTGTGCCCGCAGACTGCCACAGAGTCCAGAACAGTTCTGCCCACCAGTCATATATCTCGTTGCGCTTATGGGTCCTGTGTGCCCCCCCCACCCCAGACTGCCACAGGATCCAGCCAGGTCATGCTCCATCTCTTTGCCCTCATGGGTCCTGTGTGACCACAGACTGTCACGGGATCCAGCACGGTTCTGCCAGCCAGGTCATGCTCCATCTCTTTGCCCTCATGGGTCCTGTGTGACCCCAGACTGCCACAGGAGCCAGCACAGTTCTGCCAGCCAGGTCATGCTCTTATCTCTTTGCGCTCCTGGCTCCTGTGTGACCGCTCCCCCCCGCCCCCCCCTAGACTGCCACAGGATACAGCACAGTTCTGCCAGTCAGTCATATATCTCTTTGCGCTTATGAGTCCTGTGTGACCCCCCCCCCCCCCGACCCCTTCACCGTGACTGCCACAGGATCCAGCACAGTTCTGCCTGCCAGGTCAGGCTCTAATTCTTTGCGCTCATGGGTCCTGTGTGACCAATCCCTCCCCCCCCACAGCCCCCCCCCCCCCCCAAGACTGCCACAGGATAAAGCACAGTTCTGCCAGCTAGGTCATATATCTGTTTGCGCTCATGGGTCCTGTGTGCCCCCTCCCTCCCCCCCAAGACTGCCACAGGATACAGCACGGTTCTGCCAGCCAGGTCATGCCCTCTCTTTGCGCTCATGGGCCCTGTGTGACCCCAGACTCCCACAGGATAAAGCACAGTTCTGCCAGCCAGGTCATATATCTGTGCTCATGGGTCCTGTTTGACCCCCCCCCCCCAAGACTGCCACAGGATCCAGCACAGTTCTGCCAGCTGGGTCATATATCTGTTTGCGCTCACGGGACCTGTGTGACCCCCGCCCCCCCACCCCCAGAACCCCCCGTGACTGCCACAGGATCCAGCACAGTTCTGCCAGCTGGGTCATATATCTGTTTGCGCTCATGGGACCTGTGTGACCCGCACCCCCAGACCCTCCCGTGACTGCCACAGGACAGGATGATTCTTCCTCTCTAAGGAAGTGTGGCCTCGGTGAAAAGTTGAGCCTGGTTCATTTTGGGCTCAGAATGGCCCCTGGTTGAAAGTGCCGGTTAATAATTAAAACACATATCTCCAGTTCAGAGCAATAAAGGGAAAAGGATTAATTTAGTGCATTTTACTTCTTTAATTCTCTTCAGTAACTACCGAGGGAACCAGTGGCAGCGGCTGGCCATGCACGACCAGCCAAAGAAGAGGGACAGTGCGCCTATACATGCACATGAAACGGGGGGCCTGTGACATGGTCCCCTTTGGCACCCCTTCTTTAGGTCATTGAGGGGCTCTGGGGACCCAGAATGACTGCCCACCATCCAAGGTGCTGTCTGTTGGAGGTAACAGGGCGACTCCCCAGTGCCGTACTCATGTCCCAGTTCTGTGTGCTATATGTTAGCACTGATGGCAAGTGAGCCATCTGATCCAGCATGGCTCCTGCTGCCGCCGCTTCAGCATGCTCCGTGCTGATTGAAACACTATTGTTACTGCTGGCGTCTAGCGTGGGAACAAATGTGAACTTGCTGGGCCACATACTGGGCCCCGGCGCCACGCTGCCAACAAAACACCTGCTGGAAGGGCCCCTTAAGCTCCTGCTTACCCCAACAGCACTTGCGCAGAATGGTCAACTGAGGCTGACAAGCCTACGTTGGAAAAAGAAGGGAAGGTTAGCAAGCAACACTGAGGTGACGACCAGTCGCGCTCGAAGGGAAGAAACCAATCCAAACCTTTATTAGCGAATCTAATAAATAAAGAGAAATTGGGGTGTGGAATATTTCAAACATTTGTAGTACATCTCTGCAATTGTCTGCAGTTGGAGGCTACTGGGCAGTTTCATTCTCGCTTCACTTTTGTGGTTGTGGGAAGAGCAAGGAAAAGAGGCATTGAGCTTAAAGGGTCCTTTGGGTGGGTTTATCCGTAGTGCTAAAACTTAGAATGTTGCAGCTGAAAAGAGTGGATGTATGTGATTTATTCGAATATATTTCTTCTGATGGAGATTTCACTGAATCCATTTCACTGAAAAACGAAATTTTCTCTTTGCTTTTTCTACTTTTATTATTAATTTTTACTGCAGGGGGAGACCCCCTGCACCTCCCTACCCGAACGTATACCCTTACCCCACACCCTACCTATTATGCATTACACAAATACCATTTCCCCTACCTTTTTCGGGGAAATCTCTTTGGGGGAATGGTATTCGAAGGAATCTCCGGTAACGGCAAAGAGTGGAAGGATCGGGTCTGCAGGAAGATGAGATGAAAGCAGCTTTCTATTACTACCACTGTTCATTCACACCGTTTTAGCATGACCATTACTTCAGATCATGTGCAATTAATTGAAAAACTGAGGAGGTGCACGAATTCTCCACGCAAACAGCAGCACGTTCACATGCACAAAATATAGTTGCATAATGTTCGCCACCTGAATACTCGCAGCTATGATGGGTCTAGAACCTTCTTGTTGTGACCGAGCCTACAATCCTCCTTCCTCATTGGCCTGTTGAGCTAAAGCCACTTCTCCCTGTATTAAACCGCCCCACTGAAAGTCCTTTACATTGACCAGACCTTCAATAAACTAATTCTTAGTCCAAAAACGGACCTTTTAGTGCCGTGTCCATCCAAGATTGGATTTCAGTCCAGTGCATTTTAGCTCTCAAATGAAGTTTGACCAGCATTTTAATGTTAAAGGAGACTGATGCAATTTTGAAAGATGGAGACCTTTGAAAACCTACACACCCTGGCAATGGAATTCTCACACATCAAAGCAACCAATGCTGCACAGAGTCATGTAACCGAGCCCCCAGCACACCCTTGGTAGCCATGATGCCCCCAGGTACGCAATAGCCCAAAAACGGATATAGACTTTACATACTTTCTACTTGCACCTGGGGACAATCTGTTTAGAAATCTTGTCCTGGGAGTGGGGCTGTAGGAATTCTACACCTGTGGTGACGATGAAAGATCACAGTTGTTGCAGTAGGAGACACAGACTGGGCTGGATGGTTTTAATATGACAGTCTGACAAAACCCCAAGCCTAGAGAAAGAAATGCTGCAGGAGTGTTTTGGAACATTGATGTCGGCCCAGGACGGTGAACCACAAGTGGGGTAAGAATTTATATGCCTATGCCTGACAGCCTAAGCAAGGGGAAGAAGCAGAGCTGATAAGAAAGGGACAGGACACTATATCCTTAGGACTGTGTGCCAAGAAGTGAGTCAGGAGCTATATCTATTGGATTAAGAATCAACAAGAGGCGGGTTGGGTGCCATGTCCCTAGGACTAAACATTGACAATAAGCAAGCAGGGTGCTGTAGTATTGGACTGAGGAGCAGCCAAGAAGCAATCCTGGCCCTGTATCCTAAGGACTGAAGTTTGCCAAAAGGCAAGTGGGGCGTTCTATCCTTCTGACTGAGGAGGGGCAATAAGCAAGCAGGGGGCTGTAGTATTGGACTGAGCATTGGCAATAAGCAAGCAGGGGGCTGTAGTAATGGACTGAGGAGAAGCCAAGAAGCAATCCTGGCCCTGTATCCTAAGGACTGAAGTTTGCCAAAAGGCAAGTGGGCCGTTCTATCCTTCTGACTGAGTGGCAATAAGCAAGCAGGGGGCTGTAGTATTGGACTGAGCATTGGCAATAAGCAAGCAGGGGGCTGTAGTATTGGACTGAGCATTGGCAATAAGCAAGCAGGGGGCTGTAGTATTGGACTGAGGAGCAGCCAAGAAGCAATCCTGGCCCTGTATCCTAAGGACTGAAGTTTGCTACAAGGCAAGTGGGGCGTTCTATCCTTCTGACTGAGGAGTGGGCAAGCATCAGGCAGGGCACGATATCCCTGGGACCAAAGGGCCAAGAAATTAGTTGGGTTCTCTCCTCTCCTCGGATTGCCCCCTTCCTGGCTATGGCTGGCACTGGGTTCCTCCCCTGGAGATTGGTTCCCAAACCCTCCTGCCGAGGTCAAGGACTTCGCCATGTCATGCTCTGCATCTCTATATTCCTTCAACCACAATCACCTTCCATAGCCTAGCAATATAAGCAATGCCTAATGCTGTTCACGTAACTCCCTGCTGCTCTGCTGCTGTTCACGTAACTCCCTGCTGCTCTGCTGCTGTTCACGTAACTCCCTGCTCCTCGGCTGGCGCTGCATTTCACACCCGAATACAGCAGAATATGGTGTAAGCCCATGCGCAGGAGTACAGCTATTTGATCCTGTTTGTAACAAACCTTTGTAGGTTACCTGCCACTACTCGTGGTAGGCAGTGTAAGTCTCACCTGCAAACCCTTCAGAGAAGAGTAAATGGGTCCCTTCAAAGATGGCACCACCCTAAAAATGCAGATTTCTTTCAAAAGAAAAGTGCTGGTACTGGAAAATAGCGCCACTGTCACAGTTAACCTGGTTGGCAGAACATTCTTGGCAGCGTGTAGTGTTGTATTATGATTTTACCTGCAGTGCTAGAGTACCCTTGGCATGTGCAGTATCGGTCTTGGTGGAAGCATTGCTTAATTAGTCTAGTTGTTTGCTTGGACTGCTCGAGTGCACTCTTGTTATCCCCATATCGGCCAGCTAGCACCATGTCATGTGACCCTGTCAGCCAGTTGTGGTTTTTTAGTTGTCCCTTTATATCCGTACTGAAAATTCAGAAAAGTAAAACTACAATTTTGTTTGCACTTTGTTTGTGATCACGTTCTCTTTTCTGTAGCTTTTTCTTCTGTTGGTCGAGTCTTCAACATGCTTTAAAGCTGAGCACCACCTGATTTGTGTATCTTCTGTGTTGGCCATGTTATGGTTCTGCTTTAAAGCTGGTCACCTGTTTTGTTCACTCTCCATGGTCTGTCAAATTGTAGACCTGCTTTGAGGATATGGCACCCTTGATATATGTAGATCTGTCGTTATCGGTGAGATGTGGATGTTGTTGATCACACCCTCTGTGGTTTCTCCTGTGTCGGTGGAGTTGTGGACCTGCCTCTACTGTTGGTGCCCCTTGTTGAACGTAGCTTCCCCTTTTCGTTTATTTGATTCTTCTTTGATGTTGAGCACATCCTTATCAGCACCTCTCCTGCGTCTTCTGTCTGATGTTTTCATTCGCTTTGGTGCTGATGTACTATGTAGTTTACTTTGTCTCCTGTGTCAGTGGAGTTGGTATGATTTTTTTTTTTTAAGTCTATTTTCTTTTTTTCACAGGAGAGGTCCACATTCCTGATAGCGCAAGAGAGCCCTGCAGCCAAAACTCATTTTCTTGAAATGCGTACACAAGACAGAGTGGGACTGGACTAAATTGTGTGACCTTTGTTAGCTCATTGACCAATGCCAAGAAATGATAGCCGCAATGACTGTCTCTGTATTCCAGAATCCTCTGCAGAATTGGTGCATCCATGAGGTCCCCACCAAAAGCCTGAACAGCAGGTAAGTTGCTGGAACCAAGACCAGACCTCCAGCAGTTAGTGGTCTGAATACTGTGACCAAGTGGTGCTGTGCGACAAGATTGAGAGCTCTGTGTGGCATACTGGTAATCCCATCACAGGAGGTGACCTGCAAGGGTGTTTGTGTGTGTAGTACACCACCAGAATATGTTAAAACTTTACTTTATCATATGCATTGCATAAGGGTAAAACACTGTCAAATAAGTACCTTTGCTGGGCATACACAAAACACACCGTAAGTCTATTTAAAGGAGTATCGGATGAATAAAGGTTCACGACTTCCTGCAGAACATATTGTAACAGCGAAATCCTAACGTGGAAGTACTATGTTTTGGGAGGTGAGAGGAGGGTGGAAAAAGGGTTCAACAATTTGCAGACAATAAGTCGTGACAATCAGTTCAATTCCCAAAAGTCAACACAGTGCTGGGCTGAAGAAGGACTATGTTCATCCCCAAAGCCCAGGAAAAGCTGGTCGTAACACGTTGATACAGTTTAGCTATTGTATGTGATGTGACATAGTGAGAAGCAGCGATTTGTTCTTCTAAATACTAAAAACCACTAGTACCTTTATCAATAATATATCGGCTTTCCAGGCAACTCAAGGGCCTCGGCGACCAGGCAAAATTTCACAACCCAGGCAAGTACAAGTTTTTGGCACTCTGAGCGAGTTTAGAAAGTTCCCCAAAGTTTACCCAAAGGAATCAACTGGACAACCCCATGGGCCTGCTTCAGTCCTCTGTAGAAACAAGCTAAGTAATACTTGGACCCCTCGGGTGAAGCGGGAGGGGTAACCAGGAAGCTGGACACTCTGACGGACACCCACACGAGAGATCCTGGTTGGGTATAGCCGAAGGCTCACAGGGATGCATTGTGGAGTCGGTGGGGGAAACAGGCTTTAGGGGCAGGGGAGAAACCTCTCTAAACCAGGAGACACTGAAGGAGGAAACCAACTATGAATTCTTGGTCTAAGGACTATAGGGAAGAGTATGGACCGGGGGGTCTGCATTGGATTCATACCAAGAACAGTGGGTGTGTAGCTTAGTTTTGGTGCAGTGGTTAGGTCTGTCGTGACAAAGGTTGGGGTCTCTAGTTGGTGTGCCTTGAATCCTATTATCAGGCAGGGCCCTGATGACACAAACCCAGTGAGAAAGACCCCTAGGAAGATGACCCACAAAGCAGAGGGCAAGTGGCATAGCGAGTAGAGCGCTTGCTTTGACACCCGTGCAGAGCCTGTTAACGCAGGTTCGAATCCCGGCGGGGCCAAACTCAGCCTTTCATCCTTCCGAGGTCGATAAATGAGCACCACACACCGTGGGTAATAATAAGCAGCGCTTGGATACCTGAGGGTTTGTAGCGCTATATAAAAGCCTAATTATTATTATTATTAATTATTAATTATTATTAGAGCAACAGAACAAGGACTCAGGAAGATCCAGCAATGCTAATGGGCGGCTCAGGGGAGTACTAAGGGTGAAGCTAGGCCTCAGAAGACCTTCCCATAACCAAGATGGTGGCTGTCGGCAGATTGAGATTTCAGGCCTACACATCCAAGAATAGCCCCCACTTTACAGGAGCGAAAAGAGCTGCAGGCAAGAACAATACAGAACAATCCAGCTAAGACAGCCATCTAATCAAGTTAGAAAGACTGGAAGAAGCAAAGGTAGAACCAATTAAGGATTCCACCGGCAAGAAGAAAGGATGCAGAGGACAAAGCACAGCCAGTATCCCACACCAGGATTACCGGAAGCATCCCATTCGTCAGCAGTCTTCAGGTGAGCTTGGGGGTGGATCGGAGCAATTAACAGCATCGCCCACTGGTATGCTCATTCACTCAGGGGCTGGCTAAGACATCGCAGCAAGCCACAGGAATGCAACATTCCAGTGAACTTCCAAACAATAAGGACTTTAAGCCAGTTTCAACTGGATCAACCCCCTCCCAAGACTCAGAATAAGGCTTTGTCAACCAAAGGGCCATTTTGGTAATGACTTGTGGTCCACACAGACAAAGGAATGCTGCACAATAAGTTGGGCTGGTGTAGGACTTAGAAAAATACATTAGTATCCCCAATGTGTACCACATATGTGCATTGAACTACTAATTCAGTAACAATGACTACTACGGTGTTGCTGCCAAATCAAAAGTATAGTTGCCACTGACCTATTCCCCAGCACCCTTTCAGGGGGATAGATGTACCCTGTCAGCCAAATGGTGTGCTTAAAAAGCATTCCATGGCATGTTAGGTTTATGGGCTACTAAGGGAGCACATCAGAAAAGGGTTGCAGTTGAAGGTGACTTCCATAAATGTTCCTTTGGATCAAGTTGAAAATCCATAGAAGGCAGCAAAAAGTTTAGGGGACCAGAAACATTTGCCAAAAATAGAATTTGTCCCCAACACGGTGTTGTTGTGGTAACAAGACAATCTATTGCTCTTCCCTGTGTAGAAAACTTCACTGAGCAATGATACCACCCAGACGTCCATCCGCAAATGATGTAGGATTTGTCATATATAAATTACGTATTCTAATTTTATTTTCTCTATGTAAAATAATTTCTGTTCACATACTGACGCGCTAACGACTGTTTAATCACACTAACTCGCCTTCACACTTACTTGCATCACTGACTACTGTACCCTTCTGTGCGGCGAGAGTGCACCATCATCTCCGTTTGTTATACTTGGATGCATATGGGTGCCGATAGGGGTATATCTGAGATTCTGTAGCACATGGTTGAGGTGCGTTTTATAGTAAAGGATATGTCCCCACCTTGATGAAGCCACATTTAGAAGAGCATGTAGGAGGATTGGCAGTCTCTGGAGTCAGGACTCCCACATTCACTGGTAAAAGCTACCTCGAGATGGTGTAATGTGGAACTCCCAGGGCCTCCCTCCGCTCACAAAGCTCCTCTGCCAGACAACATCCAATGTCAGAGGTCCAGGGTGTTAGGCAAAGTCTGTATGCAGTACCCTCTGGGAACACTACAACAACTCTGACTCTGACCTTTGGTATAAGCTTGTACTACACAGTTTTGGTAGCGTGTTGAGCAGCCAGGCTTATCTCAAGAGGGGTCAATGTAAGCTGTAGTGGCGTTACACAAAGATTTACAGTTACAAGTATTCAAATAAACTCTTACACTCAAGGTTTCTTGCATAAACAAATATTAAAATATTTATCAGTCAGTTAGAATATGCCTTCATCAGAAGGGAGCAATATAACAGTAACACTCAAATACACTTCATGAAATACACACTTTTAATATCTCTAAATCAGTAGATTTGGGATGGCCCACACACACTACCTACACCCACAGGTGACATCAATTGCTAGGGTGCTGGGGACATTAATATATCACTCTTGCATTTAGGATCATATAGTAATGAGTCAAAGGAGAAGATTATTTATAACATACAAGAGACCACAAATATTCTTAAGCAGGCAAATACTTTTGGATCCCCCAGAAAGAGAAATTCAGTACAATAGGCTAAGCCAAAGTCAATGGGCAAACGTCTTATATAGGATGAAGCACGTCTGGTAAATGGAAAAGTCTCTGCAGAATGTTTTAGAAGTCTTTGAAGAACAGAAGAATTAAATGTAGGGCCACAAGCTGTTCAGACTTGTGAGTAGTAGAAGATGCAGGCAACTCCACAGGAAGAGGTAAGTCCTCTTAGACTTTGTACAGTACCTTTAAAATGTAGAAAAGATGCATCAGATGACTCCTGTTCCTGGGCCTCAGTCGTGGGGACAAGAGGGAGGATGTCGGGGTACTCTTGCACTGTACTGTGACGGCCAAAACTTGCAACCGGCAAACTTCACTTTCAGTGGCTGTTCAGTGTTTCAGCTCCTCGCGTCTACCGCAAATTGCAATACTGTGGTTCCTGGCTGTCGAGATGGACTTTCCTTGTTTCTGGAGCCCGCACTCTAATGAGGGGGCTCAGGCTCGGTCAGTCCTGCTTCCTGTGAGTCCGGAGGATTTTCCGGAGGATCTTCCTGGAGTGGAGCTCTTGGCCAGCTTAAAAGCAACTCCCACAATCTGGTGTTCCTCTCCCTGGCTATATGGTTTGCAGCAGCAACTCTGTGGAAATTCATCCAGCTCCGAGATGGATGTCCAGGTGGCTTACTTTGGAGTTGATTGGTCCCACCAACTCAAGGGGAGAATTCGTCCTTGCAGTAGATTCTCTGTTGATCCGAACTTGGCGTTTGGGCACTGCAGTAGGGCTTCACGGGGCAAACCATCGATCAAGAAGTTGCAGCAGGCGTCCTTCAAGTTCGTCTTCGGTTCCTTTGTCCAGTGGTTGACTCTGCCTTCCAAGCCAAAAGACTTGCCTTTTATTCAGTTCTCTCCCATTAATCCATCTTAGCTATCGGTTACCCAGCAGGGTGGCTGTCCTTGCCGGACAGTCAGCCGGCCAATCACCACATAGTGCATTTGGGTCTCCTAGGAGACTAACCACTGGGTGTTTTGGGCACCTCCCTCACTACCTGCTAATCCCAGACACCCTGGAGCCAGAGGGCGGCTTCACTCGTGAATCCCGCCAAAGGCAAAGCGAACAATGGGACCAAACCTGGTTTGGCACATAGAGTAAATCTCAAGAAGGACCTTTCCACAAAGAAAAAAGACCGGGCCCATTTTTACAAAAATGGGACCCTTGGGTGCTTTACTGCCGCTGCGAACGCAGCCTGCGGTAAAGGCACGCCATGGTAGTTAAAACGTAGCCACTGCCACCAGCCGTTCAGTGAGAAAAGGGTAACATAAAAAATGTTACATGAGAAGCTAGACAAAGGGGATACTAAGTAACCCCTCCAGCTAGATAGTGTGTGCTGGGTCTAGAAAGTTACACATGTAAGTAAAGTCAATTTCACTTTACTGCTCTTGGAAACAGTTTATCCAAGAGAAGGTATTTAAACCTTTGGGAAATCTGAAAGACTTCCCTGGGCCTCTGCACTGACGGTGCTGTGTGACACAACGTAAAAGATGATGCCTGTGGAGTTTGTCAGACTCTACAACCAAAAGAAACACAGTGCTCAAGTCATAGCAAAAATACATGAGAGAGTGGGAAAAAGGGCCTCATTCTCTCCAGGGTAAAAGAAATCAAGTCCTTAAAATCTAGCAAAGTTGCTGGTGGTCTCTAAGGTGGAGGGAATTGGTACATTTATGAGAATTCTCCCTAGTGCAGGGCAGACTGACGCTCTATGTAGGAAACCCTTCAGAGAACACACATCCACCTTGACTATCCTTTACTGTTAAGTTCTGATCATTTATCATAATATCAGCTAAAACAATTTACAGATACAGGATTAACAGATCAAATGCTGCAACAATATCAGTAAAACTTCCTTATTCAAAAAGCATAAATCCGGTTCTTTCCAACAACAAACAAACTGGTCATAAAGCAGCTGAAGGTTATGTAAAGCAGGACGGGACTGTCTAAAACGACACGCTTAAGGACGGGGATTATAATTCCCTGCCTGAGAGCAGAGTAAAATGAGTAGAAGAACATAAAATGCAACACATCTTCCTCCTCTTCCAGATGACATGAGCAACTATTCTCAGAATTGCCACCACACGAGTACGTTCACATGCTTTACACAGGACCAGTAAGATTCTGGTCCAAACACTGCTTTCAACAGGATAAAAGAACCTTCAGTGAGCTTAGTATGCTCGTTTTGATTCTCTTTGAAGAGAATAATACTCCATAAATTTATCTTTCACAGTCCTATATGATCTATCGTCCATCAATTTAGGTTAAACCAATTCATCAAGCCAAACTTGCAGAATTTATTTTGAACAAATTTGAGCCGGGGTATTTTATACTGTTCATAACTGTGCAAACAGTCTCTCAAGATATTCCTAGTTGTGCTGCAGAAAGTTTGGACCAGACTGAACACTAGAGGACAACTGGTTTCATTTTGAGATAATCTCCTAAATGACCAAACCCACTTCCTCGTGTGATTTTAAAAAAGCAGGAGTTGACAGGGAAAGTCTTAATATCGTCCTGAGAAAAGATTTCTCAGTAACCTTGATCGTGTTAGCAATACCCCGAATAGCAGCCCCATGCGCTACCAAGTCTACGGTCCTTGTCCAATAAGCATTCATTTAATAGGATAGCTTCCAGTGTACTTTTCAAAGCGGAAAGGTGATTGCTTCATCCTTTGTTTTAATATAGTTTTTATTCAAATGATTTAGTTTGATTACAAACTTTACATTGTACATCATACAAAGAGAATTAATGTCCTTGTTCATTTTTCCAAAAAGTAATTCCGAATGAATGAAGTCTCTTCAGGAAGTTATTTCTTAAACATTCTGTATCTTCTGTTTCTTCCTCCTTCTATTACGTCTGTCCAGATTCTTCTTCTCTTTATTTTCTGCTGCTAACAGTCATGATTGTGTGCGAAAATGAAAGTACTCTGCATGGGAGCGTGTTATTGTTACCTAGCCCTATCTGTGCCCAGCGTTCATCGCAATCCTTTTGTCTAGCTTCTTCCAGGAGTATGTTTACAAATATTTGTCTTTCTCTGTCACTGCCGGGCATTCCGTGATAAGATGGAAGAGTGTTTCTCTTTGCTCCAGCTGCTTACAGAATCTGCAGAAGTCTTCTTCGGCTGTCACTTGTTTCGGTTTCATGAGATATTCACGTGTGGGGAGAACGTTCAGTCTTAGTCTTAAAAACATATCTCTCATATGATGATCTGGAAACAGTAACAAATATTGTGGCAGTTGGTTCAGTGTTCTTGCTTCAATATTTGAATTAATGTCCATGTGATATTGAGCTTTTTTAGTTATGGTGCTGATCCGATCATTGCGTTGGATTTTTTTCTTTACTATCAGCGGTCCATAGTTGCTTTAGCAATCTGCAATAGTTGTATGCATGTTTCTTTCTATGTTTTTATCACATCATTTGATGTATTCAATTTATCGTGAAGAATGTCAATTGAAGGAATAACATAATCTATAAGTGTTTTTCTATATGAATCCAGATGTTTCCAGTTGACTGCTGATTCCAATGAATATATAGCCATCTCAAATCTAATTCGTGACATTGGATAAGACATCGGCAAAGACAGTATTTTCCTCCAGAAAATGCCTTCTATTGTGTTCCAAATTTGCCAAGGTATATTAAGCATTGTTTCACTCCCATATGTCAAGATGGCTAAGACCTTTTGGCGGTAGAATGTAAACGCTGGTTTCAAGGAGTATTTTCCATACTTTTTATGTATTGCCAATCCTTATCGAGCTAATGAAAGAGACTTGGTTTTTAGGTGTTCAGACCATCCTTTTTCAATTTCTGATTGGTCCAACCAGACTCCTAGATATTTAACTGTTTTTACAAGATCCATTTTTATCTCTTTGATGAATACTGCCAGGGGTCTGTTCTTAGGATTTGGGCATTGTACCAATGCCATGGCTTGTGTTTTTTTATGTTGATCGATAACTGATTCTGTTCAGTATATTGTTCTAGGTTAGTCAGTCTCTTCTGAAGCCCTACTTGGGTCCTATCTAGGAGGACAATATCGCCCGCATACATCATGTACGGAATTTCGGTAGAATTCAATTTCGGTGGGTTGGCAGATATCGTCGCTTGGCTCTCTCCCAAATCTGATGTGTATAGATTGAATAACGTGGCAGCCAAGGGGCAGCCCTGCTTTAAGCCATTCGATGTTGTAATTATCGATGACATCACGCCTTCTTGTGATAACCTAACACGATCGATGTCTGAGAGTAAATGGCTTTTATTGGTTCCGTTATTTCTTTAGGGCATTTCCATAATGACAGTTTTTCCCATAACTTCTGGCGGTTAACCGTGTCAAATGCCAGTTGTAAATCTACAAAGATTGCATATATAGGCGTTTCTTTCCTTAAAGCTTCCTGTTTTAAGAGATTTAGGAGCATTAAATTGACGTTTGTGCCAACATTCTTAGTAAAGCTACTATGTATTGGAACATAACGCCCCTTCTTTGTAGCCCATTCGGTTAGTCTTTTCTGCAAAATCGCGGCAAAGATTTTGCCCAATGGGTCTAGTAGGGCTATTGGTCGGTAGTTCGAAGGTGATTCTGTTTCTTTGCTTGTAAATTGGAATTTGTGTCACTGTTTTCCAAGTCTTTGGCAGCAGGGCTACATCTTTGCTGATGTTGAATAGATATAGACTCATGCAAGCCCATGTTTCTGAATTCTTTTTGATGACTGCATTACTAAGGCCATCTGGGCCTGGAGCTCTTGAACCATTTAGATGTTTAATGTAGGTAAGTATTTCCTCATAATCCCATTTTATGTCCTATTTTGTTGTGGGTTCTAAGTTCTCTTCTTTAGTTATGTTGTTTTGTTTTGTATGTACGAATGAAAAATAGGCTACCCAATCGTCCTCAGAAACACCAGAGATCAATCGGTCAGCTTGATGTTTTTTCTTTTTGAATTTCTTTTTTTTTTTACCGTTGATTAAATTCCGTAAGTCTCTGGTGTTCCTTTTTGATAATGCATTAAGCATTTTCTCAGCATCCTTCTGCGCTATCTGTGCTTTACTGTTTCTGATCCAGTTTTTATATTGTTGCTTGTTATGTTTTATTGTTGTTATCTGTTCTTCTGAACTCATGTTCCTTGATGCTTTAATGCTTTAATCTTCATTCTTAATGCATTTTCTTTTTTACTACAATCGGGATGTTATAAGCGTGGGCATGTTTCATTATCTCTTTCTGTCTTCCTCCTTTATTCGATCTGAAGAGTATTAGCATCCATTCGTAATCAAATTTCTCTCTGTCTGACAGTTGTATAGGCCCACTCCCTGTCTAACACGTGCAATACCAATAAATGAGACACACCCCAATGCGAGAGTTACGTTTTGTTTATGCAAAATTGGCATCCAGAGAACTCTGCTGTCCGAGAGCGCTCTGGCAAACATTACAATTACATGACAATATAAAGTAAAACAGCGTCATAGTTGACGCAACTAACATAGGGTACTAGACCCGCGCAGGATTGGATGGACAATATAGATACATATATCCGAGTAGGTTTCCCAGTTGGTGGGATGGTGAACATCACGTGGTCCGGCTGCAAGCATCCAGGAGGGGTGAGGATCAGGTTGCGGTGTGGTAGGGTGAGACCTAACTATGCTAACATGAGATACTACCATTAGACATGCACTAAATAATTGTCGCTACAGCTCCTTTGAGCATATCATCATAGATCTATAAATCGTGCACATATAATCACAGCATTATTCATTTGGACTTGTATGAAGTACCGGGCTTAGGGTCCTGGTCAGTAAGATAACATTGGCTGTGAGGTGGGTCCAGGAGCATCAAAGAGGCTCTAAGACCTTCTGACATTTGTAAGTTCTAGGGTACAATATACTGTGACAGAGGTCTGGTGTAGTTGGGGGCACACTGGGGTGGGATTCACAGTGGGGTTACGTGTCTGGTACATCAAGGGAATACCTTACAGGGACACAGGGTTTTAGTGGCAGTAATTTTCCAACAGCGGGGGTAAGAGGGCACATGCAGGTTTGTGGAGATGGATGAGCTACAAGGCATTGTTCGAGCCGGTTCACACATAGGACAATGATCTCAGAGGAAGAGTGAGATGTTACATTGGTGTATTTGTTGCAATTATCTCCGTCTGATCTGAGAACAGATCTGCAAAGCTTTCAAGCACAGTGAGAAAAGGTGGGGGCCATGAGCGCGGTATGTGCGCCGCTGCAGAGGCAGTGCTTAATTTGTAAAAAAAAGAAGTGCCAGTGCCCAAAAAATATTGGCCCTGTAATGCCGGGCACTGTGCCGCCCTCAGCGCGGGCGCGCCTGCCGTGCCAGTTCAGTGCTAGACCTACCTGGATAGGCCCACCACCAGCCCATCACACTGCTGCTGCTCCATGTCACATGTTTAGCACTGCAGCAACTGCTGGCACAGACTAGTAGTAAATACACAACTAAGGCATGCTCCTCCTGTACCTGTGCCTCGATGCCCCCGGGCTGTGTGAGCGCTTCAAAAATGCAAATAAATAAAAAAGCATTCTGTTTCAGTCACTGTTGCACTGTATTTGTCTCTACCCCTTCTGCCCCATCTGACAGTCTGTTAAAGTACACCAAGTACTGTTGATCTGTTACCTCCAGGAAGAGCACCCTCCCTCAGCCCGTTCTTCAGTCACCTCATCCAGCTGTTTTGTGTAATCAATTTACTCTCAAGCCCTTATCAGTCATCACATCTCATAAATGCATCCCCCTTCACCTTTCCTTCAAGCATGAGCATGGTGTTGTATAACTTGGAAAAAGTCATTTCTGCAAGACATTGATGTGAAATCAACAGCCTGTGCTACTTCTGCTTTAGGGCCTCTTTCCACTTTAACACATCTTAAAAAACGAAATATGATTTGTCACCCAATATTCAGGAGCCAGAGGGGAATGCATATTCAGATACCTCCTTCCCACTGACATGTTCTTGACATACTTCATTAAACTGCGGGGTGTAACGGACACCCACCTCCCTATCTGAGGATTCCTATCTGAGGATTGCATGTGCTCTCATTCGGAGTACATGTTCGGAGCATATTGTACCCAGGTTAAGGGGCCACATCTGTTGTATAAACCACACATCAGGATAGAAAACATGCGCTGGAAAAAGACGGTTGAGAATTATACACAAATACTCAACTAGTGCTTTTATTTATGACAACAGATTAGTGGGCACGTGCACCGTGTTTATCCCCCTCTAGTTTCCATGTGTGTATCTTTAAGCCTGAAATGGCATTTCAGAAGTTCGTCTTTGCATGGGCTTTTCTAGCGAAGTGCAGCCGGTTCGGTTTCGGCCCATATGTGCACCGTTCCCGGTCCCCTCGCTGAGGGTCGTTTGTGAAATAATGAGGCCAATAACATTAAAAGGAAGAACGGGAGATTCCAAGATGGCCGCCGGCACTGAGTAGCTGTGCCGACGGCGCTCCCTGGACCCATCCGTGTGTTAGGTGCCCACCACCCGCATCACGGACTTCGTTTGCCCTTCCCGGGGACCCCTGTGGACTAAAGCAGAGAGGAGAGGGGGCTGTCGATGAGAGCGGCCCCAGTGTCGCTGAGCTAAGAAGCAGCGACGAGACCTGCGAGGCAGCGAGGAGCGGCTGCGCTTGTGGCAGTGGGCCCGTCCCGGGTACGGCGGGTGCAACGCAGAGAGGACAGAGCCCGGGAGGAGCTTCGCGACTCCGACGGGGGTAGCCGCCGGCCTGACCTGTGGGGAGTGGGCCCGTGGAAAGTGAGGGGAAGAGGAGAACCCCCGGCACCCCCTGGAAGAAGTGGCTTGCGAGTGGAGGTGGCCTGTGGGATCAGGCTTGCAGCGGGCCCGGCGGCCGGGACTTTGAACTTGGGAGCTGCAGAGCAAAGGCGGACACAAGTCCTGGGTTCCCGGCAGCGGAGTGGAGAGGAGCCCGGTCTCTGGGGTTTTCCCGCCTTGCTGGCCGCGGCCTGGAGGCGGCCGGCGGTGGAGGTGTGATCTTTGCCGTCCGCAGGAGGGCGGTCGGATAGCAGCCCGCCCGGCCCACTCCGCTGTGTGGGTGAGTTGGAGGCTTGCTCCCCCACGTTTCTCGGGGAAGGGGAGAGAGGCCCGGGGACTTCAGCCGGCTCGCTGGGGACACGCTTGGCGCGCGTGGTGAACTCCATCCCTCCACCAGGAGTTGCTGCATCTGATCTGGGCGGCGTATAAGAAGGCGTACTGATTTGGCCCCCGAGATAGCCTGGCAGGCCCCACAGTTTAGGGGACGGACTCATTTGGTGCTGACGGCCGTGAGGGCCAGTGGATCTTCCTCCAGCGAGAGGTCAGTGCAGCGCTTCTGGGCTGGAACAGACCAGAGGGGGGGAGGCGGCCAGCATGACCACGAAACCCAAGGGAAGAAGGGAGAAGCACCCACAGGCCACTGGAGACATAACGAGCACATTACAAGCCATGTGGTCAGCGCAGAACTCAAAGGAGGGACCTGCGCCCCCAGGGGACACAGCAAGGGAGAAATCCGCCCCAAGGTGAGCAGAGGATTTGGCAAACATGCCCAGGCATGAGTTCATTGGAGAGCTACACACCTTGCAGGCCAACCTAGCTAAGACTTTTCAGGAACAGTTTCAACTAATGCGCACTGACCTGAACGAAGCTGTAGGGGAGTTGAAGCAGGAGATGCGACAGCTGGGGGAGAGGACCGATATCCTGGAGAAAGGTCTCCAAGAAGTGGACAAAGATAATGCAGCCAACAGCGAAGCCATAGAGAGGTTGCATGTGGCCACTAGGAATCTCGAACTTCAAGTGGAAGACCTGGAAAACAGGTCCCATAGGATCAACATACGGGTTAAAATGTTGCCTGAATCCGTGCCCGATAAGTCTCTAAAAGCAACGCTCCAGGGTATCTTTGCGGGCATTTTGGAAGAGGCTAGCCCGGAAATGGTGCAGCTGGATCATGTGCATAGAACTAGACGGTTGCCTAAAGGTCAGACGGCGAGGCCAAGGGATGTACTGGCCGCATTTACTCATTATGCTCAGAAGGAGGCAGTGCTCAGAGCAGCGAGACAACGTGAACCTATTATGTTGGAGGGCCAGCAAATTGCTCTCTTCCAGGATTTGGCGAGCACTACTCTCCTAAAGAGGCGACAAATGGGCCCGGTGGTGAAGGTCCTCAATGAGAAAGCGATCCGTTACAGGTGGACCTTTCCTTTTGGCCTGCTCTTTGAATGGGAGGGAGTCCAGAGACAAATTACTTCCCTCCAAGAAGGAGCCGCTCTCCTGCGAGTTGAGTTGGAGGATCCCCCCCCCTGGTGCAGGCCTTCCGGGCCCGAGTGATCGCTCAGGGTCCAGGCCCTGGGATTGGTCGACGGTGCGAGAGAAGAGAAAAAGGAGACCCAGAGGAAACGATCTGAGGGGTAATGGAACTCCCAGTGAACTTAGAAGCGACTCCCCGGGGCAGTCTTGATCGGACACGGATTAATGGAGGTGTTGGGCCTCTTTAAGGTGTCTAAATTCTAAGGGGTTGTGGGGGGTGCAACCATGTTGGAAGCAGAAAGGGCGTAGTTGCCCGAGGTTGGCGGGGGGAGTGGGCGGGAAGGTCTTAGCCTTCAGGGGGGAGGGGGGAAGGCAGGGGGGGAATTGGGGGAGTTTGGGGGGGCGGTGACGGGCAATGTTGGGAGGGCAATAGGGGAGAGGCACCCCCACTTCACCACTTCACTGCGTTCTTTCTCTACTGGGGGTTCCCTTAAGTGGCTAACACATAATGTGAGGGGATTGAATACCCCTCTCAAACGTAAGAAGCTGGAGCACTTCACACAAAAGGAGAATCCAGATATTATGGGTCTCCAGGAGACGCATTTGCTCTATAAAGACCAGGGCAGGTTGAAACTGCGAGGTTTTAATCAGATCTTGCACGCCTCGGCCCCATGTAAGACAAGGGGGGTGGCCCTGGCAATTCGGAACACGGTAGACTTTAAGCCCTGCGAGGTCCTTAGGGATAAGGAAGGGAGGTATATCGTAGTAAAGGGGATATGTCAGGAGGTCCCATTGACGATAGCAGTAGTGTATGCTCCCAATGCGGGGCAGGAACCCTTTCTGCAGCGGGTCTTGAATTTGTTGGAGGACCACTCATGGGGTCAAATTGTCCTTTTGGGGGATCTTAACTCAGCTTGGGATAGGAGGAAAGATAGGACGGTAGGCAGTGGGGAAGGGGGGGAGCCGCGATGTCAGCGGATTTGAAGGAAGGAGTCAAAAGGTTGGGGCTTAGGGATGCCTGGAGGGAGTTAAAGGGGGACGAGGAGGGGCACACTTTCCTGTCAGGCGTTCATGGATCCCAGTCAAGAATCGATTACATATGGGTCTCGGTTGCTTTGGTTGGAGCTATTCGGGAGGTGTGTACGGGGCCATTAGGGATTGCAGATCACAAAATAGTCTCTCTGGAGCTTGACGTGGGTCGGAGGAGAAAGGGGATATGGGGCTGGAAATTCCCGGGGGCCACCCTGAGAGATCCTGCGATTAGAAGGGGTGTTGAAGAGAAGATCAAGTTTTTTTTTCGATACCAACAAGAAGGGAGACACTGGGGAGGACACGAGGTGGGATGCCTTTAAAGCCACCCTCAGGGGGGAATTGATAGCGATCTTCGCTCACCGAGTGAAACAACTGCAAGAGTTGGAATCACAATTAGAAGCGGAAGTGGAGGCGGCTAGATGGGCGGTGGGGGCACCCCCTCGAGGAGGGCAATGCGATCCTATAGGAAGGCGGTTGGGAAGTTGGAACTCCTACGCACTAAGAGGGCAGAGGGTGCTTTATTATCTGTGCGCCAGCAATATTATGCTAAGGCCAACAGAACTGGCTCCCTGCTGGCGCGATTGCTCAGAGGCAAGAGGACGAGGACAGCCTTGAAGTCGGCCACGGGGGAAAGGCTCACGGATCATGAGGGAGTCCGGGAGGCCTTTGCTGAGTATTATGAGTCGCTCTACTCCTCCAAACGTCCCACAGGCGACAGGAGGAATTCCTCCAAAAGATCCAATTACCGGAAATCAGCCGGGAGACGAGGGAAGCCCTAAACCGGGAAATCACGGAGGGGGAGGTGATAAGAGCTCTCCCATCTGGCAAAGCGCCGGGCCAGGATGGCTATACGGCTACCTTTTACAAAATGTTTAGTGTGCAGCTGGACCCACTCCTCACATCGTTGTTTAACTCTTTTCACCTCACGGGTAGAATTTCTCCGTCCGTGGAAGAGGCCAAGGTCACTTTAATACTGAAACCTAATAAAAACCCAGAGGAGAGAGCCTTATATCGCCCTATAGCGTTGATTAATCTTGACGCAAAAATCTACACTAAGGTTCTGACCAACAGGCTTGACTCTATCCTCCCGGATCTGATTCACCCCGACCAGGCTGGGTTTATCAGGGGCCGACAGACCGCGGACAACATCCGTAGAGTGGCTCACATAGTTGAAAAGGCGCAGAAAACGCACACTCCCGCGGTCCTAGTGGCCTTAGACGCCGAAAAGGCTTTTGACCCCATGGAGTGGTTCTTCCTTTTCAGAGTCATGGAAAGGATGGGCTTTGGGGGTGGCTTTCTGTCAATGGTCAAGGCCAACTATCAGGCACCCTCTATTAGAGTGATGGTAAATGGGGTCGCTTCCAGAAAGATACTCATGCAGACGGGGACTAAGCAGGGCTGCCCTCTCTCCCCAATATTGTTTGCGATCTATCTGGAGCCACTGTTTCAAGCGATCCGGGAGACGGGGGAGATTCAGGGTGTCGTATTCGGAGGAGAGCAGCACAAGGTTGCAGCTTTTGCGGATGACATGCTACTCATGCTTGCGTCCCCACGGGAATCATTACAGGTGAGCGTGGCCCTCTTAGAGACCTTTGGGGCGGCTTCAGGGCTAAACAACGCTAATAAATTGGAGGTTCTGAACTTAACGCTTGAAGGGGCAGAGAGGGAGAGCCTGAGAGCGAACACTAGCTTCCTGTGGAGCTCGGGAGGGATTCAGTATCTGGGAGTCAGAATTACGGCGACATTGGCGGGTTGGTTCTCGGCAAATTTTCCTCCGCTCCTTAAAGCAATCAAGAGGGATTTTCAGCGGTGGAAAGATTTAAGGGTGTCTTGGATAGGGCAGATAGCAGTGGTTAAAATGGTCACGCTCCCGCGGCTTTTGTATCTTTTTCAGGCAGTCCCGCAGCCAGTCCCGGCAAGTTACTTTAAGGAGTTGGGATCACTGACTAAGGGTTTAATTTGGGAAGGGAAAAGACCTAGGGTGGGTGTTAGACTTTTGATGGCTCCAAAGAGCAAGGGTGGTCATGCATTGCCAAATTTTAGGCGGTATTATGAGGCAGCACAGCTTCGAATTATCAGGGAATGGCTGAAGGGGAAGGAAGAGTCGCAGGACAAATTATGGGTGCGGATGGACGGGGCCGTAGCACATCGTAACCTAGCAGATGTTCTGTGGCTCCCGAAACCCTGTAGGCCTCGGCACCTGTACGAGAGCTCCATAACTAAATTAATGGCTGATGTCTGGGATAGGCTGGCGAGCTCCGAAGGGATTACCACATTCCCGTCTCCCCTTACCCCCATATTTGGTAATGGGGATTTCTCACCGGGTTTGGAGGAGGGAGCTTTCACGAGGTGGAAGGAGGGCGGATGTCAGAAATAATCCGATATGTTTGCTGGGGGGGGGGGGGGGGGGGGAATTGTTATCATTTAATGACTGTAAGAGGCATTTTGCGGTCTAGGAGGGGGAGAGGTTAAGGTATGCGCAGATACGCCACTGGGTACTACATCCAGAGGTCAAGAAGGCTGCCACAAGGGACCCGACAACCTTTGAAAAATTCCTCCTCACCAATGACGGGGCGAGGGGCCTCATCTCCAACATTTATAAGATTTTGGTTTGCTCTAGGGCGGGGGCACAATGGGCCTACATGCGGGAGTGGGAGCAGACCGTGGGGTACGAGATCAGCAGAATAGACTGGGAGAAGCTGTGGAGGAGGATCCCTAAACTGGTCAAGGCCCCCTATCTACTAGAGGCATGGTATGAGATCATGTTCGGGTGGCATTATACCCTTGCCCGACTTCATAGGATTTATCCTACACTGTCTGGGCTCTGCTGGAGGGGCTGTGGGATGGTAGGTTCCGCGGAGCATATTTGGTGGCATTGCCCAAGACTTGCCTCGTTTTGGGGGGAAATATGGGAGGCTCAGGGGCAGGCCTTCGGGCTGGAAGACAAAAGGACTCCGGCACAAATCCTCTTGGGCGTCCGTCCGGGAGGGTCGGGAGGCAGGAGAACCTAGAGGAAGGGAAAAGTCCATAGTTATAATGACTCTTGCTGCTATGTTGTTAATAGCCCAGAGGTAGAAGGGCCCGGAGGTCCCTACGATTCAAGACGGGTTCCGTAAAATGTGGGAGATAGTGGCCTTGGAATGGGTGACCTACGCCATGGACAATAAGATCCAGCGCTTTGCGGCAGACTGGGGGGAATTATTGTACGTTCTCAAAGATGACTTTAAGGTGATGTGGTGCCCACAGCGTTTGAGACTGTTGGATTTGCACTGACTGTAATCTCTTAGCCCGTTTGGAAGATGGATAAAGGGGTCATGCCTGTTGCCGGTGTGGAAGGGGG
Source organism: Ambystoma mexicanum (assembly GCF_040938575.1). NCBI lineage: Eukaryota > Metazoa > Chordata > Amphibia > Caudata > Ambystomatidae > Ambystoma > Ambystoma mexicanum. The sequence goes on along the minus strand of NC_090929.1, from coordinate 1,721,885,417 downwards.
GGGGAGAGAGGGGTAGGGAATGTTTACTTGTTATCCGGTGAAATGAATAAAACGAGTTTAAAAAAAAAAATGGAAGAACGGAAACACCCAGGTAAACATTCACAGTTCATGTTTTGCTTAGATGAATGCTATCCAGGGTCGGACTGGGGTATACAATTGTCTCAAGTCGGGCTCGGCACCAATGAAAAGGTGGCCAAAGTTGCAAACGAGAATTAATTCCTTTTGTGACAGACACTAGTGGGACCACGCAGCCGCCCATGGCCCGTCCGGTCTTGGGCTTTGTCCTGCCTTGCCTCAATCACTTAGGCTACCTTCCTTGCGGCCACCACTGCCACGGCCATGCTGAGCCTGATGATGACAAAAATAGGTGTGAAGCGGCCCCAAAGATTTTAAAAGAAAAAACGTATATTTGGGCAGATGGGGCCCATCACTTTCGAAGTGATGGGCCACAGCCTCCACTCAAAATAAGTTATTTCTTTTAAAACCTACCTTCCGTGGAGCGTGGCCCCGGCCACCGGCCCCACGGAAGGTCAAGTTTTCAAAGAAAAAGGTAAAAAAACATACTTTTGGGCACAATCCACGGGCCCGGCCGCCCGCGGCAGTCTCATCCGACTCAGTCTGCGGCAGCCGGCAGCCCCTGGTCACAGAAATTGGCATGGGCCTGGCACTGACTGCAGTCAGCAGCACACTGCACACAGGTCACACAGACAGAAGCCTGGGCGCTGACGGGCCCCTGACTCCTGGTGGGCAGTCAGGACACCACTAGGGGACCAGGCCGCCACCCGGGCCCCGACCTGGGCCTTCCTTGCCTGATCACTTGACTGTGAAAGACTCCGGCTGCACCGCACGCAACAACAAGTGACTTACCTTCTTTGCCGGCTGGGATTGGTCTCCGGTCGGGGCCTCAGGGTGGGGGTCCTGGGGGGGCGGGTGCGTACACTGGCACCCGCACAAATGAAAAAGCAGGCAGAGGGGGCCCCAGGAAGCGACTAGGCCGCACTACGCAGTGCAGCAGGGCAGGCTCTCTCTCACAAGTCAGGACCAACAACGCCACGCCTCGACACCTTCACTTCACAGTAACTCGTGAAATGAAGGTGGCGCCGCGCTACCTCCTGTGGCAACAACACGTCACCATGTAATTTCACTGGCTCAGAAGAACAGCCAATGAAAACTGCACATTCTGTGTTACTATACAGAATGTATCAAATACTGCCTAGTAACAACAGAATGGTAATTTTCATTGGCTGTTTGTAACAGTTGATTGTACATTGCTATTGCTGGCGCCTCGTAGGCCCAGCCAGCCATGGCCTGCAACCTGCAAGCACGAGAGAGATCGAGATCAGAATGACAAATCCCAATGATTTATAATCGAAGCAAAGCGAAGTGGAAGAACAAACAAAGCAATTGCACGTGCGCTGGCCCTGCATGAGTTCCGGTGCCCAAAAAAGAGTGCCGGTGTTGGCCACCAGCAACCACCCCCACAAATTAAGCACTGTGCAGAGGGGAGATAAGCCTTTTCGTATTATCGCAGTGAGGCCTAGTCCAAAGATGGAGTCGAGGGTACACAAAATGGAAGCCAAGTGTCCCGCACAATAACCTCTCCGCTGCCACTGCTAATGAAACTGCTAATGTGCCTGCGAGCAAATGGAAGCGTCCCCCATCATTGTACGAGCAAGTGGCTTACATCGTACTGAATGAATGAGAGAGGCCTAAACGACCCCTCCCTCCCACACATTCACCCCCCTTTCGTTACATCTAAAGTAACAAACTACTTTTTATTATTATTATTCTCATTCCGATAATACTCTGCTTCTGCTACTGCCTCATCCTATGCAGGTGTATCCTTTATTGGCATCCAAGCCCTACAAACAGCTCCCAAGCTCTGCCCTCTTCTTGCATACTCATCAAGTGTGCATGTCATATATATAGCTCCATCCCCATCCAGGTCCACCCACACTTCCCTGTACCATTGCAGCTCCCTTGGCTCTTTAATTGTTGTGTGATATAAACTATCCACTCTATCCCTCTGTTGGGGATAGACAGCTGTCATGCAGTATTTTGGGGTGTGTGCATTTGTGCATCTATCATGGTTGCCACCGTTGTCTGTTTGCCCATTGTTACCATCATCATTGTTGAATTAGGCATTGATTTTGCACAACATCGGATTCCTAGTTGGCGCACACAGAAAAATAGCAAAATAAAAACGACGACTGGAACAAACCTTTTCATCATGATGCTGAACCAGGACGGTATCCAATTGAACATGCTGTCGAACCAGTTGCTTGGCTCTATTCCTCCTTCCTTCAGCATTCTCTCCCCTAGGCTGTGTACTGCTGTGATGATGTGGGAGAGGGTCCCATTATTTGCGTCTTCAGAAGGTATGAATGTACAGCATGCGCTCCCGATTTTTTCAGCAAACACTGCTGTCCATTGCTGTGAGAAGGTCCAGAACGTACCGGTTCTGCATTGTCATTAGACGCAAGGCTCGAAGTTCCACCTTGATCACATTGAACCCCTCTTCAGTGTCTTTGGCCAGTTGGATCAGCTCCCAGTGCACTATTTGTAGCCATTTGGCGTTTGTTCGTGCCTGAAGTCCTGGCGTTAGGAGGGAGGCAAAGAAGGTTTCTGCTGAATTGAACAATTTATATTTTGCAGGAATCTCGGCGAGAAGGTTGGATGACTCGCTGGAGATATAGTTTGACCTCATTTTGCAGGACACTGTCTTGTAGCTCGCTTTCTGACAGAATGTTCTACGTGGAAGACTCTGTGGTTGCTGGTTAGAGTGCTGCCGATGTGTCAGCCGACTCTCGTGCTGCCGGTTTGTCAGCCGAGTGCCCTGCTGCCGATATGCCAGCCGAGTGCCCTGCTGCCGATATGCCAGCCGAACCTTTTCCCCCCTTGAATATGGCTTTCTGGAATTACCATTAGCGCTGAGCGCAAGGTGACCAGGGTGCATGCGCCCTACCATGATGCTGGTAAATGCAGGTAAGCTTGTTTGCCACACACCTAGTATGTGTCCTTGAGTGCACCTTCTCCTTGCCGTGAAAACAAAGTTTGTGCGGTATTTCTCGGGTTTTGATGGGTTTCTCAAGTGCAGTAACCCATGTGAGTTTTGCAATGTGCTGGGACCAACTGGGAGTACACGTTTCTTTGACCCATTAGAAGTTCTCTTCAGTTAGTCCTCGTAGTGCCTCAGCTTTGCACGTGATCGTTTCGTCATGCCATTTACTTTCTGTAAACCATGTCCCTTTGATGACAAAAAATAGTTCATGCAGGTTTTCTCGTTCTGCAGCATTTCTATTGTAACTGTGTGTGACTGGAAGGGGCTCCGAATTCTACACAATAAGAGATGTATTAAAAATTGGGCATCCGACAAGGGCACTTCTTGAGATACAAGTATTTTAGACGTGCCTGATGCGTGCGGTATGAGAGAGCAAACATAGCAGCTCTCGTCTGTGGCTTGTTTTGCTGTGGCGCTCATGTCTGAGTAATATTTGTTAGACTGATCTGGGTGGCGGGGGTCTTCAATTTCATCTAATCCCAGACCATGGTATACGTCATACCTTTTCTCTCCCGCCCCCCCTTTTCCGTCTCCTCCTCCTCTCCCCATTATTTATCATTTTCACCCTTCTATACTTTATGGGAAAGACATCTGCCCATGTCATGTCATTGGGTTCACTAGCAGCTTGCCAGGCCTGTGGTTCTGGCATTTCTGGTGTAATAGTAGTAGCAAGATTAAAGTGCATTATAGAGCCTTGTGAGGTAGGTTCTGTTGTTATTTGCACATCCATATTTATGAGGCCTGGCTCACCCTCCTAGGAGTAATCCCCATCAGACTGATTGGTCTCATTATCTTTACTTGGTGTAATAGCAGCAAGGGAGAAACGTGGGGCTGTGATAGTACGATTTTTGTGCAACGTAGTAAGATTGCTATTTACAGAGTGATTATGTCTCCACATAGTTTTAACTCCAGCCCATATGAGCGTGGAGCCTTCTCGTATCAGGTTTACTCCGCTGCCCCCTCTTTACTATCCTTAATTATGAAAGCTACAATCCAGTATCATGTAGCAAAAAATAACATCACAGAAAACACTATTGCCACATATTTAAGGCCACACTGTAAACTATAATATTTATTTACTCTACTATCTACCCTATCACTATCTAAATCTGTGTCGCTGTCAGTAAGTGCCCTCCTTTCTGCCATTTTTCGACCTGGAGGGACGATGTAAAATTGTTAAGTGGCATGCATACATTTCATTATTACTCACATTAATTTCTTTATCATTCATTACAATCATTTTTCCACTTGGTCACTATTTAATTCATTATACTTTCAATAAGCATACTTGTATTCTATTCAGCTACTGTTATTTATATTAAAAAAATTCTATCAATTTAAACTCCCTTTTTTGTCACAGAAGATGTAAATAATGATGGCCACTTTTTTTCTTTTGTGCATAATGTCAGTTATGAAGATGGGCGAGACAGAGTGAAAGCGAGAGATACGGAGAGAAACAAAGAGGCAGTTAAAGGAAGAGAGTGAGAAATGGGGTGAGGGAGAGGGAGAGAGAGAGAGCGCCCTATCACTCCCAATTTTGTCCTTTTTTCTTTCTTTTTTTCACACCTGTTTTTTATCCACTTGCAACTTCTTTGCTGGTACTTTCTTGACATTGAGGGATTGCACTATTGTGTGCTCTTCTCACATCTGACACCGTAACAGCTGTGGGGGTGCAATAGATAACCTCATAAAACCAATGAACTCTTGGAGAGTTCCATCTCCGCACAAAACTGTGCACATACACATTTTCACCTGCCATTAATTGACCCTTTGGGCTCTCCTGTGCTGGCATGGTAGTATCTGTCTCAGCATTTTGTGTGAAGGGTGGCGCTATTTGTCTCGCTATGCTGCGCACGGTGTGTGTCAAGTGGTTGAGGTATTCCTTAAATTCATCCCCTAGCACTGTGGCAGCTCTTTGAGCGTCTGAGGCTCCTCTCACTGGGGAAAGTGTAATGCATTTTCGCTCGCCTTGGGAATGTCATCTTCCTCTCCCTCGTATGTAGTGCAATCATGTGCCTGCATGTCCTCAACTGTACATGATTCAGTAATGAATATTGATGGGTTTACTGTCTTGCATCTCACCACATGAATGTTGGGGCTTGGTATTATAGATTCATAGGCTGTTGCCCTGTGTGTTGTTAAGGTAGACTCTGAACATCCTAGAATCGCAAAGACTGCGTGTTCTGCGTAAAGTGTTGTATTGCTCGCCCAGAGTGTGCGGACAGTCATTAATCACCAGCGCAATTGCAGGTAGACGACGCAATGACTTACAACCACACGTACGCTTAGAAAATAATGAGCACTTATACGGCTATTTATTCAAAGCTTGGAAGCAACAAGTGATAACACAGAAATAAATCACAGAAAAGACAGAGAATTCAAAAGAAAATGCATCACCGTGGGCGTAACTGAATCCCTCATCTCGCCAGAAGCGACTGGAAGACCCCGATAACAGCCAGGCCGAGAGCACAACAGCTCACAGGTATGCCGGACAAAGGCGTCCCCCTTCCGACTGAGGTCTTTGTACTTGTCCCGTCTGACCGTTGAGGGGTTCCGCATATATACACTCCTCAAAAAGGGGTGGTCATTTCTCGAACCTTCTGGCAATGCACTTGCGCATTGATGGGCAACCGTTGGTTGCCAGCTGGGTCAACCGACAGTAACCTCAAGGAGCAAAGCGCTTCCCTCCTCCAAACGCCACGGAAAACAGTCCCATAACTCATATCAAGACATAACAAAACCAGCTTTCCCAGCAGAATGTCCTTGACTGCATACCAGGTCTGGAAATCATGTTTTCTTCAGCAAAGTAAATTCAGCTCTGAGCAAAATACGTACAGCTTTTCACTGAGGCATGAAGTAAATATCCATTATGGCTCTGAGTGCCCCCAGAATACACTGCGCACCAGCGCCATGTTTTAGCCATGTTTTAGCTCAAGCATAACAAGTGTCTCTGAGCATCCCATTACGATGGTGGCGCTTTTTTCTATTGCGAAGGCCGCTGTAGCGAGAGCTTGTTCGCATGCGAAGTGGCCCTGCATCACCGAATCTAATGTACCGCTATAGTAGGCCAATGGCTTGTGACCGAATGATGTTTTCTAGGTCAAAACTGCAGTCATTAAAATGCCATTGCAGTGGGAAAACAGGCAAAACTCCTGATCATAGTACGGGTTCGCTAGAACGGGTGCATGTGCAATGAGCTCTTTTAATTTGAAATATTGTGTCATCATCTCGTCGGTCCATTTTAATGGGACATTATTCTTTTGTGCTTCCTTCAGGGCCTGTAACATTGGGCGTGTGTATGCTGTATAATTAAGTATCCAGGCACGGCAGTAATTGCAGTTGCCGAGAAACTTTTGCATGTCCTTCACTGTCTTTGGTATCGTTAGGTGGCGTATTGCTGCTGCTCTATCTCTATCCATCCTTTGAAATTAGCGGTCCTAAATGGAGCACCTCTGCTAGGCAATATTACAGCTTCCCTTTGTCCACCTTGTTTCCTTTTGTGGCTAGTAAATTTAGCAATGTTATCGAATCGGCCCTGCACTGTTCTTCACTTTTACTGCAGACGAGTAAATCGTCTACGTACTGTATTATTGTGCTTTCTACATCAGTGTTGCCAAGATCTTCGTGCAAGATTCTATTGAAAATGCTTGGGCTTTCACAATATCCCTGGGGCAATATACAGAGTTCATATCTTTTCCCCCCTAGTCTGAACGCTGTGAGATACTGACAGCTTGGGTCAAGTGGTATCGAGAAAAGGGCGTTCTTTAAATCCAATACTGTGAAGCAGGTGGCATCTTTGTGTATACTACACAAAATGGATGCGGGGTTGGGCACTAATGGAAACTCCTTCTGTATGACGTCGTTAAGTGGGCGTAGGTCCTGGATCATCCTCCAAGCCCCACCCCTTGCTTTCTTGATCGGAAAAATCGCTGTGTTGCATGGTGAAGTGGATGGCACTATTATCGCTTGTTGCAGTAATGCATTTATTGTTTCTCGTATCCCTTCCTCTGCCTCCTTTGATAGTGGGTATTGTTTTACTCTAGGCGGTATTGCGCCTGGATTCAGTTTTATTTTGATGGGCGTGACCTCTTGTAAGAGCCCTACATCATGGGGACCTGTGGTCCATATTTCTGGCAGGACCTTTTCCATGTCTTCTTCAAATATGATGAGTGGCACATTAACACTAGCCATGAGGGGGTTGTGTACCTCCCTGTGTTGGATCATTATGTCACATGGTACACTTATCTCCATTATTATTTCTCAATCACTCTCACTGTCAGTGAACAATTCCTCATCAGTTAAATCGCGTAACATTATATTTGGGTCTATGCATAGTACTGTACTCCATTCGCATCCATGTGTGTCCAATCCTATCACCACGATACGTTTACTTGAAACCTGTCCCCTTCTAGGTCTATGGACAAATTGGTGCCCGGGACAACATCTGTATTCACAATTGGGCAGAAGACAAAATCTGAAGGCACTTTCCATTCCTTTCTTGTTATCTCTGGCACTACTCCGGCGAGTACCCGGATCCCATATATGAGCATATCTATGTCTATGGGCATCTCTCTTACCGCAATTTCGTTGGTCACGGTGCTAATCATTAGCATTGCCCTTACTGGGCACACTCCTGGGGTGGAGCACTCTATCCCTCGCTCAGTAAAGGAAATGGCCATATTCAATTTACTCAGGAGGACTCTTTTCAACAAATTTATTGGCGAGTTTTTGTGATATAGTAAAGGTGCTCGCACCGGTTTTCCCCCCACTGTTATGTCAAGATCTTTTGTGTAAGGAATTTTTAAAATAGCCCCAGATAACCCTTGCCTTTCCAAATTTTTTCCTGAGAGCGGGAACCGGCCTTCCATGAGATTCGATTTTTCGGCTCCAGAGTCCACCATAAAGATGAATTGTTTTTTGCCTATCTCCACCCCCACGAGTGGTTCCCCCTTCTGCATGTAGGGTGGTGGATAGGACTGGACACGCAAGTGCTTTCTGTGTGCCGTCCTCGTCTGCATATGTCTCCATTCCTGGAACAGAGAATACGTTGTCCCCCACTACCAATGCGCCGCAAAAAGGTGCCGGCGCGCCATTTGCAGATGTTGCAAAAATGTTAGTGTCGGCATTACCCATAGTGTTCTGCCTTGCCATTTGTTGCTGCATACCTCTCTGCTGTGGTTGCTGTCTTAGTTGCATTTGTGGTTCCCTCTGCTGTGGCTCATTATAGTATTGTTCGTTCTGCCCATTCCCTCCCATAGGTAACCCATAGGGACTGCCTGGGTATGGCTGACAATACTGCTGTTTGTTGCCCATTGGGGGCTGCCCCTGGTAATATCCCATTGGTCGCATCCTGCATTCTCTTGAAAAATGTCCCCACCTCCCACAATTCCAACATGACCCTTGTGGTCCTCCCCTCATCCCTTGCCCTCCAAATCCTCTATTTCCCATTCCTCCGAATCCCCCTCTCGATCCTCTGTACCCACCTCGTCCTCTTGCGGGTCTTCCTTGCCACTGGGGTCTTCCGTACTGCTCCTCTCCGTCCCATTTCTCCTGTCCATTTGCAGCCCACTTTGCAGCCATCCTTGCTGGTGTATTCCCGACCCCCTCCTCTCCTTCCCCCTGTCTGTCAGTGGATGCCGTTGTATTCATTAACGCGACCTTCACTAATTTATTTTGTACCCGCTTTGCTTCGTCTGCCAACTTTCTCTGTACTATTTCTCTCTTTGATCCTCCTGCAGTGGTGCACAATTATGCTCTGAATCTCTGGCCAGCCTTTGGCTTCGATCCCAGCTATTTTGTCCAAGGCCTTCTGCACCTCCTTCGGGAGCCCTTTTTTAAATGATAAAGTAGAACAAGGCGGTAGATTGGTCCCACGCCGTGCCTGTTTCAGATCTCCACAGGTCTTGCACCCGAAGGACGAATTGCGTAGGCTCCTCCTCCTCTCCCATAGTGCATTGCATCACTAAGTGTACATCTGGAGTGTCTGGAAACGTTATCTGCAATGCATCCCATACTTGCACTCTGATGTTATTGAATGGTGACCCATCATGGCGGTCACAGTTCATTGTAACTCCCGGGAAGCCTGCCTTCACCCAAACTGCGTCTGCTTGGTCACCCACTGCCGACACTAGTAAACTTTTTACGTCCCCTATGGCTAAGGGCACTCCTTCTGTATTTTTCTCAAAGGCATGTATCCACTTCCCCGCCCCACCCGAAAGTGGAGGGAGAAGTTTCAATAGGTTATTCTTGTCCATCTGTGCCCATGGGATGTAGTGTGGCCTCCCTGCTCCCTTGTGTATCAGTGGCATTTGTAGCTCTGTTTTCCCTCCTTTTTTACCTACCGTTCCTTTTTTTGTTTTACTCACCAGCATGTTCCCTACTCTTTTCCTTAACCTCCCATGCCACCTTGGCGCGGCTCTTTCATCCTCTTGGTCGAATGGGAATGGCAGTGGAGACCCCACTGCTGCCACCCCTTCCTCATATTCATCTAGGTCACTCCATACCTCCTCTATCTCCCCTTCTGACTCCCTTTCTCCTTGTCCCTCCCCTCTTTGGCTGTCTGGGATTGTAGGTCTTATTATTCTTACGGGTTTGCCATTTAGATGGAACAGGAACTCTCCTGATTGCCACTCTTGCTACTGTCCCTTTGGTATTGGCGGCGGCGGCGGGGATGGTGTAGATCCCCCTGCGACACTTGGTGGAGGGGTGAGGTCAACTGCTGTGAATGGTGGTACTTCCCCCCTCCTCCTGGCAACATCTGACCCCTATCGCACAAGGCTCTTAATCGCGTTATTTCCATCTGTGCATGTGCGAGCTGTTTGTCTTAGTCTCCTGTTAGCTGCGCTAAGTTCACTGGAGGGGAACTAGTTGGCCCATATAACCCTCCTGTTTCATATGGTGGTGGGGCAGTGGCTGATGCTGTTGCCGGGGTAGCTGGTGAGGTTTGCGAAGGCACATACAGGGGTTCACTGTATCCCACTGCAGGTCTTGTCAACAACGGGTAAATTCTAATGAGATCATTCTCTTTTGTTTTTATTGTGCATTCTTCCCCTGTAGCACACGCTCCTCCCTCTGGGACACTCTCTTTCTCTGTTACTGTGTCTTTACTTACCTCTCCGCTAGGTGCTACCTCTTCAAACATTCGCCATAAATCTAGTACTTCCCTTCTGTTCTGCAATTGCTTTACCCTGTATTTCGCTAACGAATGTGTTGACACAAGATCCAATACAAGTTCCTCAAAGGACCCTCCTTCCGGCCATATAGACGATACACCCTCTCCTTTTATTTCCACCACCCACTGATTATGATATTTTGGGATTGTGTCACTATACAAAGGAAGGTGTTGACAGATATAGGCTAATGGTGTAGTCCCTCCCATAATACCGTACTTCTTGCTCTTACTTGTGTTCACTTCTTTTTCTGGGTATAGTTGCACAATATCCATCACCAATTAACCTTCTTTCTTTGACACATCTGTTCAATCATATTTTACCGTCCATATCAAAAAAATCACAAGCTTTTTTACTTCCACCCTTTTGCAAGAATCGCAAATTGTTTACCAATATTTCTCATCAGACCTTATTTTGGTGCGTGCACAGATACAAATGTACTTACTGACAAACCAACATGAAAAACTTCAACACATTGACGAAAAACTTTAGCACATTGAACATGTAACATATACTCCCTTTCTCTTTTACCCCCTCTTTTCAATTACTTTAGTTTATTGTCCCTCGTTCTTGTTTTCTCACACTACCCACCTCTGAGCCCCCTTGGGCTACCTCTCCAAGAATTCTGCTCATACGGAAAAAGGATATTCTTAACTGCTACTCCGAGTCTACTAAATATACGAGACTCTTACTTTTTTCTCTTTATTTCCACTTGTTCCCTGCACTGGTCGAGACAATGCTATACAGAGCCGCCTTCTACCCCCCTTCGGAGCTAGGATCCCGTACTCTTTTTATCTCTATTTCCACAACAACCTAATGGCCATATAAAGGATAGATAAGAAAAAGCTTGAGTCAAATTCATACAGACCCTAAACTATACCCTCACTTTCTATTTTACCTCTTTTACTTTGTTATACTCTTTCCCCAATTTTTTCCTTCCTCCCCTGACAATCTCGCAACCGGTACTCACGTGTTCAGTAGGGCGGCCCGAGGGCCACCGTTCACGGTCTATCCACAATCTGGTCCGCACCCCAACCAAGCCTAACCCGCTTTGGCGAGCAGTTTTAGTTGGGTATTTGTCAAACGGGAACCCGTGGAACCTCTTGTTTGTGCGCACAAACTGGTCAACCGCGCAGGCAATGGTTTTGCTGGGGGCGTCCCGGATCTCGCCGCACGGCACAGGGCCTCGGGGCACCTGTCCCAATCACATCAGGGTCACCAAATGTATAGGCCCACTCCCTGTCTAACACGTGCAATACCAATAAATGAGACACACCCCAATGGGAAATGAGATTAAGAGAACAGGCTGCGAGAGTTAAGTTTTGTTTATGTAAAATTGGCATCCAGAGAACTCTGCTGTCCGAGAGCGCTCTGGCAAACATTACAATTACATGACAGTATAAAGTAAAACAGCGTCATAGGTGACGCAACTAACATAGGGTACTAGACCCGCGCAGGATTGGATGGACAATATAGATACATATATCCGAGTAGGTTTCCCAGTTGGTGGGATGGTGAACATCACGTGGTCCGGCTGCAAGCATCCAGGAGGGGTGAGGATCAGGTTGCGGTGTGGTAGGGTGAGACCTAACTATGCTAACATGAGATACTACCATTAGACATGCACTAAATAATGGTCAATACAGCTCCTTTGAGCATATCATCATAGATCTATAAATCGTGCACATATAATCACAGCATTATTCATTTGGACTTGTATGAAGTACCGGGCTTAGGGTCCTGGTCAGTAAGATAACATTGGCTGTGAGGTGGGTCCAGGAGCATCAAAGAGGCTCTAAGACATTCTGACATTGTTAGTTCTTGGGTGCAATATACTGTGACAGAAGTCTGGTGTTAGTTGGGGGCACACTGGGGTGGGATTCACAGTGGGGTTACGCGTTTGGTACATCAAGGGGATACCTTGCAGGGACACAGGGTTTTAGTGGCAGTAATTTTCCAACAGCGGGGGTAAGAGGGCGCAGGCAGGTTTGTGGAGATGGATGAGCTACAAGGCATGGTTCAAGCCGGTTCACACATAGGACAATGATCTCAGAGGAAGAGTGAGATGGTACATTGGTGTGTTTGTTGCAATTATCTCCGGCTGATCTGTGAGAACGGAGCTGCAAAGCTTTCAAGCACAGTGAGAAAAGGTGGGGGCCATGAGCACGGTGTGCGCAGCGCTGGAGAGGGGAGAGAAGCCTTTTCGTATTATCGCAGTGAGGCCTAGTCCAAAGATGGAGTCGAGGGTACACAAAATGGAAGCCAAGTGTCCTGCACAATAACCTCGCCTCTGCCACTGCCAATGAAACTGCTAGTGTGCATGCAAGCAAATGGGAGCGCCCCCCATCATTGTACGGGCAAGTGGCTTACATCATGCTGAATGTATGGGGGGGCCTAAACGACCCCTCCTTCCCACACACAGTCTTGTGTTATAAAGTTTTTCCTTTAAGCATCCTAATTGGGGATAGGCTATACGCAATCTGTTTGATCCATTTTTTAATTCAAGTTGTGGCAATCGCTTTGTTTGAGCTCGTTCGCACGCTGCTTCCCATCTCATAGTCACTTTATGGTGGTCACTCGTTTGTGTCGGGATTACTTTTAGCGTTTTGATTTTGGTTCTCATTATGTCAGAGAGTTAAATGTAATCCAGATGTGCGATTAAGTCACCACTCGCCCATGTTGGTCTAGCTGGTAAGTCATCTGGAAACATATTTCGCTTATCCATTTCGTTTACCCCTGATTGAGCTTTGGGTTCCAAATTTTCAGAAGTAATCATTGTGCCATCTGCATTAAATAAGTGTATATTTAAATCGCTGCATACTATTACTTCTATCTGACTGTATTTCAGCTGCAAGGCATCAATATTTGATAGTACTGTTTCAATGAATGTTGTCTCATGTATCGCAGCTGTACTCCAGTATAGGTTTACCAGGGCAAGTCTTTCAAGTCACTTTTCAGAACTGTTCATATTTTGTGTGTCCTCTTTGCTGGTTTTAATTCTAATATGGTGATTTATAAATGGATTGGGATTGTAGGACTCTACAATCCGTAGATTTGCTTCTGCTTTAATAAATGTTAGCAGGCCTGCTGACGGGCAACCCTTTGCTCTCCAAGATTGCCAGATTCATCTTCGTTATTTATCCATAGCATACAGGTTGTTGCGATATCCATTTCACTTGCAGACCTATCACATCGAAAGTCAGTAAATCTGAATTGCCATTTTCAAAAAGATGTGCGGAGCCCCTCGTATTCCATGAGCACATAGATAGAATTAGTTCTTATTGTCGCATTTTTTCTTTTCTATTGTTTAGTTGTTTCTCATTTTCATTGTGTCTTGGCTGTCCACTTCTCTCCAATTTTTTTGGATCAGTAGTCTTGTGTCTCTCACGTATTTTGTTCTTTCTGTCGAATACTGGGTTTTGGTGGTACGTTGGTTAGATTTTGTCCAATTTTGAGAGACAGAGCTTGTATCCCGACTTTGGTCGGTCTGGGTCGCTGGAGATTTTGCTTGTGGAATATTGTAATCATTTGTTAAGCAGCAAAATCCCAAGCTTTGCAGTTGAGCGTAGCTATCCATTACTTGATTGTATGTTCGCTGTGTGTTGAATTGTACCTCCACTATGTCCATATCAAGTGGCAATCTTCAGATCGTATATTCCAGAGATTAGGGATCGCGTGTAGTAAACGTAAGGTGTTGGTTCTGTTGAGGATTTAATCATCGTCTTTGGGATTTATCCGTTCAATCCTCACCATATATACACACCAGTTTTCCGCCACGGATCAATAAAGGTCAGCAATTTTAAATCGCTGCATAAGCTCTGTTGCTGATGAGTAGATTACTCCTTTTCTGTCTTTCTTCTCATTGGGCCCCGACAATCGCGTTTTGTCCTGTCATGATGTTGGTTTAGTCGTCTAATAGAAGTATCGCTCTGTCTCTATGTTTTGTCTGTTGTTGAGGATGTTGTTATTTATATCTCTAGCTCTATATCTGAGATATCTTCGCATGAGAGAATGTCTTACACCATATTCGTGGAATATCCTTGCTCCTATACATCTACAATGTATAGTGATTTGTCTTGGTCTTCGTGTGAGGTTCTACCATTTTCAGCTCCAAGTAGTGTACTTTCTCTTTCTGCAGTGTATGTCGACAAATTAATTTAGTAGTTCCTGGATTTCTTGATCTTCTCTCGTTTCAGTTGGATTTTCATCTTTTCTTGAGGGATCGGAATTAGTATCACCCTTAATAGTGCTTTTAGTTGGATGTGTAGATTTTTGTCTTATTTGTTGTGAAGTGGTCCAGTTTATTGGTAATGTCAAGTTGCGCAAGAATGTGCGTGTACCCCTCATTGATTGTTTTCCTTTTTTTACAGATTGGTTGTGTTTCTGTTCCTGTCTTTTTCCGGTTTTAGAATCTTCAGTTTTCAAACTTCTTGATTTAGGGTCAAATATGGCAAAACTCTCAGTGATGGTTAGGATCTGACCCGCTGGATTTTCTAGGTTCTTCTAGGTTGCATCTGCTTTCCCATTTTTTGGGGCATCTTTCTTTTGACTAGATACTTTGTCCAGTTTTTTTGCCTGTCGGATTTTCGCAGTATTAATAGCCTCAATCAGGCTCATGGGCGGCACTAATTCAATTCCATTTGCCGCTAACGTTTGGGGGATTATGGTATTTTGCTGTGTAGCAATTCGTCCTGTTCGAGTTTGCCATTTATCGTGATTTTGACTGTGAGCTTCATTGTTCGACAGTTTTCCAGGTCTATCAACACACATTTTAGCCGAGTCTTGGTTACGTGGCTTCTCCAATATGTGTACGTTTTGTAATCCTTGTGTCCTTCTTTTCTCCTTGAAGCTGTATATTTTCTTTATGGGCCATCATCATCTCTGCCAGTGTTGTCATAAGGGCTTTGTCTGCTCTGTCGCTTCTCGCGACATCAAAGAGCCGCGCCTGCCATAGTAGGGAGGCTTCTGCCTCAGTATCGAGTCTTTGTTGAACTTTGATTGGATTGCAAATACTTCCAGAAAGATTTGCTTTGGATGTACTATGGTTAGCAAGGTAGCTTGGTCTTTTAAAGTTCATTAATTGTTTCATACTATTTGAGGAAAGGCAGTAAAGCATGGGTCCATGCTGTCATTAACGCATTTTGTAGATCAAACAGCATCATCGTTGGTATTGCTGGGTGGATTTTCTGATCTCTATTGCATTGGCAATATTCGGGGGACATCTCACTCGTCTCATTGTCCCTTCTCCATTGCTGTTGTTCAGCTGGGATATTTACTGCATCTCTCTATGATGGTTGCTTATGGTGCTCCTGGTTAAGATCGGGTTTAGATTCCCAATTCCTTGGTATCATTTGTCTTGACATGTCTTTGCAGTCATACATCGGGGTTGAAGTCCTCTCCCTTTCTCGCAGTTTTTTAGGGATTGTTTCAGGATTGTTGAATACTGCATGTCTTTTTTTCGTGATTATGCATCAGCGATTGTATTTCTGTTATATCTAATGAGTCTGGCCATCCTCTGACTTGCTCCGCTGTGTATTTCATTTGAATTGTTATTGAATACTGTGTCCTGGTCGAATTTCTGTTGCCATTGATGTTTGGCTTGAGATGCTTTTTCACGTTGGGCCGGTTGTGGTGTCATGTGGTTCTCTATCTGCTGTTGTTTTGTTTCAGTTGACAGTTTCCTAATCTTCGTTATTGGACTTCAAGTAGAATTGCCTTCTATGGTGGCTGTTTAATTAGCCATCTTTACATCCAAAATCTGACTTTTATCAGGCAAAGGCGCCTCTTCTGATACATTTGTTTCCATGGATAAGAGGTTTCTCTTTTGTTTTATCCTTATGAATCAGTTCATGGTCTGGTCTTCCCTGTTTATCGTAGTTGGATTGGGATGTCATATTTACTTCTGGTGTTCGGTCATTCATCCCACTTTTTTGTCGTATTTCCCTTATAAGCCCAAGATCATTTTCCCACTGTGCAGTTTTTGATGGAGTTATATTCGTAGCAGCAGTTAGTATAATGCACTCTATAGTAGTGGGAGTTTGCGGCAAGGAGTTGCGGATAAGTTGTTTAAGTTCAAGAGAATCTTCAACATCCCTGGCATCAGCCACTAACTGCGCTTGCTCTTGTATGAAATCTTTAGTCATAGCCTCTGTGTCAGTACGCCGCGCATCTCCACTTAACCTTTGAAGTGCTATGTTGGGCGTGCTTCGCTTGCATTGCTCTAGCCATTTTGCATGCTACGCGGACCGGAAATGCACCGTGATATTGAGTCGATGACAGCTGATGATTCCGAGGGCGGCAATGTCTTCGCCCGCAGCCGCATCTGTGGTCCCGTCAGAGAGACCATTATGAATTGTGTAGAGATTGGAGATGCCTCCTTGCGTCTCCTTAAGACTCAGCACCGACTCTACGTCGCTCTGCCGTGAGTCGGGTGCTTTGAGTAGAATGCTTCTTCTTCAGTAGAGGTGGAAAGTAGTCTCCCACTGCTGGCAACGGAGTCAGGGAAAAGGGAAACGGTACTCCGCTCACTCCAAACTCTACACATCTTAAGACTCAGCACCGACTCAGATTGCCTGTGCCCCTGATCATCCCATCTAAGTGAACCATCAAATGTGATCCGCAGATAGTCGCAGGGCTGTACCCAATCAATACTTTCACCCTCACGGTAGTTTGTACATTTTATTTGTGCGTTTACTCAGCAGCATTAATTTAAACATACTTGTGTTTCCAGGAAGACTGCTGAAAACCATAAACTATGCATAACGACCAATCAATCTGTAGAGCTTTCAAGGTAGGGTCTAATAAAACTGCGTCATGAACATGCAAAAGATGTCTCAATAATAGACCACCTACCTTGGGAATGCGACTAACATCCACAACATATTCGTTGGTATATAAATTAAAAGACCATGGCGCGAGGATGCACCCACTATCACCCCGTGAATAGGGGAGGGCAGTTCACCATTTGAACATCAATCACTCAGACTCCTAAATCTCAGTGTAAGTTCTTTCAAAATAGAGGGTGTTAGGCCTTTCGAATCAGGAACGCAATCATCACAAAGGCACTCAAAAGGCCCAGGAAATTAAGGAAGATGGGGGCCTCGTGCCTAAGAATGTATTTACGAACAACTGTGGATCGTTCAGTACTTCCACAATGTGTTAGAAATAATTTAATTTTTTCAACTTTCCCTCCATAGTTTTCTAGGGAACCCCAATTTTCTGCTTCGTTTTTGAACTTGTTCTGGCTTTTTGAGGGTAAGTAAAGACTTTAGCTTCACTTCCCGTTCCTTTTGCTCATATGTTATGGGGACACTCATCAGTCCTGCAGACTATCAGTACATATAGTACATCGCACATTGCAGTGCAGTAGGGGTACTTTTGTATCACTGTAGCTTTTTACATGTGTTATTTTTGGTTACGTTTATATACACCTAAAGACAAGCTGGTGGCAGCAGTTTCACCGTTGTACTGTTTTTGCATTATTTTTGGTGTGCACATTTGTGTTTATCACGCTAGTGTCCTAAAACGCATGTGCCATGAGATTTTTGCTTGTTCTTTGGCCATATTGTAGTTTGGTCTCCTCATGTCAGGAAAGTCCTTTATAAGGGGGGGGGAGGGAGGGAGGGAGGGAGGGAGTGAGGGAGGGAGCTAGGGAGGGAGGGAGGGAGAGGGAGAGGGAGGGAGAGAGAGAGATTGTGTCTGTGTGTCACTGGGCCTAGTAAGTTCGTTGTTTTTGTTCTCCCTTGTTACCCTCCCTTGTCGTGCTCTGAAACACTTGTGTACGAGCGCGATATAAATAAACTATCAAACTACCCTGTCCCTGCTTTCCCTCTCACTCTGGCCGCCGCCTTGGGCCCTCTTCCTTTGCCTTCCTGCAAGGCAAAAAACCTTGGCATCATCTTCGACTCCACTCTTTCTCTCCTCACATCTCAAACATCGCCAAGAAGTCCTACTACCAACTGCACCTCCTCAAAGGGACTCTTTCTCACTGTCTCCAGAGCCCTCCTTCTCTCTAGGCTGGACTACTGCAACAGCCTCTTTCTCCATCTGCTTTCCTTTACTCTCCGCCCTCTGCACCTAATTCAGACCAGGACTGCAAGACTTAACCTTGGCCTCAAGCCCAGGGACCATATGTCTCCAGCACTGAAATCTCTACACTGGATCCCAGTGGCTGCAAGGATGAAGTTCAAAACCCTTTGCTTTGTCCACAAGGCTTTCTGGGGCCGGGGCGTGCACTATATCCAACGTTCTCTTCCAAAATACCTTCCTTCTCGAGCCCTTCGCTCAGCTACCTCCAACTATCTAAGGGTTACATGGTTCTCCAGGCAGTGAGTGGGGGTAGGTTCTGCCCTCTGGAATGACCTCCCTGCCCCTCTCAAACTTGAGCCGGACCACCTGAAGTTCCGGAAGCAGCTCAAAACGTTCTTCTGCTCTGCTTTCTCTCTCTCTCCATCCCCTGCTGACTGTTAGGCAAAGATTGTATATGCAGTACCTTTTGGGTGCACTACAACAACCGTGATCTACAGGTAATAGGAACCCAACTTTTGGTATAAGCTTGTACTACACAGGTTGGTAGCGTGTTGAGCAGCCAGGCTTATCTTAAGAGGGGTTAATGTGAGCTGTAAGGGTGTTGCACAGAGATTCGCAGTGACGAGTATTAAAATAAACACTTCCAAACAAGGTTTCTTGAAAAAACTATTATTAATTTATCAGTCAGTTATTAAAAGCTTTCTTCAGAAGGGAGCAATATAAAAGCAACACACAAATGCACTTCAAAACTGTACACTCTTAGTTTCAAAATCAGTAAGTACCCTTTTGGGATGGGCCACAGACACAACCTACACCCTCAGGTGACTTCAATAGCTAGGGTGCTGGGGACATTAATATCTTACTGTTTGCATTTAGACTACTGTTAAGAATTGGTAAAAGGAACATGTTATTAGAACAGGAGACCACAAGTATTCTTAAGCAGGCAAATACTTTTGGACTCCCCCCAAGCAGAGTCATTCAACGTAACAGGCTAGGCCATAGTCAATGGGCAAAAGTCTTATATAGGATGAAGCACTTCTAGTAGGTAAGTAGAAAAAGTCTTTGCACAATGTTTTAGAAGTCTTTGAAGAAATAGAAGAATCAGATGTAGGGCCACAAGCTGATTAGACTTGTGAGTAGTAGAAGATGCAAGTAGATTTAACAGTACCTTTTGTATTGACAAAAAAGTGCAGCAGATGACTTTGATTCCTGTGCTGCTCTGCAGATCTCACTGGTCCCGAGCCTCAGTCGTGGGGAAAAGAGGGAGGATTTCTGGGGAGTCCTGCTCTGCAATGAGACGGTCACTGCTCGCAACTGTCAATCTTTCCAACAAGTGGCACTTAGGTGTTTCAGCTCCTCAGAACTACCGCAAATAGCAACACTGCAGTTTCTGGCTGTCGAGATGGGCTTTCTTTGCTTCTGGGGTCCCGCCTTCTGTAGAGGGGGCTCAGGCTCGGTCAGTCCTGCTTCCTGGGAGTTCGGAGTATCTTCCTGGAGCTCTTGGCCAACTTAAAAGCAACGCACACAATCTGGTGTTCCTCTCCCTCGCGTTTCGGTTTCCAGGAGCAACTTTGTGGAAATGCAACAAGCTCCAAGAGAATGTCCAGGTGGCTTACTTTGGAGTTCAATGGTCCCACCAACTCAAGGGGGGGAAGTAGTCCTTGCAGGGGCTTCTCTGTCGATACGAATTTGGAGTTTCAGCACAGCAGCAGGGCTTCACCAGGCAAACCAACGATACAGGAGTTGCAGCAGACGTCCTCTTAAAGTTCTTCTTCGGTTCCTTCGTCCAGTGGTCGACTCTGCCTTCCAAGCCAAAAGCCTTGCCTTTTATTCAGTTCTCTCCCGTTCATTCCAGCCTAGCTGTCAGTCACCCAGCAGGGTGGCTGTCCTTGCCGGACAGTCAACCGGCCAATCATCACAGAGTGCATTAGTGTCTCCTAGGAGACTTAAGCACAGGGAGTTTCGGGCACCTCCCTCACTTCTATCCCCCCAGACACCTTGGAGCCAGATGAGGGCTTCACTTGTGAATCCCGCCAAAGGCAAAGCATACAATGGGACCAAACCTGGTTTGGCAGGCAGAGTAAATCTCAAGAAGGACGAAGGACCTTTCCACAAAGAAATGGCAAAAAAAGAAGACCGGGGCCATTTTGACAAAAATGGCACCCTTGGGTGCTTTACTGCAGCTGCGAACGCAGCCTGCGGTAATTGCACACCACAGTGGTTATAAATGAAACCACTACCACCAGCCATTCAGTGAGGAAAGGGTAACATAAAAAATGTTACATGAGAAGCTAGACAAAGGGGATACTAGGTAACCCCTCCAGCCCCCTATTGTAAGATGGTGTGTGCTGGGTCTAGAAAGTTACGAATGTAAGTAAAGTCAATTTCACTTTACTGCTCTGGGAAACAGTAGTTTATCCCAGAAAGGTATTTAAACCTTTGGGAAATCTGAAAGACTCCCCTGTGCCACTGCACTGAAGGTGCTGTGTGACACAATGTACAAGATGATGCCTATGAAGTTTGTCAGACTCCACAACCAAAACAAACGCAGTGTTAAAAAATCACATTAAAATACATGAGAGAGTGGGGAAAAAGGGTCTTGCTCTCGCCAGGTTAAAAAAAATCAAGTCCTCAAAATCCAGCAACGTTGCTGGGGGTCCTCTGAGGTGGAGGGAATTAGCACATTTCTGAGAATTATCCCTAACAGTGACCTACTTGTCTGCTGTACCGACTGGTTGTTTGGCTATCCTCAGTCTCACTGGGTACCAGGCTCTTTCGAGGGGATTGTGTCCTCCGACGTATTCCACATCTATGACAGTAATCACCACAGCTGTGCTGCCTCGGAATGTTTTTTGGTATCGATGATGTCAATACGCTGTCCTCGAAGGTCGACGTCACCGGATGTTATATCTAGGATGCACGGTGCCCGTAGCCTCAGTTCTGTTTTTTCCGTGAATGCGTTTGCCTCGGAATCTCGGCGCGCTCGATTCTTCTACTTCGTTTGAGAAAGTTTGAGACTATGTCTTTGTCTTCTTCTATCCCGAAGTCAGGCTTCAAAAAGGGACTTCGGTGCCAAAATGTCCATCACGGACCCGCACAACATCTGCCTCTGGTGCCTGGGCGAAAGCCACGCCACCGGCGACTGCGATGACTGCCAGTCCATGACTTCGAAGGCCTTGCGGGAGCGGAAGAAGTTAACGGTGGGTAGGGTTTCTAAACCCTGTAAATCAAAATCTGCTGGGCTTTAGACCGACGATTCAAGGGGTGACTCTCTGTGTCGCGTAAGTCCAGGGGGGTCTCGGTTGCGGAGTAGGTCCCGCCATTCCTCTGCCTCTTCTAGGCACTCTAGGAAGCGCTCTCACCGGTCGCCTTCCTCGTCAGAGGACTCCGCCAGACGGCGGGTGGCTTGTCCCAACAAGCATTCATCACTGGCGGAAGGGGACTCATTCCGCAAGGAGATGATGGCGATTTTTGAATCGCAGGGTACCGTTCCGTCCGTGCCTTCGAGAGAAGCTGGCAAGGAACGAGCTAGGGCCACCGCTCGCACGCTTTTGTGCTTGGGTGTCGGTGCGATCATCGGGAGCCGTCGAGGTGCCGCTCGGACAAGGTTGATCGCTAAAGCCGTGCCAGATGCAGGTCACGTTCCTCGACGCCCTCAAGACAGTCTGAGCCTGTGAGGCCTTCTAAGAAGGCATTGACGCCGTTGGCGCGATGTCCGTCGAGGGACTCTCTCTCGAGGCTCCGGCTCCAAGGAAGTCACCGAGGCTGTCGAAGGACACGCTCGGGGCTCCGGGCTCGAAGCCGTTGTCAAAGTCGTCGACGCCTCGGTCGACGTCGACGCCCTCAACACCTTTTGAGGAGAATTTACCAGAGGTGTCCCGGAGGGCGGTGGAAACTCTGAGGAAGGCCCTCTGCAAGTCAGTGAAGCCTGTCTTTGAGCCCTTCTCTGGTCACCCTCCCAGGCTTGATTTATTCCAGCCTTTGGACTACATTTCTTTTTAACAACTTTATTTATATATTTGCACACAGGTTATGAACATATCATTATACCATACATTCTGCTTTTTACACAACCAAGGCTGGCGGGATTTCTTCAGAGATTGGGGTTTCAAGGTCCTTTAATTCTGTTAGGTATTGTTTATATCTCGACCATATGTTTCTAGGTTTGGAGGGGGGTAACACAGAGTCAATGTACAATTCCTCATTATCATTGGCCCACATCATGTCCTTATTCCAGTCTTCTCTGGTCGGGGGGCTTGTATTCTTCCACCTCATCAGTATGGCCCTTTTGTCGATTAGTAGGCTTACATTTAGCAGTTTACGCCATGTCGGGTTCATCTTTCCCACCGCCCCCAACATACATATTTTCGGGGACCATTCCATTGGCTGATCTGCCATCATGTCCAGTGCTCCACATACATCTGCCCAATATTGTTTCAATTTAATACAATCCCAAAGCATATGAAATATGTTCGCGTTCTCGCTGTTGCATCTGGGGCAGTTGCCGGGCAAGGTGGGATATATTTTCTTGAGTTTGGCTGGGGAGTAGTGTGTCCTATGTGTTATCTTATAATGAATCAGCTTAAATCTTGAGTTGCACAATATTTGTTTGGTTAGTGAGTATATCTGAGCCCATTCTTGATCCTCAATCTGTTGTCCCAGATCTTGCTCCCACTTGCCCCTGGCTGAATGATTCACTCTCGTTCGTGTCTGTATTATAATCTTGTATAACGCTGAGGCGGTTATCTTCTGTGTTCCCCCCGTGTAGATGTAGCCTAATGCCATGTTAATTTCCGGCTCCTTCGGGAATGAAGGGAACATACGACGTGAAGTGTCTTCCACGAGAGCGTATTGAAGTTTATGTGTATTTGTGTTACCCAGTACGTCTTTAATGTCTTCCCAGAGTACAAACTGCTTCTCCGGGAACAGCTGTCCCCATTGTGTTATTCCTCTAGAGCTCCAGTGCTTCGCTACTACGCTCTCCTCAGATAGAGGTGTATAAGGGTCGCCCCAGATTGGCATGCTTGGATGGTATAATTTACTGGCCCCAAACATTTCCGTGATTTTTGCCCATGCCGTGATTGTGACTTTGGTTGGGTTTATTGCGTTGTAGTGCTTGGGGGCCAGCCTAGTGATCCTTTGCAGCGCCATCACTGCTTTGCGCTCCACTGATATGGGGGGCGAGGGGCCAGGGTCTATGAAGGATGTGGCCCAGCTCGTTGCATGGTGTGCCTGTGCCGCGAGGTAGTACACTTCCAGGTCGGGTGCCATCAGTCTACCCCTAGGGTACGTGTCAGACATAACCCTCCAGTTTAATCTCGGGTGGCCACCCCACGCAAACGCTATACAGGCACTGTTTATCCTGGAAAACAGAGCCCGGCCTGGCCAGACTGGGACAGCATTGAAAAGGTAGAAGAGTTTTGGTAGAATAATCATTTTAATCAGTGCTATTCTTCCCATCAGGGATATGGGCAGGGCATTCCAACGCTTCATTTTGATGCATAGGTCTTCTACAAGAGAGGAGTAGTTCAGGGTGCGAGACAGTTGGGCCGTCCTTGCTATGTGTGCGCCTAGATATGTGAGATGAACCGGACTCCATATGAGGCCATGCATATTTCGAGGTTGGGCCGTGTTTTCGGTCAGAGGGAATATCTCCGATTTGTTAGGGTTATGGCGTAGCCCTGAGTACTCGCCGAACTTCTCTTCTTCTGCCAGAACCTTATTAAGTGTGCGATCCGGGTCCCTTAGATACAGTAGGATGTCGTCGGCATATAGTGTTATTACATGAAGTTTACCGCCACTCCGGATCCCAAACGTGCTATAACGTGATCTAAGTATGTCTGCTATTGGTTCTATTATTAACGCAAAAAGGAGCGGAGACAGTGGGCAACCCTGTCTCGTGCCACCCAGCAGTTCCAGGACCTCTGTGAGTGTTCTGTTGGTCCTAATCCTCGCTTGGGGTCGCGTATATAATATTTTAATACATTTTATGAATTGCGGGCCGAATCCATAGTTTCGCAGCACCCCAAAGAGAAAGGGCCAGGAGACCGTATCAAACGCTTTCCTCATGTCTAGAGATACTGCTACCGCTTGGGATTCGGGGGGAATGGTGGAGATGATGTGGTGACATCTCCTTATGTTAGTTGCCGTGGATCTGCCTGTTATAAACCCAGCCTGATCCTCATGAACCATATATTGCATCAGCGGCGTGAGTCTGATGGCCAGATTCTTTGCTAGGATCTTAGCGTCCGTGTTTATTAAAGAGAGTGGTCGACATGACCCAGAGTCTTCAGGAGGCTTCCCCGGTTTGAGCAGCAGTGTTATTATTGCCTCTCTTGTGGTTTCTGGGAGCTCTCCTTTTTGTATCGCTTCTATCCATGTTGCATGAAGTCTGGGCACTAGCAATTGGCTGAATTCTTTATAGAACTCCGACCCCAACCCGTCTGCGCCCGGCGTTTTCCCGCTGGGGAGTGCTTTAATTGCTTCTCTAATCTCGGCCTCAGTGACGGGTTGTTCTAGTGATTCCCTAGTGGCATCTGCTATGAGGGTTGTGGGTATTTGGGAAAGATACTGTTCTATTTCAGGATCTGTGAAGAACGTAACTTGTTGTTCTTGATCAGTCACCCTTTAAATTCCTCTGGGCCTTCCATACACGTAGGGTTTTTAACTGTAACCCTACAGTCCCCTGTTCTCCTTGCACTACCCAGAGCTGTCCTGCCCTGGCTGCACTTACTCGGAGCATTGCTGCCCTCTATTCCCCTCCCCTCTCCCTTGCATTCCTCCCCCCCTTTCCCTTCTCACTTCTCGTTGTCACCCTTGCACGATCTGAATGACACAAGGCCTAGTAAGATCGCTTGTCTTGTCCTCCCTCCGTCTTCCCTCCCTTGTCTTGTCGCACCTAGAAACACGCGTGTACAGGCGTGTTATAAATGACTTATCATAAGTACTGGCTGTTTGAATGGTGCAGATCCTTACCATTGGTGGGCTTGGACTTACTTTCAGCTTTGATTTTGGATACCGGCCTTCAAGGGAACCTGTCCTGAAGCAGCTTCTATGAATGTGACTGGAAGGAAGTCTGTCGTCGCTTGTTAACAGTGATCGTCGTTGGAACTAGCCTTCCTCCATCCCGTGAAGTGTCCTGAAGAGGCCTGTTTCATGAACATCTGCATTTCTTCTCTGACCTGGATTGCATCTGGCAGTTGCAATCGACCGGAAGAATTCTCAAACCTGTAACCCCTGTGCACCTCTCACTGGAATAAAGGATGAACACCACACTCCCTGTGACCCCCAGTTGACCCCTCATGGTCCCTGGGAAAATCGGAGTCGGGGGTGAAGGGGGCGGTTGGGGGGACAAATAACTGTGCCCCCAGTCCTTGGGAACAATTCAATTTGTCTCCTATCTGCTTACTTGCTTTGGCTGTCAAACCTCTGTCAAATATCCAGGCCCAGGGTTAGAGAGGAGATCTTACCTGTCCTCTGAATCACCGCCACAAGTCCATTGCATCCCTTGTGAGAAACCTTGTGTTGGAAAAGATGTCTTTTGGGCACTACCCCCTGTACATCATAGGGTTTGGACTTCTGAAGTTTACGGAATTGATCTTGTGACTGGTTCTCATCCTTTGATCTGCATTGCCTACCTATTTTATATGGTTAGTTATTGGTTAATATATATTGAATGAACATACTGGTGATTGTATATATTTGTATTATAGAGTATTGTGTGAAATACAACCTGCAAATTTCATTTTTCATCATGTTCTTAAGTTTTCGGAGTTAATACAGTAGCGCCAAAAAGATTCTGGCTTGATGGTATTAAAATCATGTTCAAAAGGCCCCAACCACTTAGTATACAAATTGCTATATACTTTGCATTCCGTCAGCACGTGTTGAGCTGTCTCCAGACCGGATCCTACACCACAAAAGCGGCAGCTCCTTGCGTCTTTAGGGATACCCAGCTCAGATCCAGTTGAGGCCAAGACTGGAGGTTTGCCACTTTAATAGGAGCAAGAATCTGCACAATTCAGGGGAAGGACAGAGCAGTAAATAGCCTTGTTGGACAATTGAATCCATGATAGTCTGATAGCTAGAAAGGTTTGCAAGATGTGCATAATTCTCACAACAGTCCCACTGTTTTCTTACTAGTGGCTTGGACAATCTGTGTAGGCTGTCCTTCCAAACTGGATTTCAGCAGAAATGTTCAAAGTCTGCAACAACAAGTGAAGGCAAGGTGGTAGATTCAGTAGTCAAAGGCAGTTGTCCCAGTAGATTTAGTACGGGGCAAACCTTTAAATAAAGACGGCATCTCCCTTTGATTACCTTAGCGTACAGAGAGGGAAGGCCTAATTCTAAACGGATGATTTCCATGGGGATGCTAGGGCCTAACCCCAGCATTCTACGCCAGAATCTTCCTTCCAGGATGTCCAACCATGCAAGGTCCTTCATGCCAATGGCCTCCAAACCAAACAGTACGGAGGGACTAAAGCTGCCTATATTGTGTTAGTACCCCATCAAGGGTAAACCCAGAGGCAGATCTAACAAATCTACATAGTATGTTCATATTCGAAATCGCCTTACGTTTCCTCTCTTCTTTTAGGTCGGCATAATCCGCCTTGGTAGTAAATTTGACCCAAGATATTCATAACTGTGCACTCTCTGTATGGGATTCGCGCCAATTATTGTTGGGATTGCCAGCCATTTGTGCAAGAAGTGCATTAGCTTGGTTTTATCAAGATTTAGGATCAGATTGTGTTCCAAAGTGTATTTTTGCAGGCCTTTATGAATCTTTTTAGCCCTGCAAAAGTATGGACAAAGATAATGAGGTCATCTGCATATGACGGGTAGGAAACGTCAGTCCCCATTAGTTTGGGTAGGCAAGTTAGAGCAGTTCCAGAGCCTTGGGGAGTTCAGATAATTAGATATTAAACAACAGGGCAAGAGCATACCCCTGTTTTACCCGCCGATTAGTAGATATGGGTGATGAAATTAGGCCGTTGTTATCGAGCCTAACTTGTATTGAGGTGTTAGCATGTAGCCCCATTATAGGCTGTAGCAAGTTACGAGGAAAGCCTAGTCGGGACATCTTGCCCCACAAGGTATTCCTATTGACCATGTCAAAAGCAGCCTTGAAATCAATCAAGGCTACATAGAGACTTGGTTGACCTTTAGTTTTAGCCGCCTTGACCAGGGAGTCGAGCAACCACAAACAGTGAGCTGTGCCCATAATACCCGAATTCCCATTTGGAAACTGCTCCAGAAGCGGTTGGAGTCAACCCAATTAACCAATCTAGCAAGCAATAGTGATGCAAAGATTTTACCGGTAGTATCCAACATTGCAAGTAGTCTGAAGTTCTTGGGGCATGTTTTCAGACCTTTCTTATGGACAGGGATTAAGATCGAAGCCCGCCATGATAGCGGTATCCGCCCTTTAGCGCTTACTTTGGAGAATAGATGATCTATTATTTCCTCCCAGAAGGGTTGGTTCTTTCTTATGACCACACCCATTACAGGTCACACAGCCGACACATGTTGCTTGGATTGGTTTAATTTATATCTCGCACAGTTTCAGCTTTGCAATGAGGCTTGACTCCGTATCCTTTCAGATGCCCATGGATCTTTATTATCGCTGGCTTTGTAAACATTCACTCATTTAATAGCTTTCATTTGCAACACCCACATATGCTTCCCAGTACACTCTCCTGCTAGGAAACAGTTTCTGTTATAGTTCCTTTTGCACAAGCTTCCCAGTTCACTCTCCTGCTAGGAAACTTATTCTCTATTTCAGATTTGTTGATTACAGCATCTGGCTGTCTTTTTCCAGGTTTCTCTTCCACAGATTCTCATCATGTTAATTCTTGGTTTCTTTATATTCAATTCAGATATTCAAAATCATATGTCTCTGACACTAAACTGCCCATCCACTCACTATGTCCAGGGCCTCCTTTCGACCCAGGTGGACTCACTGGCTTTCTTACGGTCTGGTTTCCACTTTCTGCAGCTTTCTGGAGATGTGTCGCCACTTGCGGTATGCTCACGCTGGTTCCCTCTGGCATATGGCATCTCCACAGCTTTCTCGCTTCCCCGCTGCTTACTTTGGAACTCCGGTCACATGAGGTCAGCTGTCCTGCACCTGTGAGCGTCCTGGAGCCTCTCCAATGCTCCCGGTACCTTTGCTTCGTACCGGACTGCTTCCTCAGCTCTACCTCAGCCTGCTAACGACCTCCTCTCGCTTACTGCACCGGATCACACCCCTGATTCCTCCCAGCATTTCAGAAAGGTGCCGCCTCTCTGCCACAACTCCTGCCTTGGAACACGCTTCCCATGTCTCCCTAAACCTCTCAGCTGACTCGGTTTTAAAATTCCCGGCTCCATGATAATTAGTCCAACAACAAGATCGCTCATGTTTCTTCTTCCAGTCTGTCTTCTGTGTTAATGGTGGCCTCCTCGTCTCAGTACCGGTGTCTGTTGGAAGAGGATGTTCTAGTAAAATAGGGAATGGATAGGCAATACCCTACAAAGGCCTGGGGGATATTTGATTCCTTACTAAAGAGAAATGGGGAATACGCGTCTCACTCAAGGGTGCCTCATCCCCACTCCCCAAGTCTCCTCCACCCAGGTGATCCTCCCTCCCAAATCCACCCCCAGGGCCAGGATCCGAAAACGACGGCCTTTCCCTGTCCACCTTGGAGGAGGATATGTTGGAGGAAAGAAGTGAGGATGCCCTCATATTCCTCACATCCCCTACGCGAGTTGGATCTGGATGTTTCACAGGGGAATCGAGAAAGGAAGTCGACATTGACTTGATCTCGAAACTTTCTGTGTTCCACTGTTAAACATTATGGTTGCAGATCGAAATCGCACTGCATAACTTGTGGATTGGATTGCTTCCGTTGACTAATCCACACCAAGGGTGGATGATCTGTATCTAGTCTAAACGTTCACCCCAACCAGTAGTACTTTAGTTGGATAATAGCCCATTTTATAGCCAGAGCTTCTAGCTCGATAACGGAATAATGTTTCTTTCTCGAGAATGGTTTCCTACTTGTGTAGAGTATTGGGTGTTCCAGGCCATCGTGATTTTGGGAAAGGACGGCTCCTAGTCCTGCTAGAGAAGCATCTGTCTGAGGGATCAACTCTTCAGAAAAATCAGCCACTTTTAAGATGGAGCTCTGACAAAGGGTGTCTTTCAAAGTAGTATAACCAGTTTGATCTTCTTAATTTAACCTGATTATCTGGGGTTTTGCCATTTTCAATTGGTCATTGAGTCTAGCGATTTTTTGAAAAATTAGGGATGAACCATCAGTATTTGCCAATTAGTCCTAAGAATGCCCTTAGATCTTTTTTGTTCTTGGTGTAGGTGTATCTAGGACTGCTTTAACCTTTTCTTATTGTGTCTGTAACATGCCATTACCCCCCCACAATTCCCAAGTACTTTACTGAGAATTTAGCTCATTTGCACCTATAAGGATTAGCTGTTAACCCTGCTGCTCTTAAGACTCTCATGACGATACAGAGGTGCTAGATCTGATCTTCCGAGGTCTTACTGTGGATCACAATGTCGTCTATTGTCAGAATTCGTTTACTCTTGACCATTGAACACGTAAAGTAGCCAACAAATTCTTCCTGGTAATGTACCCCTTTTGAGTGGGCTTAAAAAGTAAGACACAAAGGGATCTATTAACTAGAAGATGGAACACCAGACTGTGACCGCCGGCTGCAGAAAATAAAGGAGAAATAATATCAGTGCACATGGTGAAAATCAACCAATGACCGTGAGGCAGATGTCAAACGGAACTAACCTGGTGAAAGTAACCGTTAAACTGCATGCAATGTAGAGGGTCTTCCTGATTATACATGAACAGCCCTAGAACAAATGAGATCTGTTTAGACTCGGACGAAAATAAGGGTTGCAATAAGAAATAGGTACGGAAAAAAAGACAGGACAATAAACACAGCTAACTGTGGTTCTATGGTGAGTGAATGCAGGTGTCTGATAGTTGTATTCGAGTGTGCAATAGTCCAAATGCAACCATCCAAGGCAGGCTGAACCTACACCGATGAAACGAGGA
The DNA here is from genome assembly GCF_040938575.1 of Ambystoma mexicanum. Classification (NCBI taxonomy): domain Eukaryota; kingdom Metazoa; phylum Chordata; class Amphibia; order Caudata; family Ambystomatidae; genus Ambystoma; species Ambystoma mexicanum. Next base: position 1,721,855,094 of record NC_090929.1, on the reverse strand, counting down.
TGCCTAGTACTGAGGTGGCACCAGTCTATAGTCCCCGCGGGCCACCGGAACCCGACGGCACACAGACACATAGAAAATAAGATGTACGCACAATAGGGAGTGTCTAGTACGTGCGTTTATAGTTCAGGGGCAGCCAGGCAGAATTCCAAGACGGGAAGCAAAGCAGATATGTGATCGGCAACTGACTATCAAGGAACTTTACTAAACGTGAGGCGTAGCCAATCCTTTAATTGGTCCCGGTCCATGCACCGAAGTGAACAAACAAAGTAGAGTCGTAAAGCAGAAGGTAGTCATAATGCAAGGCAGAGGTCGGCAACTGGAATTTCAAAACCGCAGTTAGGGGTCAGACCAGATTAAATCTGGGGGCAAAGCAAGATATCAAAGACCAAGAGCACTGATTTAAACGAAGACGTGGAAGAGCAGTCTTAGTGCAAATCAGAAGCACCGCGGCATGAATGAATGGGGCTTATGAGCCTGGAATCACGTGACCCGGTCCAGTCTCACTGAGTGGGGTATCGCGTGGAGAGGATGCCAGCATCTCCAAAGCAACCTGTAACTACCCAGCATTCGTCAACGTCCGTAACGAAAACCCGCTGCGGGACACATGCAAAATGCTGTATGGAGCGGAACATGTGACTGTGGTCTGTGTTCACAGAGTGTAAGTTGTCTTTCTTCATTTTTACACTTGATTCACAAAACAAAGTGTTAACAATGTGTTTGCCTCTGTACTTGATGCCACGATTCGGGACATCTTTATGGGCCCTGCAGAAGTCAGTGTACGATTGTAAGATCTTATCCATCAACTTTTAGAATCTAGCAGGGCAGCCATGCAATCCAAATGGAAGGAATTTAAATTGGAATAAACCTAGGGGTGTGGCAAAGGCAGTTTTGTCTTTATCTGGACCATACAAGGGCACCTGCCAATAATCTTTTGTAAGGTCTATGGTAGATTGACAGCTTTGTCCAGTCGATCAATGAGATCATCAATACGAGGCATTGGGTAGGCATCGAGGGCAGATATTGCATTGACTTTTCTAAAGTCAATACAAAATCTCCATGTCCAATCGGGTTTGGTTACTAACACGATGGGGGAAGACCAGCGACTACTAGATGGTTTAATAATATTAGCCTCAAGCATCTGCCTGACTTCCTTAATCTACCCTCTTCCTCTCTACGTCCCCTCCAGCTAATCCAGAACAGGGCTGCAAGACTTATCCTTGGCCTCAAGCCCAGGGACTGCATCTCTGCAGCCCTAAAACCCTCTATTGGCTTCCGGTTGCTGTAAGGATCAAATTTAAATCCCTCCAAAAGGCTGTCCAGGGCAGGGGACCATACTGTCTACGACTGGCTCTCACTGAGTAGACTCCCTCTAGATCTTTACGTTCCTTTGGCACCAACTCTCTGTGTCAAGCAATTCGCTAAACAGCAAGCTGGTGGGCGATCTCTTTTGTCGGCTGTCTCCCTCCTATGGAACAGCCTCCCACTTCGTCTTGAGCGGGATCTCCTCAAACTCCAGAAGCTCCTCAAGCATTTCCTTTTCACCTACTCCTCCCCCACCCCTCCCTCCTTTTCTAAATCCCACAATCGCTGATGTTGAAATGGATTTCTGAACTCTGACCTGGAGAGGCAGAGGTTCAGAAGGCCAGCCTAGTTTCTTCGAACAGGGTAACCTCTGGACAAGCCAGACGAATCAGGGTAGCGAGGGTGGCGGTCAAGACTAAGTCTCAAGAGGGGTGAGGGTGACGGAAAGACCTCAATGAGCACACAAAGCAAGGACACTTACAAATTACTCCAGGCAGGTGTTATATTAAAAATATAGACACATTTATTGCAAGGCCTTTGTAACCTTGACCATAGCAAAGAATCACAATAATACTAAAGTAAACCAACACATCACAATCAATACAATATATATACAAGACCACGGGATCTAAGGAGTTAGGAGCACGCAATATGTAGACCACCTAGATGGGGAGGAAAACAGGCAGTGCAAGTAATCATTAGACCCAGTTTGACATCCGAAATACACCTAACTAGGAGGAAGTCCGAGCCGTACGAAGAGAGGAGCCTTATGCTCAAAGGTACCTGCACCCGCTGGTGCCAATGGACAAAAGAGGGCTTCTTCAAGGATATGAGGCAGTTCAGGAAGGTGAATGAAGCGATGCAGAACAAGTCCCTACTACTCAAGCAAGGCCTCCACTTGTGGGCAGAGGCAGGGTGAGAGTGCAGAATAGAGTCACTATTTCGCAACGGCGGTAGAAAAGAAACTGGCTCCTGCGCGAGGGGCCACCGGTTTGGGTATGGACTACTCACCGGTCCCCGACACAGGCAGACCCAGACTTCTACAGTTCAGTTCACGTTGCTGGCAGGTTCAGCTGCGATGATCAGGACGTCTCGACGCTGTGTAGATTCTGCGTAGCAGGATGCAGGGTCGAGGGGGGCCCAAATGCAGCGGACGTGCACAGGTTGTTACCACAGCAGGGCAACACGGTAACCGTGTTTACTCTGGTCCGGGCGCACTCGTCTCACTTCAGACCTGGGAATGCCAAGTGTACGAATTAGGTGTGAGGGTGCCATGGACTCAGAGCAAGCAGTTGACCAAGTTTTGAGGGCTTCCCCGAATTGGCGGCGGTGACAGAGCAAAGCATCCTGCGTAAGCTGGTCAGCCCACTGGTTGGTCCAGGGACACTTCCGAAGAGGCTTACTTGCAGGGTTTGATGAAGGTGCCGGGAATAGTTGATCCCACTATTCCAATGGGTCGAAGCGCCTTTGCAGACCTTCTAGGACGATCAGATGCAGAGGGGTCTCGCAGGACGACAGCATTTCAGGGTGCCAAACCTTCAGCGGGTCACCAGCGGTTCCTCGACTCAGCTTCTTGTTGCAGGATACTTGGCTCCTTATCCCTTGTTCGTTGTGAACTCAGGAGATCGACCTGGTAGTGGTGCTTTCAGCCTCCTCTTATCCAAAGTTCCCTTCGCGCCAAAACGGAGAGGGCCCAATGGGAGATCTGCTCACAAACACTCCACCATACGTGGACCTATCACGGACCACAGTGGTCCCAGGCATTCAGGACACTCTACTCTGGCACCCAGGATGTGTATTGGGAACAGACATCCCAGCCCACATCCTGGAGGCACACACAAGGCATGCAGAAGCCAGCAAAAGCCTTGTGTTTCGCGGGAAAGTGCATGACCCAATAAGGACTGCCCTGGGTCGGCTCGACCTGGGGGAAGGTGAAGGGGCAAGACGGTCAGCGGACAGGACAAAGAACCTCGTGGCATGGCCATTTTGGGAGCCAGGCCACCTATTCGTGCCAAACGCGGTAAGCGCGGATATATGGCAAAAAAGGGTTCAAAACACAAGAGAAACGATAGCTGCCACCAGTACCGTCCGTGACACACTTGCACAGTTCATAATAAGAATACCAGACCAACAGTTAAATAAATATTATCAATAATATATCTTATTGAATTCAAGGAGATCTGTGGATTGTAGAAATTTCAGAAAGGCAAATGAAAAACCGGACATTAAATCATATAAGGTCACAAGAACCAATCTTCAATTTTTATTCTTGATGTTAAAGCTGTGGGAGGCCCAACGCGTTTCGAGTGGTGCAACACTCTTCATCAGGGGCAAAACAATATTTCTAGAGAAAGATATATACAGTCTATACATTAGAATTATGCTTGCATCCAAACAGTTGTCAAAACATTTATATGACTCATTTATTGATCAAGATATATAGTACAGAAATCTGAGCCTTGAGGGGATTGCTTATATGTCAAAATATATATATATTTAAATGTACGGAGTACAACCATTCCCATTGAAGAACCAATAGTTACCCATTCTTGTATTTAAAAAAAAAAATAAAGTAGAGTTTGTCAAATGATAGTGGATTCACTAAGCTGTTAGTGTATGATTAGAGATTTCAAAGAGGAAGAAATGCCAGTAAAAAAATTCTAACCTTGTGCTTTTTATGGTAAAAGTTCTTCAAGAGAACAAAGAGAAAATTGGGATGAGAATCCCAGGCATCTATTCAAAACAAGACTACAAGTCTTGATGGTGAACCCTTATCTGTGAAAAGCGAATGGACATATAGAATGTCTATTTAAGTCAGTTGTCTGTAGAATATTAATGAAAGGGTAAAGTATGTATAGGGTCACTTACAGCAGTTAGCCGTTGTCCAGTTTAAAGTCCTAACTGGAATGAAGCACAAGGTTAGAGTCATATAAATGTTTTGACAACTGTTTGGATGTAAGCATAATTCTAATGTATAGACTGTATATATCTTTCTCTAGAAATATTGTTTTGCCCCTGATGAAGAGTGTTGCACCACTTGAAACGCGTTGGGTCTCCCACAGCTTTAACCTCAAGAATAAAAAATTGAAGATTGGTTCTTGTGACATTATATGATTTAATGTCCGGTTTTTCATTTGCCTTTCTGTGGATTGCAGAAATTTCAGATCTCCTTGAATTCAATAAGATATATTATTGATAATATTTATTTAACTCTTGGTCTGGTATTCCAGATACTAGAAAGTGTGCAGGGGGCGTGAGTTCCCAGCTTGGGAACTCATTTTGTTCTTCACTATATTGTGCAACCTAGGTGTCAAGGTTGCTTTTCTCTCCTCTGCACCTCATATCTTTTTCTACCTAATTCTCAAAATGTTTTCAAACTTACCTTCCTCCTACTCACTTTTAATATTTCCTTTAACTAGGGTGTGCCATTGTTGTCCTATCTTTCTTCTTGCAGTTCATAATAAGTCCAGCAAGAGTTTCTAGGGCCTTTGGAATGACCCAAGAGCGCGGTAATGTAAGTTGTTACGGTGCACTCTTGTTTCATGTTGCACAAAAGCTGCAACATGAGGAAAGGACAAAGGGAAATTAAGTCTCCCAGTACTGACTGTCTTAAGGGCATGTCAGTTTCCCCATAAGAATTGAGCCAAAGCCCAGAGGAGTGCGGCTGTAGGCTGCGCTTCTCTGGCAAAGTCTAGATCAGGGTGTAAAACAACAGCAAAAAGTTTGGGGGTTGCCACATGGAGGTCAAATTACATACAATTATGAAATCTTTCCTAACCGCTGAGATTGGCGACCAGGGCCCTTGTGTCTTCCGGGGTCTTGGCCTCACACCCCCAAATGCTTTCAGCCACCGCCTACTCTCACCACTTTCCTTAGGCGCACACTGGCCTGTGTTATCACAGGCATGCACTTATTTAATGGCAGTCGACCACTCGCCAAATGATCTATGCCAGTCACTTAACACCTTGCAACTTAGTACCTATCACATCCCACCTGGTTACTCCTAGCAGTTGCCCCTCTCTCTGCACTTGCATGCTGTGAATGCTCACAAGGCATTGTAGGACCGCCTCCCTTTCATTGATAAATTTGCCTTTCATTCCCACGTTCCCTCCCTGTTGCCTGTGGGTGCTTTCAAACACAATTTACTTGATGTATAAGCGCCTTAAAAATGCACAGAAGGGGAGCCGCCAGGGGATGCCGAGATATGCTAACGTTTCTCGGCCGGTCTCCGAACCGGGGCGCCGAATTTGTGGGAATTGAGCCCCCCTGCCCCGTTGAAGCTGTCAACTGACCCCCATGTAGGCAGCCTGGACCTTGGGCGAGTGGTCCCGGAGTCCTGCAGCGCTGGGAGACCGAAGTTGGGCAGTGCTCTTACCCGAGGCGGGTGCAGCTTGTGATCCTCCCCGGCGGGCAGACAGCGCGGGAGACGACTGCCCTTCGGTGGGGGAGATGCGGCTCTGGAGGTGTGCTCTCGGTCCAGACTGCGGGACCAGGGCTGAGACGTCTTGAGCGGCGGCTGCTTTCCCGCTCCCTCGAGGATCGAGAGCAGTGGATAATGGAGCGGGCTGCCGGGCTTGGGTGAGAACTCCAGAGCAGCGAGCCCCCTGGAGCAGGCGCCCGGCGAGGCGCGGAGGCCTCCTCACCTGCATCGTATGAGGCTTCCTGTGTTTTCCTGCAGTGTTGGGCTGGAGCGGGGGGAGGGGGAGCCACCTGGAGGCTCAGCCCGGGCTGCGGTGGTGAGTGGAGCCGGGGTGTGCCTGGTATACGTGCCCTGAGAGTCGGCTCCATGTGTTGGCTAGCTGCTTTTGGTGGAGGCTTGTGGTGGGCGAGTGGTTCCCCCCCCGAGGACTCTTTTAGGCTAAACAGCCGCTGGACACTGATGCGGGTGTGCTTTGTGGGGGCGCTCTGAGCTGCATGTGCCCTTGCCCCAGGGGCCTGGAATTCACTGTTGGAGAGACTGAGTGGGTGGAGAGGAGAGGCCGTCCCGACCGGGCCGAGGGGGTCTCCGATTTTATTTTTTATTTTTTTCAGGGGTGTCCTCTTGATCCTCCTTGAATGGACTGGGCGCTGGCCCTACAAAAATATCGGAGAGTGGTGGTAGAGAAGGGGGAGGAGGCCGTCATGCAGGCTGGAGCCCAGTGGGAGGCATCAGAGGCTCTGTCAGTGAGCCGCAACATGGCAGCCCTGCTGGAGGAGATACGAGGCTTTAGAGCGGGCGTCAACAAACGCCTGGACTCCTTGTGTTAGGCAGAAACCTGTGCAGTTCCCTTAGGGACCACTGCAAAAAGTTTAAGACTGCAGGTGTTGGCAGTAAACCCAATTGGTAGCAGTCTGTACCACCCAGATTTACCTGGTAGCTGTGGCTGAGCAGTCAGACTTCTCTCAAGAAGAGTTAGGCAGTATATAGAGTATACACATTAGGTACAAAAATACAGTAGCACAAGCAAACACTGACCAGAGCTTTGGTATAAAAGTATATCATTATTTATTTAAAAACACACTTGTTAAAATACACTGGCACTAATATGTCAAGCAAGTTCAAACACAGACATTAGAAATATATACACCTCCCTGATTAATTATTCGACAAGTCTTAGGAAAAGAACACCACCTATTATCAAATACCGAGGGGAGCGCTTAACCAAGATGGCACTCCAATAATTATTTAAAAAGGGAGACAAAAGGCAGAATTAGAAAAGCACACAATACCAACACTTTTAAAAGAACCACAGCAAGTCAAGAAAGGCAGAGTTTACTGCAGAGCAAGAAAGTTCATAGGCCAGGCCCACTCTTGGAGAGAGCAAGGCGGAATGTGCCCAAGATCACACAGTTGAAGTACACTTTAAAAGTCTTTGCAGATAGTTCAAAAGGAGTTGTATCAGTTCAGAAAAGTTAGTTAACAGGTCCCAGGTCACCCCAGGATAGAGAGTCAAGGATTTACGGGACACCTTTAACAGTCTGTTGCAAGGGAGACCAGGCGGAACACAGTACCGGAAATGGTGAGAAAGCTCCAGCGGGGGCAGTTGTTCCTTGCAGCGGGTGTAAGTCGGTGCTTCGTCCAGGGGAAGAGAAGATCTCGTCGTGGAGGAAAGCTGGAGGTCGTTGCACTGCCAGGGAAGAAACCAGCTGCGGAGTTTCCCGGTTAAAAGGTACTACCCTTTTATTCGCGGTAGTGGTGAAGTGTGGCTATCCGGCCGCCGGGGTGCTTGGCCCGGGCGATTCGACCACGAGACGATCCAGGAAGGCGAAAGGAGGGCGAACTGGTTAACCCCACCAGTTCAAAGGAAGAAGACTCTCCAGGATGAAGATCTTCTCTGTCGTCGGGAAGTGGTGAGGCGGTTCAACAGGGCTCCACCGGTGGTGTCGTCGTTGCAGGTCGGCTCAGCTTCTCCCTCTTCGGATTCTTTAGGTCCTGTGGCGACTTCTGAAGTTCCAGTCCCCAAAGCCCTGCTTTTATGCAGAAAACCCCCATTCACCAGTCCTAGCTGTCACTCAAACATGCTAAGTGGTGAGCCGGGCGGCTCACCACTGGGCCAATCACACAAGAGTGCGACCTGAGTTGCTGAGGCAACTCAGTCCAGGGTGCCTATTCACCCCTCCCACCCTTCCTGTAGACCCAGACAGAGTGGCAACACTTTTGGAGGCTTCTGTGCAGAAGCCTGCCAAAAGTGGAACAAAGGGCTCGACTTGGGTTGGAGTTACAGAGGCGAACACAAACACCATTTTAAAACCGAGTCCTGCCAAAAAGACCCAACCGGGGAATAAATATTAAATAAATAACCCGGCGTTATCTTTAACATTGCACCAAAAAAGTGGTGCGTTTAAAATGAATGGGAAAATCCCTTAGGAAATATTCCAGTGGAATATTTCGCGTGGTAACCACTGCCACCAGCCAGAAACTTGACGAGGGGGGACTGCACAGTGCCCCCTCGAAAAACAGACCCAGGGGCAATCTAATTACCCGTACCAGTACTTCCACAATATGATGGGTGGTACTGGTTCTGTTCCCAATTTAAGACTAGTAAAGTCAATGGTGACTTTACATGCCCTGGGAGACAGTAGTCAGTCCCAGGGTATGGAGTCTATGTTTGGGGTCACTATGACACCCCTGTGTTACTGCACTGAGGTTGCTGTGTAACACACTTACCAAAAACACATGAAACCCTATGAAGTAAAATGCCCCATAGCCCATAAAACACATTACAAAGTCAAAGGACATTCTCAAATCATGCCTAAGAGTGGGAGAAAAAGAGTCTCACTCTTAGCAGGAGAAAAAAATAAACCCCAAAAATCCAGCAAAGCTGCTGGGGGACTCACTAGGTTTGGGAAATTAGCCTATACAGAGAATTCTCCCTAACACCTTGGATAAGAAGGTTGACGCCGTTGAAGATCGTGTTCAGGCTCTAGAGGCTGTCATGATTCCTGCCCCTCATGTCCCCAGCCCTCCAAGATGTCAGGCTGGAGCCAGGCCACGATCACCTACATGGCCCTCAAGGGCCTCTCCATCCCTCCAAAGACCCACTTGGAGTCAGACTTGGCACTTGTGGCACCAGACTCACTCCTCCCATAGGATAACATTGGGGATTGGACTTGTAGTGCTTTGATGGGGACAAGGTGGATGCCCCCACATATAGTGCTTTGATGGGGACAAGGTGGATGCCCCCACATATAGTGCTTTGATGGGGACAAGGTGGATGCCCCCACATATAGTGCTTTGATGGGGACAAGGTGGATGCCCCCACATATAGTGCTTTGATGGGGACAAGGTGGATGCCCCCACATATTTCGGTTCCCAGAACTGCATTTGCAGTTTAGTCTTTTGGGTGTGGTTCAGCCCAGAGACACCCGGGATACCCAGAGGCTATTTAAGCCACGCCCAGGCTGAGAAACATGCTTTGTGTTTTCTGCTTATCTTTTTTAAGAAAACACTTATATAGAGTGCGCTTCTGGCAAAAAACAGTATCGTCACATCAACAAGATTACTTCTTAGATAGTATTTATTTTTTGCATTAGTATCATGCACTTTCCTTCTTCATACATTAGTTCGCATCCTAGTATATTTTTTCTCTTCATACATTGATTCGCATACTAGTATATTTTTTCTCTCAACACGTGTTTCCCCACGTCTTATGCACGTGGTTCATCAGGAGAGATGCTAAATAGAAAAGGAAATTTAGGAAAAGGAATAAGAGAAAAAGAGAATTATTTTTTACTTATATTGTTCATATTTTGGTGGTGGTGAGATGCGGTTAGCAACTATGATTACATTGCCTGTTAGTTGTACTCACCTAAATTTCTTAGTCATCTAGTCATATTTCTAATGTATTATTCCTTTTTCATTTTTATCTCTTTATTATATAGGTATAGTTCAGCTGGTTTCTGTAAGTAACAAAGAGAAAGGATATACATTTTTAACCCAAACTTTTTTATTTTCCCAAACCTTATTTAGGAAACCTTCTTTGAAATAGTGGAAATCATTACAAAATTGGAGTCGCCATTAATCTCTCCATTGTATCCCAAGCCATATACTTTCTAGCTTAGGGTGCCTTTAAAGCCCAGAGTGTATTCCTCACTTTCCTTATTTTTAAAAAGAAATAAGTTACCTTTTTTGTTCATCTCGGTACGATTGCCTCCAGTCTGCCAGGATCCGCGCTCTCTCTCTCTGTGATTTTTTTTACTTTTATACAGGCCGCGATCGCGTGGCGTATGACGTCATCGCGTCACATTACACGATGACGTCAGACGTCACGCTACAACGTCCGGCGGCCATTTTGGTTTTACAATTTTGCCGTTTTCTGCATCTACAGTGTGACACTCGCCGTGTTCGGATCGGTCTCCAGTAGGCCTGCATCTTTCTTCTGCGCTCAGCTCCTGCAAGAACAAGAACAAGAACACCGTTAGGAACAGCCTTACCTTGCGGCGCTTTTGCCCATCATTCATCGCTTCTTCTGTTCTGCGGGCATCTTCGGCGGTGTCATTCCCATCCCGGCACGCTGCTTCCTAAGGAAAAGGGAAAAGAACAGAAAAAAGGCATTAGTAACCATTCAGCAAATCTTCGCTTATTTTTAAAGACTGTACAAGCTTCAAACGCTTACCTGAATCCCAGCCGCTCTGGGGGAACTCTGTCTCCGTAACTTCTCATCCATCTGCAAGAGGGAAAAGACACTCCAGGTTAGGGTGGAAACATCTAGAGGCGCCGCATACCACGCTTACTCACCGCATTTCTTCTTCATAACCGGCATCCACGCTGAAAACGTCGCGGCACCTAAAAGACACAGAAAAAGAACTCAGTTCAATACAATATGAAAGGGTTGCATCGTGCATCGCGCTCTAACTCACCTTCAGCGCTACTCATCTCAGCAGCACGTCGCCATCCCTGGACGCTGGCCATCATCTAAGGAAGGAAAGGAACAGAGTTAGAGAACTGTTCAAAAGACTCATTATACTTACCTGTCGGAGTCTTGCCAGTGAAGTAACTAGGCAGCAACGAGCCCACATCAATCAACACGCCCCTGCGCTGAAAGCAGGACGGAGAGCACACTTTCCAAGAAAACAAGGTGAGCTGTGGATCAAAGGGAAGGTTTGGACCCCGGGGAAGAAGGGGTTCAAGCACACAGAGACAGTAGGGAGTTAAACTCTACCAATCCTGTGTTTCAGGCCCAGTCTCCAGTCGAGTAGACTCCAGGGAAGGGTTCGAGGTCGTAAGAGGTCAGAACAGGCTGAGTGACGTTCCCGTGGATACCAGGTGAGCGTTACAGAAGCCATCCAGTCCTCGGCAGACCTTTTTGAGACGCAATTTGATTTTAAGCTGGCTGAGCTTGAGAGGTGGGAGGAGAAGGTCACCCTCAAACTGGATGATTTAGAAAATAGGGAATGGCGCTCTAATTTAAGGTTTTTGGGTATGCCGGAGCAGGAGGGGGAGTCTCAGGCAGACATTGTGAGAATGGTCAAGGCGATTGTAAGTAGCCTTTTTGATGGCGAAAAAACCAGCAAGCCCACAATCGATGGGGCCCATAGGGCGGGGGGACGCACGGGTGAGTCCCGTTACAGTCCTTGTGAAATTTCATTATTTTCCTGAAAAAGCCAAGATCCTGGATTTAGCACATAAGAAGGGTCCCATCGACTGGAAGGGCGCTCAAATTTAAGATTTATCAGGTTCTTTCGGCGCTCACCCTTGCTTGGTGGTGCCTTTGCGGGCCCTTGACGAGGTGGTTTACAGTCCAAGGGGGTCCGTTATAGATGGGACCACCTGTTTTCACTTGCTTTTGAGCTAGATGGCTACAAATGCTCTCTCTCCTCAGAGGCTGACATTCAGCGAGTAACTTGTGAGTTTTTGGGAGACCCCTCTTCTAAGGACGATGCAGGGAGGGGGAAGGGATCAGACGGAGGCCGCCCTGGCCCATCAGAATTTGTGGGTCGGCGTCATGTGCGGGGGCACAGGAAATTTAGGAGAGTGGCGCCCCCGAAGCAGCCGACGCCCTGACTTTATTGGAGAGGATTTTTGTGCTGGCTGCTGAGAGGGGATTATTGGGGCCAACTGTTTGGTCATGTTTTGGTCATAGACGCCCCCTGTGTTGCTGGTACTTTGTTCTGTTTCAAGCTTATGGTGGGGTCTTGGGACCGGGGGAGGTGGTAAATACAAGCTGTGGTGTTTGGGGCTTGTCTCTTGCTTAGGGATGGGGGACTTAAAATGTTCTTTGCTCGTTTTATGGGGCAGGCGCCCGGGTGGAGGCGATCTCTGGCGGCCTGGTAGTGCGACGGTGAGATGTCGCAATCTATCCAGGTGCTCGAGGGTGGGGGGGTGAGATGGTTCTTGTATTGTTGGGATGGTTTTGGGTGGGAGCTGGGGGGTCTGGTTGTTGTTTCCATGGTTTTGGGGGGGTGTTGAGGGGGTTTCGGAGATGTAGGGGTTATATAGGTCTTTCCTTGTTCTCTTCTGGTGCGCGGGAGCTGGGGGTGGGGACATTCAAGTGTGGCCCCCAAGAGGGGGGGGGAAGCTTCTTATGGCCTGCCAGATGGATGATTCTATGCAGAGGTTGTTGGTGGGGTCCCTGAATGTGCAGGGATTAAATTCTGCACTTCCTTTTTGTGCAGGAAACTCACTGGGTTAGGGGGAAGGAACCGCTGTTTCGATCCAAAGCTATTCAACATTTGTTCCATTCCCCGTATATGGCGAAGAAGCGTGGAGTGGCTTTGTTGGTTTCTTCCAAGGCTCTTTTTGTCCCAAAGGCTCATAGGTCCGACCTGGAGGGGTGCTATATTATGGTTAAGGGGTCAGTGAAAGGTAGGTTGTTTACCCTGGTAGGGGTTTATGCCCCAAACAAGGCGCAGGATCACTTTTGGGAAAAATGGGGGAGACTATTCAAGGTTTTGCGGAGGGTGCATTGATAGTTGGCAGGGATTTTAACATGGTTCTCCGGCCGGATAGGGATAGGAAGTCCCTCTCCCCCTGCCCCGACCAACGGGTTCAGAGGAAGTTAGTGGACTCATTTTGACGGACTAATGAGGTGCTGGGCTTGGTGGATGCGCACTCCGTCGATGGGAACCGTGACCCTCTCTTCACTTTTTACTCTACGGTACACGGGGCGTTCTCTAGGATAGATATTGTTTTAGTGGACTCTACGCTCCGGGATAGTGTCTCAGACTTTGGTGTGGAAGTGGTCCCGTGGTCCGATCATGATTTAGTTAGGGTCACGTTGGGGGTTTCCCTGCTGATCCTGTCCAGGGCTCGGTGGATATGCAATGATACACTGCTGCTAGATAAGGAGCTTAAGGAGTCTCTGTTGGGTTCAATTAATGAGTATTTCCTTCTTAACGACACAGGGGAGGTGGATTTCTTGGGAGTGTGGGATGTATTTAAGGCCACAATCGGGGGGCGTGCTCATGGAGATGGGTGTGAGAAGGGAGAGGGGTCGGGAGGAACTTAAGTTGAGGGAGCGTATTGCTGCCATTCAGCCGGGAGGAAAGCTGGAGTCTCAGATGGACCCGGGAAAAGGGGGGGAGCTCCAGAGTTTTAAGGATAAATTGTCTGCCTTGCTCGTGGGACAAACGGAGCGAAAGCTGGCATTTTTAAAACAGCAGGGATATGGAGCGGGGGGAAAAAGCGGATAGGATCCTGGCGTGGCGTCTGAGGGAACTTCGGAACAGCAGGACGGTGAATCGTATTATGGGTCGGACGGGGGAGGGAGTTCTGCATGATGATATGATAGCAGCGGAGTTTGGGCATTATTATGAGGGTCTTTACTCGTCTGAATACTCAGAGGTCGGGGCTGATGTGGACCAGTTTTTGGAATCTCTTCACATCCCTCGCCGCTGAGCGCGTTGATGTGTTAGAGCTCCCAGTTTCTCCTCAGGAGGTTGTGGATACTATCTGTTCCTTGAAGAGTGGCACAGCTTCGGGGGACGATGGCTTCACTGTCCGGTTTTATAAGACGTTCCGCTCCGTGGTAGCCCTGTTTCTGGCTAAGGTGTTTAACTCCGCCTTGGACTCTGGTTCCCTGCCTCCCTCTATGATGTCCGCTCTTATAGTAGTGTTACCGAAAGATGGGAAGGATCCCTCGCGATTTCAGTCATATAGACCCATTTCCCTTCTTAACGTAGATGTTAAGATTTTGGCTAAACTCTTTGCGAATAGGCTATCTAAATTTCTCCCCTCCCTGGTTCACGGCACCCAAGTCGGATTCATCCTTGGTCGCCAGGGGTCAGTTAATGTGAGGAAGACCTTGGGGTTAATGCATGAGGCGTCGAAGCGAGACTTGGAGGCCTATCTCTTGTCTTTGGACTCTGAGAAGGCCTTTGACCGTGTTGAATGGCTTTACATGGGGAGGGTGCTACGGAAAATGGGCTTTGGGGACAATTTTTGTAAGTGGATCGCTGCTCTGTCCAATGGTCCCTTAGCTAAGGTGCTGGTTAATGGCTGCATGTCAATGGGGTTCCCGCTCTCTCGGGGCACACATCAGGGGTGTCCCCTCTCTACTCCGTTGTATGCGTTGGCGATGGAGCCTTTTGCCATTGCGATCAGGGCTGATGAGGGACTGACGGGGGTACATTGTGGAGACCATGAATTTAAATTTTCCTTGTTTGCAGATGATATTTTGGTGTACCTGACAGGTCTCCGCACTGCTCTCCCGCGGTTGCTGGGTCTGATTCGTCATTTCGGGTCTTTCTCTGGGTTAAAGTTTAATTTATCCAAGTCTTGTATAATGCCTATGGGGGGGGTTGGATCTTGAGATTGAGGATAGAGAGGAACTATATGGAGTGCGTGTGGAGCGAGAGTTTACCAGGTATCTGGGCATTAACATTCCCAGAGATCTGGGCAAAGTGTTTGAGTTAAACTTCCCCCCCTCTACAGGCAAACATCCAGGGCAATCTCTTAAGGTGGGCCCCCTTGACCCTTTCATGGTTTGGGCGAATGGTGGTGGTTAAAATGAATATTCTCCCGCGGCTCCTCTATCTTTTCATGTCCCTTCCTTGTCTGGTCTCGGACTCCTTCTTTACTTTATTGCAATCGCGTATCCTTCGTTTTGTCTGGAATGGTAAGAGACCCAGAGTAAGTTTGACTACGTTGACCCTTCCCAAGTCCTATGGGGGCTTCGGTTTCCCAGACTTTAGAGGTTATTTTAAAGTAGCTCAACTACGAGTTATGTTGGAGCACTTGAGGGACGATCTGCGGACATACTGGACGTATGTGGAAGATGTTCAGGTTCACCCAAGAAAAGTTAGGGACCTCCTGTGGGCTCCCCCGAGCATTCCAGAGCCCATTAAATTACACCCGGTCCTTGCTGTCTTGTGGTCGGTTTGGAGGCTCACTAGAGACAATAGGCTTCTTTCCTCTTGGCCTTCCCCGTTGTCATCTTTGTGGGGACCCCCGATTGATCTGGGCGCGAGGGGGTTCCGGGAGATGCAGTCCTGGTCTGATCAGGGGCTGGAAAGGGCTGCTCAGTTGTTTAAAGGAATGGTTCGGTCAAAATTTTGTATTGCCCCTACGGGTCGGTCATGTGTTTTTAAGCCTAAATCGCTCAATTTTAGAATAATTTCCTATGGACCTTACCCGAGTTTTTGTCCATTAAACGCATGCAAAAACAGGCAGTAGGGCGCCGCCATTTTGTGATAATCCTATCACTTGCCGCATCGCCAATATCCCCTGCCCCTGAGCCTGACATTATCAAAACATTTATATTCCCCGCCTCTCTCCGTGACGTTTCTGTGCTGCGTAGGAAAACGCGCCCAGTCGTCTTCTACGCGACTTCACACAGAACCCGGAAACCAACACAGATCAACTCACAACACAGCGCGCCACAATTCGGAATATTGAACAGCAACACGGTAAATTTGGTAAAGTACATTTATTTGACATTAAATGTTTATAGAATATTCAGCAATTGCCACATGAACTCCGAAAGTCATTTATTTTCTTTTATCTCTATCCGCAAATCTGTAAAAGTTTATCGTGAGTCACGCGCTGTTCCTTTATGGTACACAGGGTGTTGGTTTTCGTTCAAAGAAGCACTTTTGTCGCATGTTGAACCGCAAGTCTGTTCCATCAAGTAGGCACTAGGCCAGCGTAAAGGTTGATATGTTGCTTCTAGCCACTCGTACCGCGTAAGGGGATATGGGCCCTTGGAGATCGTCCCATAAGATCATCAGGATTGTGCAGTTGTTTACATTAAGCTGCAGCTGGCGATTAAAAACCATCTGCCGGTGTCTGAAACTGGTGGCAGTGGCAAAAGGGAAGGATATACCTGTTTTGAAAACATAAAATGTATAATTAGTCTCGCCAGCCGATCTTTATTAATATTATTAATTTTATTTATTACGGCAGAGCTGAAACTATTTGCTTTCAGGGATAGTGCAATGGAGTATGTTTGGCTCTAAAATCAATGCGAAAACTAACGAAATAAATTGTGGTTAGTACACAATGAGAAACAACTTTTTGTCTACATGCGTGTGGAATGTGGACCTGCATGCCCATGTGCCCGCTACACGGACGATCCCACAATCCTTTTCAAAGCTCTTCATTCATTCATTTATTCATGCATCCATTCATTAATTCTTCATTCCGGTATAAAAGCGTCTAAAGAGTTACTTACGTTATATTTGCAATTTCCATTGTGTCTCTGCGTAATGCAGTCCGTAAATCCCACTCTGCTCTTGACAACGATTTTTCGTATACTGAACTAACATGAAACTCGGTCTAGTTTCAGAATTTTCTGCCTTATCGTCTCTTACGTTATTGCACCCCACCCCCCCTCAAATGAAGTTCTTTCGGCATGGTCCCTGTCTCTCAAGGTCAAAAAACAATAGAACCTTATACTACCAGTGCGAGTTGTGGGCCTCTTCAGGGCGCGAGCTGAAAATCAAAGCCGCTGACCTTTACTAGAAATGAGCATACATTCTTTCTTTGCAACATCCCGTAGTAAAGCCATCTGTGAGAACTTGAGTTTCTAATCCATCTATGTAGTGCGCCTCAATGTGCAAATGCAAACTGGCTTGTCTCCCATCTGCAACGGCTCGCTTGGCGCGTTCTAAGGCCCCCAATTTTGTCCTCGCTGTCTGCGAGCTTTGAAGCCCCAAAGAACCATAACTATTGAGACTTTTAATTTTTTGGGGAAGGTCAGGGAAAGTATAAAGTACCCGAGGAGTTGAGTTGAAAGTGAGATTTATTGTTTGTTTGTTTTATTATTTGCAATACGCAAGCCTCCCCTCGGTTAACAGTGCCCAGCATTTAGAAGAGATTGCGAAAATTTGTTACATCAACAAAAATATATACATACACATAATTATTTAAACCGGGATTTGTACTTCACATCAGCTCTCCTTTGGGTGGACATGGCACAGTGGCAATGTTGGGTGGCAATGGATCAGTGCTCTGCACAGAAACGTTCAAAATTCTATATCTGTGCTTCTCTAATACAGCAACAATAAGGCTTTTGACAAAGTTGAACTCCATTTCCTCATAGACTGGTTTGATCACCCATTGCTTACTTCTTTTTGAAAAGGCCTTAGTGTAGCGAGGCATCCTTACATTACCCTTAGTCCTAGATTGTTCACGGCCGAGATTCTCGTTATGGGCCAAGACCGCTAGTAGAGTTCTATGTCTCATGCCCTGTATGCTGAAATGCAAGCGCTTTGGCCTGTACTTTAGGCACATATTGTGGAACACCTCCAAATCTCCTGTGTGACAGAATTCTGTCAGTCCCCTCAAATCTCTTGATAGTTTTATCGAAAACAATCTTCTCAATGGCTTTGTGTGTCGGTGAAGATGGATTCAACCACTTCTTCTTCCGTGCCTCCACTGGGGACAAAGGGCCATGTTCACATTGGTGGAAATGTAGGTTTTCTGACCAGCGGTGCACGTGACCGCCATTTTTCAAGTAGCATTTCCACTGACCCTTCACAAGTTTTAGAGCTCCGCCAAAGATGGTTGCTGATAGACTGGGACCACTCTGAAATACTTTCCAAACCTTTTTTTTTCCCCTGCAGCCGAGATTTTCTTATTGATTGATTTAGCAAGATGCCATACGTCAAATTGATGTTTGATATGTGGGAACTGCTCTCTCATTGTCTTGGCAATTGAAACGTGTCTATCCGTGGCTATGAGGTCGATGTGCATTCCCCTCGATTGCAGATATTCCACTGATTTTATAAATCCTAGTTTCTCCATGGCCACTGAGGATGTACGTTGTGTTACCTGCACGACCACCAAACTCACAATTTTCTTACTAGCCATGTCCTGAAAGTGGTAGGTGCATTGCTTGTTAGAAAATCCAGGGCTGTCGCACTGTCCGTCGGCGGCTAGCCTGAATGGTTTGCCTTCGAATGTACTTGCTAGAGACAATTGCTCAATTTTCCAAGCATCACTAATGGCCGGAAACAGATAATCATGTTGGTATTTGTAGTACTGCGTTTTTGAAATTAAACGGAGTCCCACAAACTGAAAGAAAGACTTTAACTTTCTAAAACTGGAGCCACTAAAAAGTGATGCAGCTGCACACAGTAGATTGCCTGCTGGCAGTTTCCCCAGCATCGGTTGTGAAGACCATGAGAACGTATGATGTAATCTACAGGCGGCATGTATTGTGACGTTACTGCCTTGTTTTTGACGAGTCACATGAATCAATGGCTTCCCACATACTTTCCCTCTGACGGAATGCCCACATTTCAGCATACTTATAATATCCATCAAACAACTGTCGAATACTATGTATTTGCCCTCTTTCATTAGACTGTCATCCTGCATCAAAGTTGTTTCGGCCTGTGACGTTGAGGACATTTCACCACATTTGAAAGAAATATCGCTGCTATCAAGTTCTGATGCGTCAGTGAATTC
This sequence comes from Ambystoma mexicanum, assembly GCF_040938575.1. Taxonomy (NCBI): domain Eukaryota; kingdom Metazoa; phylum Chordata; class Amphibia; order Caudata; family Ambystomatidae; genus Ambystoma; species Ambystoma mexicanum. Next base: position 1,721,836,463 of record NC_090929.1, on the reverse strand, counting down.
TGCTGCTGGTTCATTCTCTGTCATTTCAACATCTGCTACTTCAACATTGATGGGAGAACACAACAATGTAGACAACGTTTTTGGTGGCAATTTTTTGGCGGGTGTGAATTGATCTGCGACTACTTCAGAGCTATCTTCAATAGATCCAGTATCATGTTGTTGCGGTGGTGTGGTCGCACTGTAGCAATGGTCCAATACAACTTTACTGGATTCTCCGGACACATTCATTTAATTTTCTGTACATTTGACATGAGCATCCCGAGTTTCAACACGCCGCGTCAGAATTAATAGTTCCTCTATAGCCTCCATAGTGTAAATGGTCTGGCAAGCAACATCTCTCATTCGCTTCACTGTCTGTGTATGTATAGTTCGTAGACCCACGGGTAACTAGAGGACAGATTGGAAAAGGGATGTTCAGTTTAAACACAAGATAAAGTATAGTACAATTGACTTGAAAAAAACATAAAATAGTCCCCAGCACAAAAAAAATTCTAAAGTTATGAACTGTTTGTAACTAATCTCATTTTTGTTTCTTTTCTTTGCAACTTTTTTGACTCAACCTTCAACATCTGCACGCTGTTGCTCCGATACGTATCCGCATGTCTCCCCTTACTCTTGCGCTGCAACAACTATATTTTCTGTATCCGCATAGACCGCAAGGAATGAGGCTCCATCGACTCCCTGAAAGATAGTATTTTCATTACTGTTTATCAAAATATTGTTAGCATAAAACACACGTGAGGACAAACACACATGTACATCTCAATAGCCAAACACGATTTAAACATTGTGTGGAACAATCAAACGACAAGTATTCGAGCTCTGATGACCTAGTTCGATGGAGCTGTCAGTATCCATACCTCTGGCTCTGCATGGACTGCCACGAATGATTGTATTGAAGAGGAGGCATCAGCAACTCCCTGAAACACAGTACTTGAGTTAGTATGGTTTTCAATATTGTAAACCTAACACACACTTGGGGTCGACGGCACAGGTACATATAAAGAGATAACCACAAATGTTGCATTGTCTAAAAGAATCAAGGAATATTTAAATATGATCAGATTTAATCGACTTATTTCTCTGATTTCTTTACATCTGCATCATCTAAATGGGATCTTGTGATTGTAGCGGAAGCTCCATCGTCTCCCTGAAACACAGTACTTGCGTTAATAGGGAAGATAGTATAGAAAATGGAATCACGTTATATGATCCCGCTCGATGGAGCTGTCAGTATCCATACCTCGTGCTGCTGAAGAATATCTAGGGCTGTTGTCAATGTGGTGCGCACTTCCAAAAGCTGTTGCGCCGATTCGTATCCGCATGGTCCCGCTTCCACCGGAATTACTTGAATGTCAGGCTCCGCATCAAGTGCGTGGGTTGACGATTCAACAACTGCCTGAAACATAGTATTTGCATTACTAAGGATTACAATATTGAAAACACAACACACGCTTGCGGTCGACCACACAGGTACATATCAACGGCTAACCACGAATGAAACATGGTGTAGAACAATCAAACGACAAGTGTTCCAGTCCTGATGATCACGGTCGATTGAGCTGTCAGTATCCATACCTCGTGCTGCTGAATGAAGAACATCTAAGGCTGTTGTCAATGTGGTGGACGCTTCAGCATCTCCCTGAAAGACAGTACTTGCATTAGTATGGATAACACTAATTATAACTGAAAACAAACACCAGGGGACGACAACTAAGGTGTATATCAATTGGAAAGCACTAACCAAACAATTGGTAAAATAATCACACGATACATACAAACTCTTACTTGACATGCATAAAACAAGTCTGTAGCGGAATAGCCAAGTATGATTACCTGATACGCGCTAGAAGTGGTTGATAACTGCGAGCACGTGACGGAAGTAGAATGTTCTTGCTTCAGATTCAAGGGATAGTCAAGAAGTTGTAAAGGTAAATTGTTTGATAATGAAACGCCAACTTTTAAAATTGCCATGTAAGGAGACAATATACTTGACTAATGCGCAATATAGCACAGTTCCCTGTGCCCATATATAGATTTCTGTTTGTGGGTTATAAAATCTAAAAATAATATATTGATAAATGTCATTATTCAAAAAGCTACACACTCATATCAATGTCGAAAGTATTACAAATTGGAAACAACACCTAAAATATCAATGAATCCATTCGGCTACCTACACACTACTGCAAGGCCTAAAGCTAAAAACGGACACTTGACTCACCAGTGGCGGATTGTGGATGAATAGAGTGGCAATAGCGTTTGCGAGCAATTTTCGTGTCGATCGCCGTTTATTCTTCTTTGTTACCCAAGATGGTGGTGTACATGTTCGAGGGAAAGTGCCGGCTGCAGATGCGGTATCGATCACCCCTCTTGTCCTCAAAGACTTGTTGGACTCTTTCCAGCTCATCCAGTGGATATCCGCAATGTCTGACCCATTCTCTTATTCGATTAACAGTTTTCGGGAATACATGCATTGTAGTGCCTTCAAATTTAGCATGGGTCTTAGAAGGGCAACCGCTAATCGAAGAGGCAGGCATTGTTGAAAATTCTGAAAAGTAAATATCAAGATTATTATAAAACCTTGATGAATAAAAATGTCATAAAAAAGTAAATGAAACATACCATGCTCAATGCAAGGTTTGTTTTGGTCGCCGGAACTATACCAGTTCATCATGTGCGGCTTAGTATTTGCATAAGTTACAGACATTTTTTAAATTATGTGACTAAACTCTGAACATGTGACTTGTTTCTTGGATGTTCTGTCTTGCACGAAAAGGAACCATGCTTACATTATAGACTGGACCCCTGAAGGATGCAATTCGATGACAACACAGATGAAAATAAATAGATCTATTGATAGCATAACAATTGAAACTCAAGTCAATAGCAAAGAGACCAATGACCATAGCTCTATTGGGTACTGTAATCGCAAATCAATAGAAATGTAAAAATGACCGAAATATGACTAGGATACATGGCCTTACCTTGACCAACAAACAGTTGGATTCAGCAGGCCGATCAGTATGTTGCAGGAGAACAGCTAGATGGCCACAGGTAGCACACTGACGAGTTTGCTCGAAGCGGTCACATATAGCACGACGACGAGCAGATTAGCATAGATCTCAGTGCTTCTCAGGTAGAAGGTTCAGGAGTTGACTTGCAAAGCACAAAGATGTTCTCATGAGACATATCAAGTGGTTTATAAAGTATTAGAAACAGGGGTGTGTTTGTGAATGAATGACGTGTGTATGTCGTGGTATTATGTTGTTTGCAGGGGGGCGGCCTGCCTCAGGGGAGGCCTGCCTGGAGACACGGGGGTCTGAGGAGGCCATGTGAGCGATGGCCCCTGGGCGTGGGATACCTTTTGAAGTGTACATGCTGTTTGGCACCTTGGCCGTTTGCGCCTGTGACAGCGCCCCATGCCAGTGCTCATCCCCGGGTGCGAACCGCCTTTGATAAAGGGGGTGGGATGGATGGGCCTGGGGCGTGCAGATAAGGCACAGGAAGACTGCTGAATGGAGACACACTTATGTGGATTGCAGGGGGGAGGCCTGCCTGGAGACATGGGGTCTGAGGAGGCCATGTGAGCGATGGCCCCTGGGCGTGGGATACCTTTTGAAGTGTACATGCTGTTTGGCACCTTGGCCGTTTGCGCCCGTGACAGCCCCCCCATGCCAGCGCTCATTCCCGGGTGCAAACCGCCTTTGATAGAGGGGGTGGGATGGATGGGCCTGGGGCGCGCAGATAAGGCACAGGAAGACTGCTGAATGGAGACACACTTATGTGGATTGCAGGGGGGCGGCCTGCTCAGGGGAGGTCTGCCTGGAGACACGGGGTCTGAGGAGGCCATGTGAGCGATGGCCCCTGGGCGTGGGATACCTTTTGAAGTGTACATGCTGTTTGGCACCTTGGCCGTTTGCGCCCGTGACAGCCCCCCATGCCAGCGCTCATCCCCGGGTGCAAACCGCCTTTGATAGAGGGGGTGGGATGGATGGATGGGCCTGGGGCGTGCAGGCAAGTGTGTGGGAGCGAGGGGCCATCAGGCCCCTCTCATCCTTTACTTCTCAGTAGAAACTCGTACCAAGTGCCTCCAGTAGTGGGTTCACCCCTTGCCCTTATGTGATGTTAACTTTGGATGACATTCGCGTAGATGGGAACACTGAGCAGGACACGGGGCATCCATTTTTGTACCCCCTTTCCACTCCATCTTGGTGACCAGGCCTCACTGCGATAGTACAGCGCGCAGAGTACATGGCCCACACCCTCGTTCCCACTCTGACTGGAAAACTCCAGAGGTATTTGCAACAGCTAATAAATGTAACACATCACTCTTCCTCTGAGATCACGGTCCTGCATGTGAACCAGCCTGAACCAAGCACATAGCTCGTTCATCTCCACAAACGTGTCCTTGCCCACGCACCCTCGCCAGTGGAAACTTACTGCCATTCTGACCCTGTGTCCCTGCAAGGTATTCTCTTCATGTGCCAGACCACTGACCACGCCATGATGCTCACCTAGCAGATCCCCAACTAACATTAGACCCCTACTGCAGTATATAGTTGCCTATCAGTAACAAATGCCACATACCAGAGATTCTTGTGAGCACAGACCCACACTTCAAACAGTGTATTATAGTGGTCAAGACCCTTGACCTACGGCCTGTATAATCCAATGTTAATTGATAGTATAGATATATGTGTGACTTTTATAGAGACATAACCGACTGAAAGACTTTGAACAAGTGTTATTTAGTGCATGCATTATTGAGAATATATTATGTTAGCTTAGATAGTGACCACCCCGCTTCACAGTGACCTGAACTTCACCCATTCCGAGCACAGATGTCTGACGTCCATCCTTGAATGGAGACACACTTGATTCATTTAAAAAATCGAAACAACCGTTGTATATATGTGGTGTTTTATTTTGTATCTTATTTTGATGACACAAAAATACAAGAGAAAGTCACCTGTACTGACCGCTGTCACTCGGGAACGTTTCTCTTATGGCACGAACGGCACAGGCGGGTATCACTCTTCGAACGCGGTGTCCAAACCTCCCGTGCAGCCACCATGTAAAGGAACGATAGATAGGCCACCAGCCTGTACCACCTGTGAAAAGGAATGAAACAAACTGTTTTTAAATGACCAAGATAAGTTTAATAAACGTTTGTTGTCAATGACAATTCTTGTAACTAATGGCATTCTGCTCGGACAAATGCTATCTAGACACTGCACACTATTGAACGACTTTCGTGCGTTACAATGATATCTAAATGTAATTTTGGATATAGTAGAAGACCATGAAATACGGGTGGCATGACAAGCAGAGTATACTTACTTGTTACTCGGATTACAAGGACAAACAGTTGCGCGAAGTTCGTGCATAAGCACCATCATTATCCTCAACACGGACCGTGTGAGGTAGGCTGCCCTGGAGTCTGGCAGCTCAGTGATGCATTGCGGTCGTGGCTCGCCTTCCGAAATGTAGGCCACGCATCCCGAGTTTTCACAGCAGCAGCAGTTCTCCTCCTCGGTTGGCATTAGCTCGCACCGATTGCATGTGCACCAGGTGGAAACACCGTCCAGGCGACTAGGTCCAGGCTCTTCAGCTGTTGAATCGTCCTCCCAACTGCCGTCCGAAGACCCATCGTTTTCACGTGTTTCCCTTTCCAGTAGTTCCTCCTCGGTATACTCAGGCTCGTACATGTAGGGCATTATTTTAGCCATTGTGTGTTCAGAGCACAGAAACGAGTCACAGAATACTCAAAGTAACATAGAGCGAGGAATGGAATCAAAAATCTGCTGCTGTGTGTTGTGAAACGGTCTGTTTATACTTATTGAGGAAAGAGGCGTCCTACCATTTCCATGGCGACACGTCATTAGCTGAAGCGCAGCGAATGTTGACACGAGACGTGCTTTGGCGTTGTGAAATGGGCGGTACGCGTCTGCTGATGACAGGCTCAGGGGCTGGGGATATGATTTAGTGCCGCAAAAGCAGGTCAGCCAGGGCGATGCGGCAAGTGATAGGATTATCACAAAATGGCGGCGCCCTACTGCCTGTTTTCGCGTGTGTTTAATGGATGAAAACTCGGGAAAGGTCCATAGGAAATTTTTCTAAAATCGAGCGATTTAGGCTTAAAAACACATGGCCGACCCGTAGGGGCAATACAAATTTTTGACCGAACCATTCCTTTAATAAAGGGTCTTTCATGGACTACGGTCAAATGGCGGAACTGCTTGAGGACAATCCGCTTTCGGTCTTCGAGTATTTGAGGCTCAAGGGAATCCTCACCCAGGCGCAGTGGGTGACTGACTTATCGCGCCCCTTAACTCCTTTTGAGCTGATTTTTGTAGAAGCCTAGGAAGGGATCCCTTTCTAAGATTTATAATGTGCTCGTTTTCTTCTAACTCAACAGGAAGGCAGTCATTCAAGCGTATCTGGGAGGAACGGTTGGGATTGTCCTTGGATGACCAAACTTGTTCCAATAAAGGTACCTGGTTTCACATGTGGTGGGAGTGCCCGGTTATATTGGGTGGAGGTGCTTAGCTGGATTAAACACATCATGGGAACGTGTCCCTCCCTTCACCCACTTGAGGTTCTTCTGGGCATTCCCCTGCCTGATAAAGAGGTGGGTTGCTTCTCAGGGGTAATGGGAGCCATGTTGCGAGCAGGAAGACTGGCTCTGGCTCAGAAGCGGAAGAGTTCAATGGCGCCCTCCAAGACAGAATGGTTCACTAAGTTAATATCTATTTTTGAGTATGAGAAACTCTCTGCTATTGCCAATGATTCTATGTCATCTTTTTTGCAGGAATGGACTGTGGTTATACTTAGTGCGGACTGTGAAGCCTTGAAACTATGAACTGTTTAGTGGTTTTATGTACCCAACAGCCGGGGAGAGGTTGTTGATGCTTTTACCAGCGGAAATGTGCTTGGGTGTTTACGGGGACTCCACCATTAGCTTGGCCTAAAGGTACTGATGCGTATGTGTTTAGTCCCTATTCTCAGTCTCTAGCACCATGGATTCACGGAGGCCTAGTCAACCCGGGGTGGGGGGGGGGTTGCGGGAGGGATAGAGTGGGGGGATAATGGGAGGGTTTAGTTGTTGGACAGATTCTTGTGTTGTTCTTTGTTAAATGCCCCTTGGGGAACTTGTTTTTCTTTTGCTGAAAATGTCAATAAAAATAAAGTGGGAAAAAAAAATGCACAGTAAATAATCTATTCACTCCCACGCACCGATTAGTAAGGTTATACGTGCATTAAGGCTCACGTTGTTAAACAGCTTGTACTTTAGATTCGGTCCTTCCTCAATTCACAGTTCAACAAAGAGAACTTGTTAGTAGATTGCCAACAGCACAGAACAAGGCAAGAATATTTACATCTGGTTCTTAGTCTAAGTAACGATCAAAACGTTTACAAAAGACTTTGCACTATTTCCAGACTTCTCTTAATCTTCCTGCTGAAGTCACTGGCTTTCATTTGTAATCTGCTCACAATGGAAATGGCTTTGGGAATTCTTTTGGTTGCTTTCTGTGGTTAATTTTCTAGAGCTCCAACTACCGTGAGCTGCTTTGGCTATATAAGTCGAATGAAAGGCAGTTTAGAATCCTTAAGATTCTAAACTACCTCACAGGAACCAACCAGCGCTGAGTGTCATTATCTCCATCTTGCACATGGGTCACTCTAGTCTCCTACAGGGAATGTAACACTCTGAAACACTTGTGTACGAGCGGGATATAAATAAATAAAATATCATATCATATATAAGGAAATGTACTTGCAAAATGTTACCAATTCCCCAACAGCAGACTCAATGAGCAGCACACCCATTGCGTCTCCACCCCTCCCTTAAGTACACCTACCCTCTTTCTTGCCAGTAAGTTCTGGGAACCTGACAGTGCCTTAGCCATATGGGATTTGTAAGGAAGGCATGGTATCAACAGCAGACACAATAGATACAAGTATAAAAAACAATTCAACTGTTCAGGCTTGGGCTTCAAGCGTTTGACAGTTCAACAAGTTCTTTAGGCTTGGTCTGCCTTGCCACAAATACCCAATTCAACTCTTAACTTCGACTTTACCAGAATTCACCACAGGCTTCCCTCTGCCGGGCTTGAGTCTGTCTTTCTCTTCTCTTTGTGGGGTTATCTTCCCCACATTCTGTTCCATACAGTTTTTATCTTACTTTACTTTTCACTGTCGAAGACTTTTGTAACTGCAATGATTTTACGTAGACCTATGCATGACTGCTTCAACCTCTCGTTAAACAACTTGACAATCTTCATCAATTCTCAACACCAATGCTTCTTGGTACTTGTAGTTCCTTGGAATTATAATTTCTTTAATTTGCCTTCTTTTACATGCTCAAAGTTCATACTGTGTCCTCTTGGTGTATTTAAAGTTCATATACTTTGGTTTTTCGCTCCATCAACGTTCATGCAGGTTCGCAGTTACATTCTCGCCTTCGTTTCCCACTTTATCACAACTTCAAACATTTCACAGAGACTTTCGAATGTGCGTTTCTGCCTTGCAGGACCACTCTGTTACTTTGTATACAATCATCACAGTTCAGCTATTGTCTTTTCAAGGGACAGAGCCATTGCAAGTCATTAGAGGTAATCTTCCTGGCCTTGTTCCTCATCTTCCTCGGCTCTGTAGTGTTGTCAGTGGGGAGGAATTATGGGAGCTGTAGTTTCCCATAAAATAGGTAGGGTCAGGGGTTAGATGGGATGTGGAGAAAGGGGGATACCATGTCACACCATCGGGTGCTTCTTCCCCCACTCCCCGAGGACCTCCTACTCAGGTGATCCTCCCTTGCTTGTCCACCCCCAGAGTCAGGATCCAAATGCAATGGCCACCTGAGTACGGGATCCCCGGGGTACGGGATCCCCGGGGACTAGGTTGTGAAACACCCTCTGGTTTTTCACATACCCATCCCCTATACGATTTAAACAAATCTGTTTCACAGGGGAACTGTGAAAGGAAATCCACGTTGCTCTTATCTTTACCTTTCCAATGCTCTACTGTGAAACAGTATGGTTTTAAGTCCAGGAACCATTGCATAACATGTGGGTTGGACTCCTTTCGCTGACTTATCCAGACAAGGGGAGTATGGTTAGTAACAAGGGTGACTTTTCTTCACAAGAGGTAGTATTTAAGATAAAGGAGGACCTATTTGATGGCTAGGGCTTCTAATTCTAACACTGAATAGTTCTTCTCTCTTGGAAATCATTTTCGACTAGCAAATAATATTAGGTGTCCTAAGCCGTTTTGTATTTGGGACAGTACAGCCCCCAGTCCAGTCAGAGAGGCATCTGTTTATACTCCAAACTCTTTTGAGAAGTCTGGTAGGTAGGTATTGTTTGTTTATATAGCGCCTATACACAGGCAAGTGTTTCAAAGCGCTCAAGAAGGTTGAGAACATGGGGGGGGGGGTGGGAACAACAGTCACTCAGCTCCCTTGAAAATCTGAGACGATAATAGTCTGCACAGGAAGTACATTTAATCGTATGGGATACAGCAATTAGGCCTGATGGTGATTCTGCAGTTTGACAGTGCAATTAGGGGTGAAGACAAGGGAGAGCAGACAGACGATCTTCGGCGCAGTGCGTTCGGATCGAGCAAGTGCACAGAGGATCACAGGGAGGCGGAGGATCAAGTGCTCTCGGTCTGTTGAGACTGTGGCAAGTGCAGAGAGAGCCACTCTCTTGGGTTAATTTCTCAGTGTTTTCAATGTGGGTGGGGTGTAGGGCCCTGAGGCAAGTGCGAGAGAGAGGACTGGTAGGGGTGCCGGAGACCAGTAAGACTGAGGTACACAAGGCGGCCAGTCAGCATGCTGTAAGGAATAGGAGGGAGAGGGGGAAAGAACAGAGAACTAGGTTAGCATGGTAGAGGGAGAGAGAAGGAAGGGGAGCAGAGGAAGGTCTTGCAGAGTTTCCGGAATTTCAGGAGATCCGACTCAAGACATAGGGCGGCAGGGAGGCTATTACATAGGGAGGCACCTGCTGAGGAAAGACTTGCACGAAAAACACTTTTAGAGACCATCAAGGGGAGAAAGAGGCACCCACGACCGCATAGAGACAATGAGTGGGTCCATGAGTCCAGAACAGCATAAGGAAAGATGCTGAGGAGAGCTTAGTGACACACCTGAGGTCACCTGAGGTCAGTCACAAGTGGTGGGAATCAATGCTACGGAGGAGACAATCGGGCCTCTGTAGTATTCGTGAGCGACATCACGCACCAAGCTATCTTAACACACCAGAAATCTGTTCCGATTACAACTGAAACCACAGAGGGGCGGTCAGTGTAGTGCCTTAAATCCTATCCCACCAGTGGATCTATTATAACAGCACCAACACGATGGTGAAGGGGCAACAGAAAATGGAAGTTTATGTAGGGACCAAATCAAAAGTGGCTAAACAGACCCCTGATCGACAAGATGGCGAACAGTGTAAGTCGTCGGAAGCAAGCAGGGTGACGCTGGAGACCCTTATGACTGCCATACTAGACTCTAGGAAGGCGATGGAGATAGATTCAGAAGGTTGGGGTGGATGTATCGCTGGTGCAAGCTGACCTTAAAAAGGTTAATGAAAGGGTAACCGCAGCGGAATGACGAGTCAGCGACTTGTAGGATGTAGTAGACTCCATGAGGCATCAAATCAGGGGCCTGGTGGACCGAGCGCAAGAGATGCAACATCCGGTTGGTAGGGGTGCCAGAACGGGATGAAGGCGACGGCACCAAAATGTACGGGAAGAAACTGATACTGGACGTGCTACGTCCCGAGGCCGCTCTAAACTGTTTACAATGCAGAGTACCAGGACGCCCGCCGCTTCCATGCGCACCTTCCCGAGCAATAGTAGAAAACTACTCAACTTCAGGGACCGCAGTGCTATTTTACAAGAAGCAAGAAAGCTCGGCAGCATACAAAAGGACAATGCAAGGATCTTAATATTCCCAGACTTTACACTGGAAGTGCAACGGCAAAGGCGATCCTTTGATTCTGTGAAACGAAAGCTTTGGGATCATAACCTGAAATAAATGATGTTCCTCCCAGCTAAACTAAAAGTGGTGGATGATGGTCATTCATATTTGTTCTTGTCAGCCAAGGAAGCGTGGTCCCAGTTGCAAACAAAAGTATGTACAAAGGGATGGCTCAGGAGAACAGCAAGGAGGAGCAGAACAAAAAGTATGATGGGAAACCGGTTCTCATAAAGTGCTGATGTGACTCGCCATGGGGAAAGTCCGATAAGCCGGACATGAGAAGAAGAAGAGGAGGAATGAACAGAACAGAGCCAAAGGTGAGGCCACACCCCGGACTGAAGATCCTTTGGCCCCTGGACTACTGAGGGGTGGGCGGATGGAACAATTAGTTCTATTACAGTTTTCAGCGATGGCAAATGCCACAAGTTGAAGTAAGAAACTCGAGACTTCTAGAAATTGTTGGGGTGATAAGGGGTGGGGTGAAGACTCGGACGGGGGAGGGGAAGGGAGGGGAGGGGAGGGAATGAGGGTACAACGTGAGCACATGCTTTACTCCCAGGAATCCATACTGAGGAGGAGGGGGGGGGAAGACGTGGGGAGGATAGCACACTCCGCTGGGGTAAAGCGGAAAGAAAGTGGGGGTTGAGGAATGTTGGGGATGAGGTAGGTGGTAAGTGGGAGCATGGTTCTGGTTGGGAATGTTATAATGGGGCTGGGGGAAAGGGGAGGGGATAGGGAAGTTTTGGTTCAGGTTAACAAAGCACTCAGATAAAGTAGTGGAATATAACATACTCCGATTCAATATGGGGAGATAGGGCATCAATGGAGGAGGACTACATTCAAAGGTGGCAGAGGAAGCCCAGAGTTTACCAACTACCATCAGGAGGTTGAATGGCGGTTAAGATGGGGACATGGAGTGTTCGTGGATTGGGTAAGAGGAACAAACAGGCTAAAGTGCAGTAATTCTTGAGAAGACATGGGATCCTAGTAGCCCTGCTACAGGAACCCATCTAGTGGGGCCATACCTGGAGGAGTTTCGTACGAAATGGGAGGGGGGGAGTGGTGGTAGGGGCAGGGTCTCGTCCCTACGCCAGAGGGGTCCTGCTCTGGGTAGAATGCAAGATTCCATTGTTGATGGACAACAACAAAAGGAGACGAGGAGGGAGAGTGTTTGATGAAATGGGGAAGCATGTTTATATAATAAACACTTATGCACCCAACACGGGCAAGGAGATATCCTTTCAGACAGTTATGGCAATGGTGGGTACTGACAGGGCAGACATTCTTATTTGGGGGTGGGGGGGATTTTAATTGTCACCTGGACCCGTTTGCAGACCAATCTAACATTAACACAGCATTTAAACAAAAATCCAGTAAGTCACTGACAAGGGTGGTATCCGAGTTAGACCTGGTGGAACTATGGAAGGGTACACATGGGGAAGACGGGGAGTACTGCTTTTTCTCACCAGTCTTATTCCAGATTAGACTATCTATTTCTGGGAAGGGAATGAGCGCATCGGTTGGAGCACACAAGTATTTAGGCAAAGCGATATCAGATCACGCCCCATTGGTGACACAATTCGTGGGTATACTGAAGTGCACGCCAATACCTACTTGGCGATTGCGGACAGAACTACTAGAGGATAGTGCATTTCGGGCAACCATAAGAGAGGAAATACTCACCTTCTTAGCACACAGCAAATAAACTAAATGAAGGGTCAGTGGAGGAGGTAGGCGCGATGTGGGAAGCGCTCAAAGTGGTTATAAGGGGGGGCCTGCCTCTCTAAGAAGGTAGGGGTACGGAGAACAATAGCAGAGACCCTCAGGGAATCCGAGCGACAGATCAGAGTATTGGAGAGTGCGATGGCTAGAGGGCAAAGGGTGAGGGAAGAGTTAGCAGCCATATTACTTACCCAAAAGCACAACCAGAAGGCATTAACCACATACGATCTGAGACAATACACAAGGAAGATGCACAGAGAGGGGGAAAAAGCGGAGCGCCTTCTGGCATGGATCATACGGAAGGAATCTCCTAGTGGAGCCATTGCACAGATATATGATTAATCAAACAATAGGGCAGTCACACAGAGGCACTTTAACAAAGTGTTCCAGACGTATTATAAAAAACTGTACACTAATGAAGGCACACATAATGATGAAGAGGCGTAAGACCTGCTGGGGATAGCACAACTACCGGGGCTGCAGCAGCAACAAAGAGAGGACTTGCATGCACCATTGGAGGACGAGGAAATAGGCAGTGCTCTTCAGTTAATGCAAAAAGACTGGTTGCTGGGTTCTGATGGGCTGCCAGTGGAATTCTACCCCACCTATGCAGACCTGCTTGTTCCACTGTTGCGAAGGGTATACAAGGAGCTTATGGGAAAGGTATTCTCCTGAATACCATGTGCGGGGCGCTAATTACAGTGCTTGCGAAACCCCGGAAGGATACAAAGCTGCTGTGATTCATATAGGCTATTCGAGTGGATTGTGTCCTCCAACGTATTCCTCATCTTAGATGTATTCCATCCAGCTTTGCTGCTCTTCGGCAATTTTTTCGGCAGAGGGCGCCGTGCGTCGATGTCGTCGAGTCGTTGGTCCCTCGAAGGCCTCCGTCGAGGGTGACATCAGGTGTATAAGTAGCACGCGCGGCGCCCGTTGGCCTCAGTTACGTTTTTCCGCAGTTACGTTGCTTCGGACATTCGGCGCCCCTCGAGTTCTGTGAAGAAAATGTATATAAACAAGAAGAAATATGTCCTCGTCATCGACACTGACCACGACCCCGAGATCGGGTTTCAAGAAATGCCAGTCGTGCGGCTCAAAAATGTTGATCACGGACCTGCACTGCTAGTGTTTGTGGTGCCTCGGAGAAGGCCACGACATGGAGGCCTGTTCGAAGTGTCAGGCAATGATGGGGAAGGCCTTGCGAGAAAGGAGAGGAAAGCTACAGGTAGGTCGGAAGGATCAAAAAGCCTCTAGCGTCGAGTCGAGACCCCATGAGGAGAAATCTCTTCGACGCGAAAGGCATCGATCTATATCCCGAAGAGATTCTCATCGCTCGTCGTCTTCGTCAAAAAAATGGAAGAAACGATGCCACAGGTCTCCCGCCATCTCGTCGTCAGGAGAGTCTCAGAAAAGGATGAAATGCCCCACGAAACATTCGTCTTCCGAAGAGTGGGAAGCATTCAGGGTCAAAATGATGGAGGTGTTTGAGAAGTCGAAGCCTCGGTCCGCGCCTTCTTCGGAAGCCGGCCGGGAGCGTCATCGCTCCGACACTCGCGCGCCCTCGAGCCCGGGTGATCGTAAAAGGAAGGATAGGGAACCTTCCAGGACACCGAGCGATAAACGCTCGAGTCGAGTCGACCGCTCGAGGTCACCGACGCTGTTCAAGACCTGTCACGCCTCGAAGGGAAAATCGTCGAAGACTGCCTCGACGCCCTCGAAGCAGACCCTGTCGACAACCACTATGTCGTTGACGCCTTTATCGACGTCGACGGCGAAACCCTCGGCGCCAAAGGCTCCAACCAAGCCAGGGCAGCCAGAAAAAGAGAAGGAGAAAGTTACAAAACATGTAATTTCTTCAGAGCCTGGTACTACACCTCTTCCTCCTCCTCTCCCAGAGAAGGTTTTCGGAAGCCGGCCGGGAGCGTCATCGCTCCGACACTCGCGCGCCCTCGAGCCCGGGTGATTGGTTTTCAACCAAGCCAGGGCAGCCAGAAAAAGAGAAGGAGAAAGTTACAAAACATGTAATTTCTTCAGAGCCTGGTACTACACCTCTTCCTCCTCCTCTCCCAGAGAAGGTTTTCAAGTCTCTCCCTAGGAAGGAGTTTTTCAAATCCTTGACCTCAATTTCTGAGGAACAGGAGAGATCCGAGGAGGAAAATGTACCTTTTGGATTGGAATATGGCACCCCAAATATCCCAGAATGCTTGATCTCAGAGGAAAGCAGAATGAGGGATTTGGTGGAGTCTTTACATAATGCAAGTTGCATTGACACTTCTCTTGAGAATGACTTTGGTAGACCAGATCCAGGAGAGCATGCCAGTCCATCTTACCGTCAGTTTATGACCAAGGTGGTAGATTACTTGGGATGGGCTAGACCACCAGCCCAATTCGTCCAAGATGATGTAACAGACATATTGGACCATGGACCCACTGAAGACCCAGTACTACCTTTTCATGTAGCCTTACAAAACAGGGTGGCCAAGAATTGGGAAACTCCGGATTCTATTGCTCCGGTAAATAAGTCCCTTGCATCAAAAGTCCCCCAGCCACTAGCGACCCCGGCTATCTGTCAAAACATCCAACTCCCGAGAGTCTGGTCATACAGGCAGCCACAGCTTCCAACAAACTTGCGTACCCGTCTATCCCTCCAGACAGGGACGAATAAGCGTGTGGATGGTTAGGCACAGAAGGTATTTTCAGCCGGGAGCATGGCATTAAAATCAGCCAACTCCACATGTGCCTTGGCAACATTTTCGTACACTCTGTGGGAGTGCATCGCAATGACGGCGGAGCAGATATCAGAAGGGGAAGAAAGGGAAGGTTTCCTAGCCATCGTTCGAGATGGAAAGGAAGCCATGCAGGAATCCCTTCAATCTGGATTGGACACTGCGGATAGTGTAAGCAGGTCCATGGGCACTAGCACGGTAATGCACAGGTTTGCGTGGTTACGGAAGTCGGGTTTTGCACCAGACGTACAGAACCGCCTTCTGAACATGCCTTTTGACGGGTCTCACCTTTTTGGCAACAAGGCTGACGAGAGCCTTGAGTGGTTGCAGACCTCAAAAGCAGTGGCCAAATCTTTAGGAGCTGCTATTGGGCAACCTCAGCCTTTTCGTGCGCAAGGGCAATCCTGGAGGGGAAGATCCTATCGTTATTACACCTCATATGGAAAGACGAGAGGAATGGCCAGTCAAAGGGCCCAAAGAAAGGCCACTCGTGGTGGACGAGGAAAACGTGCTAAGCCAGCTCCAGCTGCAGCCTCTTTGCCATCAGCGGCTGCAACATCCGCCACAAAACCACTTTGAGGACTTGCACCACAAAACACCTGTAGGAGGCAGGCTGTCGCAGCATCTGCAAGAATGGCGAGCCATTACTTCAGATATTTGGGCTCTAGAAATAATAGCCCAAGGCTACTGCCTTCCTTTTCTAAAGCAACCTCAAAGCAATCCACCAGGGGGACACCCGTTGCAGTCTTCAAACCCGCTCCTACAGCAGGAAGTTCTAACCCTGCTGGAGAAAGGTGCTATAGAACCAGTACCTGCAGCGGAGATGAACAAGGGATGGTACTCCCCGTATTTTTTGATCCCCAAAAAGGACGGAGGACTGAGACCCATCTTGGACTTAAGAAACTTGAACAAGTTCCTCAGGAAAGACATTCAAGATGGTTACCCTTTCTAAGATCCTTCAGGCCCTTCAACTCCAGGACTGGTTGGTCTCATTGGACCTCCAGGATGCTTATTCTCATGTGCCGATTCATCTCAAACACAGAAAATACCTGAGGTTCGTAGTTGGCGACTCACACTATCAGTTTTGAGTCCTGCCATTCGGGTTGACCTCCGCCCCGAGGGTCTTGACCAAGTTAATGGTAGTGGTGACAGCACACCTCCGGAGAGGGGGGATTCATGTCTACCCCTACCTGGACGATTGGTTAATCGGAGCGCGCTCTGCCGAGCAAGCACTGGATCATCTGAAAGTCACCTGCCACTTCCTCCACAAACTGGGCTTCTCCCTCAATTTCAAGAAGTCTCAAATGACAACCTTCCCAACAGCTTCAGTACATAGGAGCTGTACTAGACACATCCTTGGGAAAGAGCTCACCTCCCAAGACGAGGGCTCAAGACATTCTTCAGATGGTTTCCAAATTCCAAAATGCCTAAAATCTCCAGGCTTATGTCTTTTTAAGGTTGCTCGGCCTCGTGGCATCCTGCATCTTTCTGGTGCCAGAGGCACGCTTGAGGATGAGATCCCTTCACTGAGTCCTAAAGGCTCCGTGGTCCCAGTTCTCGGGTCAAATGACAGTTCTTCTTCAGATTCCGAACAAGGTCAGACAAGACCTTCTATGGTGGACCTGTACAGAGAACATCCTAAAAGGAGAACCTTTTTGGCAACCATGGCCGGAGATCACAGTAGTGACGGACGCCTCACTCCTGTGGTGGGGGAGCTCATGCCAACGATTTGACAATCATCGGTCGTTGGTCTCCATCGGAGTCCAAACTACATATCAACCTTTTAGAGCTGAGGGCAATCTGACTAGCGCTGAAGGCCTTCCTGCCATTTGTCAGGGGAAAGAATGTCCTGATAATGACAGACAACACAGTGGCCATGCACTACCTAAACAAAAGAGGAGGTGTGGGGTCACTACCCCTGTGCGGAGAGGCAATGCAGCTCTGGTATTGGGCGATTCAGGAGGGAATCTCTTTAACGGCAATTCATCTAGCCGGGGAAGAGAATATGACGGCAGATGCTCTGAGCAGGCAGAGCACGGTGTCCCACGAATGGAAACTGGCTCAGGAGGTAATTCGAGAGATCTTCGCCCTTTGGGGAACCCCTCAGGTAGTCCTATTCGCAACCAGTACCAACCGAAAATGCGAAAGGTATTGCTCAAGGGAATTTCCCCCGAGAGGAGCCCTGTAGGACGCGTTCGTAGTGGATTGGAATTTCCCACTATTGTACGCGTCCCTCAGATTCCCGTCATTCCTCAGGTCATCAGGAGGCTGAGACGCTTCGGGAACCGCATGATCCTAATTTCCCCGGATTGAGCCAGGAGAACGTGGTATCCGGACCTTCGAGATATGTCCATCTGTCCTCCAGTACGTCTTCCTCAAAGAGAGAACCTTCTCTCTCAAATGGAAGGTCAGGTTCTCCACCCAGAGGTCAGAACACTCAACCTTCATGCTTGGTATCTGAAAGGCTGAGACACAGGGATTGGAACCTTCCAGATGATGTTATGGAGGTGTTGCTTTCGGCAAGAAGGCCAGCATCAAAGTCTCTATGCCGTTGGAAACATTTTTGCAACTGGTGCAGGGAAAAGAATGTCAATCCTTTTCTATGTTCTATTCTGGAAGTACTATCTTTCCTTCTGACCCTAGCACATAGAGGTCTGAATATCAGATATCGAACAATTTCAGAGCTTTCCATTTTCAAGCGCTCATCAGAAGAATGCTCCTACTTCAAAAAAACACAATTCTTAAAACGTCTCACTAATGTGTTTCCTCCTCACCCATTTCAAGTACCGAGTTGGGATCTAAATTTAGTCCTAACATTCTTAATGTGTGCCCCTTTTGAGCCTATGCACACATGTCCATTAAGATTACTAACATGGAAAACTGCCTTTTTAGTTGCTCTAACATCGGCAAGAAGAGTGAGCGAATTGCAGGCACTGTCTTCTGGGCCACCCTATACTGTGTTCCATAAGGACAGGGTTGTATTGAGGGTTAAACCATCATTTTTACCAAAAGTAATATCTGATTTTCATTTAAGTCAGAAAATTGCTTTACCCTCATTCTATCCTCCACCTCATCCTTCTAAGGAGGAAGAAAGATTACACAGACTGGATCCAAAAAGGGCTTTAAGCTTTTACATCTCTAGACTTTCTAGGCTTAGAGTGGACAACCAGTTGTTTATAGGCTACACAGGAAGGTAACTGGGTCAATCGGTAACAAAACAGACAATTTCACGCTGGATCGTACTTTGCATTTCAGAATGCTACAGACTAGCACAAAAAGACCCACCAGAAGGGTTGAGGGCTCATTCCACCAGAGGCATCACCTCTTCCACGGCCCTTCAAAGAGGTGTCCCAATAAGGTCCATTTGCGAAGCAGCAACTTGGTCTTCACTTCACACCTTCTCAAAATTCTATAGCCTGGATGCTTCCCAGTCTAGGGAGCTGACTTTTGGAAAAGCAGTGCTTTATTCCGCCATCTAAAAGCATTGGTGGGGAAAAAAATCTGCCCCCTCCTCCAGAGAAAGTATACAAAATACTGCTTTGGGAGTCCATCTAAGATGAATACGTTGGAGGACACAATCCACTCGAAGAACAAGTTACTTACCAACTGGTAACGTTCTTTCGATTGGATGTTCCTCCAACGTATTCCATCGACGCACGGCGCCCTCTGCCGAAAAGATTTCGGAAGAGCAGCAAAGCTGGATGGAATACATCTAAGATGAGGAATGCGTTGGAGGAACATCCAATCGAAAGAACGTTACCAGTTGGTAAGTAACTTGTTCATCTCCCTTATTAACGTAGACGCTAAGATATTGGGGAAGGTGTTGGCAACTAAATTGTCCAGGGTGGTACCGGATCTCGTACATCCGGATCAATGTGGGTTTGTGGGGGTGAGCGGGGGAATACCTCCATGAATATCAGGAGATTACTCTTATTAATTCAGCAGGTCAGGGATACACAGGAAACATTGGCAATACTTGCACTAGACATCACTAAGGCATTTGATTCAAATGGCCCTGGTTGTTTTGAGTGTTGAGGGCCTTTAGGTTGGGGCCGAAGATTCAGAGATGAATTCATCTACTATATAGTACTCCAATGGTGCGGGTAAAAACGGGGGATTGGATATCGTCCCAATGGACGCTAGAGAGGGGGGGGGGGGTAACAAGACCGGGATGTCTAGTATCCCTGTTGTTCGCCATGGCACTGGAACCATTGGCCGGATACTTCCGACACTACATATCGGACACAGGAATTAGGTTCTGGGGTATTACACACAATATATCGCTACATGCGGATGACTCATTGATATATGTAAGTAACCCAGAAGAATAATTCTGCAATTATTACATAATTTCAGGCAACTCTCGGGTATCTTGGTGAACAACGAAAAATCTTTATTGTTCCTGCTGGCGGCCCTATAGGAGCGACCAAGGTAATCACTCCCCCAGTAGGAGGTGAGATGGGAATTGGAGTTCTTTCGCTATTTAGGGATTACGATCTTCCATGAAATGGAGGAAACCTTTGTCCATAAACCGGTCGCGCGCTGGCCAGGATAGGGGATTCGGTTGAATTCTGGACAAAACTGTCACTGTCCCTTATGGGAAGAATGGCACTATGTAAAATGGTGATACTGCCAAGCCTATTCTATCACTTCATAAATATACCATATAAGATTAAAGAAGTCTTCTTCAAGATTCTGGATTCAAAGATAGGGGAGTTGCTCTGGGGGTCAGGTCGCAGGCGGGTGGCTGTGGATATGCTGCAGCATACCCCCTACACACGGAGGGGGGGCTCCCACTTCCGGACTTCAAAGATTACCACAGGGCAGCGCAGTTGCAGTGACTCACTGGAACAGATCACCAGAAGGGGAACTGGCAAGATTTTTACAAGGATTTCCAGAACACAGAGAGGGCATTGGACTGTTTTGGGGCCCGGTGGGGAGAATAGGAGGAGACCACATATTTACGGTACTGAGAGAGATCTGGAGAGTACTACAGGGAAAGCCTTGCAGCTCCAGTATGTACAGCCTAGTATTATCAGTCGGATTTGACTCAGAGCTTCGGGAGATAGTGAGAGATCTTGGTGTTGGTAGACTACACAGCAGGGGTTGTACCACGGTGGGGGACCAGTACCAGGTGGAAGGGAGTTATTTTGCCATTTGAGCAGTGGAAACGGGAGTATGACATGCCGATAGGCACTTTTTTGATATATGCGCGACTGGTCAAGAGATTAGCAGAGCTATGGGTCGAAACCTCAATGGAACCAGACACGAACCCCTTGCTACAGCGGATGTTAGAGTTGGAGGGGGTAAGGGAGCAATATCTGGATCGTACAAGGAAATGGGGGACCAAAAAAAAGACCAGGTTTGGGTGTCAAAGACAAATGGGAAAATTATGTAGGTGAAGTAACACCGGAAGAAAAATGGATTAAGATATGGGAAAATGAAGGAAGCAATGGCATGATTCCTATTGCTACTAGCCAAACACTGGATAGCAATGTTGTGGAAATTCCCCAAGGGCCCATTGGTACAACTTCAAAAGATGCACAATGCTGGGGATAGCGACGGTAGAGGTGATGAGGGGAGGGTGGAGCCGGGAGGAAGAAGGGGATGAGAGGTCGGATTGGGGACGAATGTTGAATGAAATGATGTCACCCGATTTACGTGCACCATGAGGGGAAGACGTGAGAGGTCTGGACAAAGATAGGCATCGTGGGCGAGGGGTCTAGGGGGAGGTGAGGGAGGGAAGATCATTGAATTATTGCTCACTGGAGCACTGTCTTGGGATATAGAAGTGGCGAGTTAAGAAATAGGCAGGGTTATGGCATGAGGGTGCCATGGTTGGTCATTGATGGAAAGTAATTGTAATCTGATTGTTGTTCTATGCATTAATGTGTTACTTGTTAATAAAATCAATAAAAAGTATTCTACTGGCCTCCAGTTTCATTGCCACCCACGTACAGTGTTCAGACTGTCCTGATGCCACCTTTCATTCTGTGGGCAACATTCTTGACGTGGTGTTGGAGAGCTACCGATCTTCCCTGGTTGTTTCCTCCTCCACCTGGACAATGGAGAATTTTCCACACTGCTTTACCTCCAGACCAGTCTGGGGCTACCGCCAACGCGGCTACACCAGAAAGCTTCCAGATCACAGGTACGAAAAAATCACAACATGGGGTGTAGTTTGTCAATGAGTCAAGGAATTGACCAATCACAATCTTCTGTAAGGCATTTTGGACGGTGGAGCCACTTCACTGCTAAGTCCTTCAATCCACAGTACAGCTGATGAGTTGTTTCACGGGCACTTGACTTCAGGCCTCTAACCGTTTCTCTATAAGCCTCTTGGTTGAATCCCAGTCCCACCACGATACTCACTTGATATTTGTGCAAGTATAGGATGTGAGATTTGGTGTCCCCATCGTGATGGTCCTTCTGCCACACTGAGGCGAGGATAATTGGATGAAGTCTAGATGAAAGGTCAACACCCCAGAACTGCAGTAAAGTATCTTGGCGTTTCCTCTTTGCAGCAACGTGTCCTTCCCCTTGTGATTGCATCGCTTCGTCGAGAGATTGTGTCTGCATCTACCTTTCTAGTGTGAGCGGCCACATTAGCCCATCTACCAGGGTCTTGATCAGAATCTTCTGTAGGGAAAGCAGTTCTTTGTAAACCTACCTAAAAGCAGGCTGTCACAAGATGGATATCTTTCTAGGCGTTATCCTCCTGCCACTTCTTTCCCTTTTAAACCTTTTCTCTGGGTCGGACAAATTGTCATTTTGTTTATGATTCCCCCTCCAGGCACCATGCAGGGGTCGAAATGAAGCTTTGTTGACCAGGAGAAAAATGCAGCTCCTCGGTCTGGTATCTCCGATTCGGCAGGAGTTATGTCTGGGGAACCAGGAGCTGCCACATAGTGCAAGGGCAAATTTAACTGGTGCATAAGGTGCGAACTCTAACTTTTTGTCCATTTATATATTGTCCTTTATGCTTTAAATGTCTTTTAGGTGAGTCATTTATTCTCTTTTTATACACATTCCCAAATCTACGCTGTTAATATTACATAGCTGTTTGTATGGCACCAGTTGCCCGTAGAGTCGCTAGCAGCTGCTGGTAGCAAGCTAAATAGGCTTCCCTTGGCTATAACCAGGAGCTAAATAGCTCCCAGAAATTTTGAACCTTGCTCTGGCAAACCGGTGAAAGAGATTTGCATAAACAGATGTAATTTATATTTGCAAATGTTTTGTCAGACTGGTCCTTCATTCATTCACAAAGTCTTGAGAACACTTCAGGAATTATCTTACATAATTCTACCTCAGGCGTTTCCTTCTCAATGTTTGTGTGGAACTTATTGGTAATAGGACTACATTTGCCACAATAAAGCATAGAATGTTCGCTTTTCTGCAACCAAAATGGCTGCTGACTGAATGAGCTCTCCATGCTGTGTGATGATTTGGACCTAGACATTGAATCTCATGCCAATATCTGGGACCTGTTGCCTGTGCGTGCCTCTGCAACATACACAGGCCCGTCTTGGTTGAGGGGGGTGATCTCAGTCTCCTGGAATACTGACTGGTAGTGGGCTGCTGAGCCGCCTGGCGTTTTCTGTTCTTCTTGGAATGTAAGACCAACCCAAACCAGCAGTGCCAGATTGGAGTGTCGGACTTCAGCCTCCTTTCATCTTTGGCCTGTGTGTATTTGCCTATGGACGGACTCTGCACACTATAAACCTCTGGCCTGATGTGGCAGACATCTCCTTTGTGTTGTAGCAGCAGGGAGAGGAAATTATACTGGCTGTTGAGTTTGGTATCTGATGTATACAGACACCAAAGGTGGGATAAACATAAACTGAGGAGCACTTCCCAACTGGGCTCCCGGTAGGCCTTCCCGCAGTGTAGACCGCAGTGTTTGTTACTCTGTGCTGAGCTCTTCTCGAGGTGGCTGTTAACTGTCTTTGTAAGTAATGTGCATATGTCCCTTCATACAATGTTCCTATTTTTGGAGTACCACTGTGGGAAACCTGTAGCCTTTCTGTATCACACATTGTGGGAACTGAGTGCGCACACACATGTGATATGCCGGGAGGCATCAAGAAGCAGATACCACTAGTTAGTGTTACTCTCACCTGGGAGCAGTAAGGGAGCTGCTACAGCGACAATTCTATTGGTGGTGGTAGGACAGAGTTTCATTTTTGGGGATCTGACTCCCAGACTTTCTGGGTCACTTAAACATTTAGCAGGGTGGTTTTTCGACTTATATTCTTCATTCCCCGCCCTCTTTTTGTGCTGTGCTGTGCTGCACTCAGGACAGCCACCCTGCTGTGTGATTGACAGCTAGGCTGTGCATGAATGGGAGAAACCTGCATAAAAGGCGAGGCTTCTTGAACAGAAGACAGATGACCACTGGACGAAACATCCGACGAAGGAATCTTGAAGAGAAGCTTGTTGCACCCTGCTGGACTGCTGAACTGCCCGGTGAAGCCCTGCAGCTGTGCTCAAACAGTTTTTCCGAATCGACTAGAGAAGCTCCGGAGAGGACGACTTCTTCCCTTGGTTTAGTGGGACTAACTAACCTCAAGACAAACTTTGCTGTTGCTGGAAGACCTTTCCCAACTGGCTGTACTTCTTTGCTGCTGCTGGTACCGAGTGCCAGGGGTCGAGAAATCCGTAGTCGAGTCCATCGTCTTTAAGCCGGACCAGAGCTCCAGGAAGATCCTGAGGACTCTCCCGAAGCAGGACGTCCCAAACTCCAGTCACCTCACCAGACTGTTGGACTCAAGGAGCGCAGAAAATCCAAGTGTCCAAGAACCACAGTGGTGCTATTTGCTGGTAGTTGAAACAGCAAAGTGCCGCAGAACTGAAAAGAGCGTGTAGCTGCCGCCGACCTTCAGACGTCAGTGCAGGAGTACTCCAGGCGTACTCCCTCTTGTCCCCACGACTGAGGCCCAGGAACCCAGGATCTGCAACCAGAACAGAAGCCAGCTGGATCCTCTTCTTCAAACCTAAGGTATTGCGCTGACTAAGGGGTACTTACCTCCTTTGTCTGTAGCTTACATTATATTACTTGAGACTTGCAGTAGCTGATTTTTGCAGAGTTGATCATCTCGGCTCTGGCCCTCGCAAGCCTAACAGCTTGTGGCCTGACAGTGATTCATTACAACTCTCTAACTATGTGGAAGACCTTTTGTGCTATCTAAGAAGTGCCTCAGCTCCATACACATTGTTCAAATTGACTTTGGCTGTCTTGGTTCCCTGCAGACTCTTCTGACCCATTGACTTTGATTCTCACTGTCCCTCATAGGTGGTGCATAAGTTTACCTTGTATTGCTGGGAAAGATCCTTTCGAATGGATTGTGTCCTCCAACGTATGCCACATCTTTGACATGTAATGTCCACAGCTGTGCACTTGGGAAACTTTTTCAGCAGAGGGCGTCCAGCGTCGATGACCTTGGGTTGATGTCCCTCGAAGGCCTCAATCGAGGGTGACGTCACCAGATGTTATAAATAGGACGCACGGTGCCCGCAGCCTCCGTTCCGTTCTTTTCGCGAATGTGTTGGTTCGTGAAACTCTGCACGCCTCGTGTGTTCGAGATGTCTTTTTCTTCGACCCCTCGACTCTGTGGTCTGGCTTCAAGACCTGCCGGGACTGCAAGTTGAAATGTCTACCACCGACCTGCATCGCATTTGTTTGTGGTGCTTGGGCGAGTCACAAGCACCGACTAATGTTCGAAATGCCAGTCGCTGACTGCCAAGGCCTTGTTGGAGCAGAAGGGTAAGCTCCAGGTAGGTAGGGGATCTAAGCCCAGTAAGTCCCGAAAAACCAAGTCCAAAGGGGGTGTCCACCGGCGACTCGAGGGGCGACTCTCCGTGTCGGGTGGGGGCCTGGGGTTCTCGGTCCCGGAGTGGTTCCCGCCATTCTTCTTCGTTGCGGTATTCGCGGAAGCGCCATCACCGGTCGCCTTCCCTGTCCTCGGAGGAGGGAGCCGGGAGGAAAGTGGCATGCCTGACAAAGTTCTCGACTCCGGAGGAATGGGCTGCCTTTAAGGAGCAAATATTAGCGATATTTCAATCGCAGGGCACTGGTCCGGTTGCGCTTTCTAACGAAGCCGGCCAGGATCGATCTCGTATCCGTGACGCGACTTGGATAGGAAACCTTCAAGGTCCCGTTCCGACAAGGCTTCAGAGAGTTGAAAGAGACGTGCTTCTAGGTCTCGGTCCTCGTCCCCAGCAAGACCTTTGCAACCTACTAAGGGCTCCATGCCGGTGTCGAATCGGTTAGCGCTGTCGTTCTGACTCGGACGTCGACGCTTTGCCATTTTATCAGCCCACGGCGCCGTCAGCACCAGTGTTGACGCCGAAGCCTTCGGCGCTCACGACGTCGAGGTTGTCTACGCTCTCAGCGTCGAAGCCTTTGTGCTCTCGGCGCCTTCGGATATTTTTGCCTGAAATTTGCCATTGGTGTATCCCGATGTGGTGGATCCTCCTAGGAAGGCTACGGTGACGTCTGTGAGGCCAGTTTTGGACTCCAGGCCCTCTTCTGTCACCAGGCCTGGGTTTCAACTCCCTCTGGCTGACATATATGAAGAGGAAGAAAGGTCTGAGTTTGAGGACCCTGGTGAACTTGATGAAGCTCCAATTTTTTTCTGGCGACAGTCAGTTGGAGGAGTTGAGGCAGACCCTCCATGATGCCAGTGGGTTGGAAACTTCTCCGGAAGTGGAATTTGGTAGGCCCGAGGCTGTGGCTCATGCAGAGTCTTCATACAGGAGGCTCATGGGGGGGCGTGGCCAGCACGCATGGAGTGAGGTCGATCTCTGGGAGAGCTCCTGCCCATGATCCTGAAGCACTCGACATTGCGGCATTAAAACCGCAGATGCCAAACTGAAAAAGACACAGAGGCATTGAGAAACCCTTTTAGGCACCCTCGATCACACAGGCGGAAATAAACGGCATCAGCATCACAGCAAACGGAGCGCCCGCCGTGACCCCCCTGTTGCATCCAAAATGGCGGCCGCTCCGTGCGGATTGTAACACGGAGGCGATTTTCGGACACGGGTCCTCCCGAGAGCCACGGAGGAGACTCGCCTTCGATGCCGGGGCAGAGTGCATTCCCGCCGCGCTCCGTTGGCTTTGGACTGTAACCGGAGGTGGGGACCCTGACACTGCTCTGGTGCGCCGAGCGACTGCAGGACCCCGAAGACCCCGGACTGAGTGACCGAGCAGAGCAGACAAAGCCACACTCCGCTAACCTTACCGGATTGCCCAGGAGTGACACCGCCGCCCCGGAGAAACATCTCCTCGTGTGTAGCATAACCGCGAACTCAGGAAATAGTACTGGGACCCCGGAGACCGCCCGTGCTTCCACAGCACGCACCTTGCCGGGAAGCAGCCGTACATCGCAAAGGCAGACTAGGACGCGCGGCCCACACGGAGCCGCCACGGGCCTGTGAAGCGGCCAGCCCTGGCAGCCCAGCAGCCTGGAAACACTCGGGACACAAGTCCACCCCTGTTGGGAGCCACACCACACCATCCGGCCCACTGAATTGGAGATCCAGTACGCGCGGAGCCTGCAGACTCCCCAGGAATCACTTGTCGCCACCACCAAGTAAGTGCCGACCCCCTACACTACCGCTCACCGCCCTACTTCACCACCCAGAGAACAGCTGCGGCTACCCGCCTGAAAGACCCACAGCTGCGGCACTCGAATTCAGGGCCTGGGTGGATCACTGTCTTGTCACTGGCGAGGCATGGAGGTACCACTGCACGGGTTGACAAGCAGATACCCAAACCAGCAGCAGCGCACCCCCTAACTATAGGCTGCCCACAAGAGAACGAAGAGGAATCGAGAGGCCCACAAACCCAAGCAAGGTCCCCACTACAGTCAACTGGGACCCGCGGGGAGATGTCGCCCCCTAGGAATAGACCCAAATCTGTAACAATGGACTCTTTCACCACCGTCCGTCCAAAACAACAGCCACCACATGAAGCCATAACCATAGATGAGCCACAGCCCCCGGCGGGTGACCCCCGAGACACCAGGATCCTAGAGGCAATTGCGGCATTGAGAACATCCATTGAAGATAAGATTGGCGAAATAAAATCAGATATACAATTGATGAGACAAGATGCCCGCAACCTAACAGAAAGAGTGACCAACACGGAAGCCTCTATACATGAAACCGCGGGGACCACACAAGAGCTGGTGGCGAAAGTCAAAGAACTAGAATCAACAGTGGCACGATTGGAAGCCCGCTCTGAAGATGCAGACGGCAGAGCCTGACGAAATAACGTCCGGATACTCGGAATTCCGGAAGACATGGAAGGCCCGGATCCCACCGAATTCATCGAGTCACTTCTACTACACGAAATTGGTGCCGGGAAACTCACCCAAGGGTTTTCCGTTGAGCGAGCCCACAGAGCCCTCCAAAAGCGACCACCACCGGGTTCATACCCGCGACCAATAATCGCAAAGATTTTGAACTTCAGAGACCGGGAGACAATACTGAGGTTTTCGAGGGAAGGTGGTGAGATCAAAAGGAACGACGCGTCTATAGTCATATATCCCGACTACACTCCCGTGGTGCAACAAGCAAGAAACTCCTTCATACCGGTCAAGGCCAGACTACGAAAACTTAACCTTAAGTATATTCTACTATACCCAGCAAGGCTTAAAGTACTCCATAAGGGTAAAGCTATCTTCCTTGAGACCCCAGCTGCGGCAAACCTATGGCTCGAACATAATAACCTGGCGGACGACATTGAGGAAACGCTGAAAGGCAACAAACGCTGAATTGAAGGCTGGATCTGTATATACAAATGAACATGGCCACAAGTAAGATGTTCCTCTTTAAATGAACCTTAAGACCGCATCAAGCAGACATCACAATTGGGCAGACGCTCGGAACCCCAAGCGCACGATCACCGATGACCCGCCCTACACGAAACAGTGCAGGCAAGAAGCCTACACACCGCCCGGGCCGAAAGGCCTGGAAGGTTCGAGAGCCCCCGAGCGTTGTATGTTCAAAACAACTGCTGGGGGCAGTTCCTTGTTGTTCCCCTTGGTTAACCCATTCCACGGAATGGCTGTTCGAAAAGTTAATAAGTCTCCAAGTGAAAAATTGCATCCGGAAGGCAGTTGGGTGGAAATAGAAGACTGGACAGGTCAAAACCTCCAATTTAGAGAGGCCCCTGGGGCCCCTAACATGATCATGAACACTCCTTGGAGCAGAGGGCGACCCCTGAAGTTCATACGAAACCAAGATGGCCATGCACATTAGGGTAATGACTTGGAATGTAAGAGGCCTGGGCACTAACCTCCGCAGGAATAGAGTTAAATCCTATCTACATAGGAAGAGAGTGGACATAGCCCTACTGCAGGAGACTCACTGTAATGTCGAAGCCGAAGCAAAGCTTAAGGAGCACTGGGGGGGACAAGGCTTTGGAGCCCCCTACTCGATGTATGCCAGAGGAGTCTACATCTGGATCAACCCTCAAGTACCATTCCGCCTGAACAAGATGGAAAAAGACCCAGAAGGCAGGTATCTAATAATATGGGGAACTCTCGAACAGAGGGAATTCTGCATGGTGAATTCATACTTCCCTAACAACAATATCCCAGCCCATATAAAAGTGCTATGTACCAAGATGCTACAATTCCGGGACGGCCTCTTCCTGTGGGGAGGTGATTTTAATTGTGTTCACAACCCAGAATCCGACAGGTCCTGGCCTCCGACAAAAGGCCCTTCCGCTGCCACCTCGTCCCTGATCACTATTGTCAGAGAACTGGACTTAATAGACGCATGGCGGGAACTACACCCAGATGAAAGGAGCTATTCATACTACTCTTCCCCTCACAATCTTCATACGAGACTTGATTATTTTTTCATCAGCAAGGAACTCCTGCCACAGGTTCGAGACACCCAATACCTAGGGAGAACTATCTCTGACCACTCTCCACTAATATTAGACTGGTGCCACGATAACCCCAGACCCCCTATCCCCATGTGGAGGATGTCCGCAGAGGCCTTGAGAGACCCGATCTTCAGGGAAGAACTGCAAGAGTCCATTGAGAACTACATAACTGTAAACTCTGGCAGCGTTGAACATGCCTGCACGCCATGGGACGCCTTAAAGGTAGTAACGCGAGGTGAAACTATTGCAAAAGCTCTTAGAGAGGAATGCTCTGAGGCATGGAACAGATTAGCCAAATTTGACTTTATCACCAGAACGAACAAAACTCACGCTGAAGCCGATAAACCAGGTCGGCTGCTTGCCTGGCTCTGCAAAAGAGAACACCCCAGGCAGTTAACCACCACACTACATGATGAACTAGGGATGAAACACGGAACCCAACAGAGTATCAATGACACATTTAGTAGCTTCTACTCAAAACTGTATTCCCACACAGACATGGTCCCACAGGAACAAATATTAGACACACTAGAGGAAATAGAGCTGCCTAAATTATCCCTTATTCAAGCCGAAACCTTAGACTCCGACATCACACCAGAAGATATAACAGAAGCTATTAGATCCCTAGCCACGAGCAAAGCCCCGGGTTGCGACGGACTCCCCCCTGAATTCTATAAAGCATATGAATCCTCACTGACGCCCCTATTACACCAAGTTTTCTTAGAGACCTATGAAACGGGCATCCTACCTGACCGCATGAGGGGAAACCCCAGTAATCCCAATGCTCAAGCCCAATAAACCCCCTGATAAGTGTGACTCCTACCGCCCGCTCGCCATGCTAAATTATGACGTCAAAATACTATCAACAATCCTAGCAAAACGGCTGTCCAAGGTGATAGGCGACATAGTGCACTCGGACCAGAATGGTTTTATACCTGGTCGTAACACGTCTCTAAATTTGCAAAGGCTTCAGCATATCATAGCCCAAACTAACACGAGCAATGAGCGGCTCGCTCTACTGTCCTTGGACGCCATTAAGGCATTTGACTCTATATATTGGGAGTGGCCGGTAGCGGTTCTGGAGGATTTGGAGTCGGCCAGAGATTTGTCAGATGGGTCAAGATCCTTTATAATAAACCGAGGGCAAGACTGAAGTCAGGGAAGTATGTGTCGGAAGCTTGGGACATTCAAAGGGGTACTAGGCAACGCTGCCCACTCTCCCCTATGCTTTATGTTTTGGGATTAGAACCCATCGCAATCTATCTCAGACAACAGTTTTTCGATGCAGGGATAAGGCTAGGTGGAATTGACCACATTGTCTCATTATATGCGGACGATGTACTGATATATGTAAACAACCCACACCTCAATGTACCAACAATATTAGATGTCCTCGACCATTACGCCAAGGTCTCTGGCATCCAATTTAGCAAAACTAAATCCTGCTTATTCCCCCTAGCAGGCCTGAGGAACAGGAGCGCTGAAGAGCTCCCTCCGGTGGGCGTAAAATGGCAAACCACTTCCTTCCGATACCTCGGAATCCTGATAATGCACACCCCAAAGATGATGCCTGAACATAACACGAAAGTAGCTGTACCCACATTACGCAAATCCATACGATTTTGGACGAAACTACCACTATCTATGCTAGGTAGGGCCTCGATAGTTAAGATGATTATCCTCCCTAGATTCCTGTACGGGTTCCTAAATGTGCACTTTTACATTGCAAAACCTTTTTTCCAACTCCTTGACACTATAATCAAAGAATTCCTGTGGGGAAATGGCAGACATCGGGTGGCCTTGTCCAGCTTAACCTTACCATACAAACAGGGTGGGGTACAGCTGCCCAGTCTCGAAAAGTACTACCTTGCAGCTCAACTGAGCCATGTGTCCAAGTGGTTGGCTGATGAACCCACCTCTGAAACCCCTCTGCTGCAGGCTTCGATTTCCCCAATTCGACTGAAGGAGCTAATCTGGGTGTTAGGCAGAAACCTGTGCAGTTCCCTTGGGGAACACTGCAAAAGATTTAAGACTACAGGTATAGCAGTAAACCCACTTGGTAGCAGTCTGCACCACCCAGATTTACCTGGTAGCTGTGGCTGAGCAGTCAGACTTCCCTCAAGAAGAGTTAGGCAGTATGTAAAGTATACACCATAGGTACTCAAACACAATAGCACAAGCAAACACTGACCAGAGCTTGGTTTCAAAAGTATATAGTTATTTATTTATTAAACACACATAAGTTGAAATCACTCTAGCAAAAATATAGTAACAACACTTCAAACACAGTTATAATGAAAGCAGTTTCAACCCTTACTCCTATCTAGACAACTCTAGGTTAACACCACATAATTCGAACAGAGGTGAATGCTTAACGTTAGATGACACTCTAGTAGGTTCAAGAAAGGGATAAAAGAAACAGAAATAGGTTAAACACACCACTCTAAGGTCCAGAACACTTGCAATAGGCTCAAAGAAGTACAAAGTCACAGGTGAGCAAAAGTCACTAGGCAGGGCCCACTCTTAGAGTAGCCGGAGCGAAAATGTGCCCAAGATCACACTGTTAGTAGGGATTCAAAGTCTTGCAAAGGGTTAGAAAGAGTTTAGAGTGGCTTAGAAAGTTTAGCCAGGGTGTCCCAGGCACTCCCAGGTTCGAAAGCCGGGGGCTAAATCTACCCCGTACAGTCGGTGGCAAGGGAAGCCAGGCGGAACACGGTACCTTAAGCGGAAAGGATCCTCCAGCGGTGGCAGTTGTTCCAGGCAGTGGCAGCAAGGCTCGACGTCGGTCAGGGGAGAAGAAGTTCTCGCTGAAGAGCAGAAGAAGAAGGTCGTTGCACTGCCCGGGAAGAAACCAGCCGCGGAGTCCTCCGGTTAAAGGGTTGTACCGACTTTCGCGGTTAGGGGTAAAAGTGTGGTATTCCGGTTGCCGGGGTGCTTGGCACGGGCAAGGCGGCCACGAGATACCTCGAGAAGCGGAAAGAAGGTGAAAACTGGTTGTCCCCACCAGTCAAGGGAAGGAGCCACTCCGTTAAGAGTTCTCCTCGGTCGTCGGGAAAGGTGGTGAGACGGTTCAGCAGGGCTCCACCGGGTGGTGTCGTCGAAGCAGGTCGGCTCAGCTCTTCCCTCGTCGGATTCTTGGTCCTGTGGCGACTTCTGAAGTTCCAGTCCCCAAAGCCCTGCTTTTATGCAGCAAACCCCCATTCACCCAGCCTAGCTGTCACTCAAACATGCTAAGTGGTGAGCCGGCCGGCTCACCACTTGGGCCAATCAGGACGGAGTGCGACTTGAGTTACCAAGGTAACTCAGTCCAGGGTGCCTAAATCCCCCTCCACCCCTCCTAAGTACCCCAGACAGAGTGGCACCACTTTGGAGGGCTTCTGTGGAGAAGCCCGCCAAAAGTGGAACAAAGGGCTCCACTTTGGGTCAGAGTTACAGAGGTGAACTCCAACGCCATTTTAGAATCAAGTTTTGGCAAAAAGTCCCAACCGGAGTTATAATAATAAATATATAAACCGGCGGTATGTTTAAGGCTACCGTAAATAAATAATTAAATGTGTTAGCCTAAAACAATGGGAAATCCCATAGGGAAATATTTGCGGTCGAATATAAAAAGTAGTTTCCACTGCCACCAGCCAAAACTCGATCAGGGGGGACGGAGACGTGCCCCCTCGACTAACAGACCCTGGGGCAATCGAATTGCCCCAGCCAGTACGTCCACAATATGATGGTTTGTACTGGTTCTGTTCAGGATTCAAGACTAGCAAAGTCTTTGGTGACTTTACATGCCCTGGGAGACAGTAGTCAGTCCCAGGGTATGGAGTCTATGTTGGGGAGTCCCTAGGACACCCCTGGGTCACGGCACAGAGGGTGCTGTGTAACCCACATCACAAAAATACATGAGGCCCTATGGAGTAAAAGACCCCATAGCCCATTCAACACAAGGTTTAACTAAGAAAACACACTTCAACAGGTCCAAGAGTGAGGGTAAAAGAGTCTCACTCTTGGCAGGAGAAAAAAAGAAACCCCAGAAATCCAGCAAAGCTGCTGGGGGACTCACTAGGTAGGGAAATTCAGCCCAAACAGAGAATTCTCCCTAACACTGGGCCCCCCAGAATTTGATACGCAGAATACCACTTCTGGCAACCCTCGGTAGAAAAATATGGCACAGAGCCACTACAGTCTCGCGCTTGAAGCAATCATACTCCCAAGAAAAGCCATTAATTTGAGGACTTGGTAAATCCGACACGAGCCTATATAACATTAGGCTTTGGGAAAAAGATGGGGTGTACACATGGAGTGATCTATATGCCGACGGTGTATTTAGGGAATTCGCCGATCTACAATCAGTGGAAGGCATCCACACTGGCCAATTCTTATGGTACCAAAAGATCTGCAAAATTGCTCGCACAAAATGGACCACCTGGCCGGAAGAACCGGAGGCAGATCCCTTCTTGACACTGATGTATAGCTTGAGCGAAGGCGGGAGGGCAATATCTCAAATTTACAGCCTCCTCATTGACAACCCCAACCCTCGTAGCGCTGCACTGAAGACCTACTGGGAAGCAGACACGGGACAAGAGATATCAGAAAAAGAATGGGACAGAGCACTGTCGTTCCCAAAAGCGGTCTCCAGGAACCAGAGATTTCGACTAATACAGTTATATGTACTATACCGTACTTACTTAACCCCAAGCAGAATAGCAAAATTCAACAAATCCACACAGACACAGTGCACCTGGTGCGGAGTTGATGGGGCAGACATGATCCACATGCTATGGAACTGCATCAAGGTACAGAACCTCTGGTCAGGAGTGAAGCGTACCTGCGAAGAAGCGGAAGTAACTAGGTTCAAATGGACCCCAGCCGAATGCCTACTAGGCATTTATCCTAGGCTGGCCAAACTCAAATATGCTGTCAGACTAATGGACATACTGTGCATAACGGCCAAGAGAACGATCGCCATGGCCTGGAAAAAGCCTGCAGGTCCTAACTATAAAGTATGGCGCAAAGAATTCGAAAGATGGGCGAACGCTGAAACAAGTGCCTGGGAGGCCAGCGCCACCAGATCCAAGGAAGACTCGAGCATGGCCCTAGCAGCTTGGAAGGACACCATGTCCAGGTTGTCCCGCTCCTCAGATGAAAACCTCCCTGAAGGATTCTCCCCGCTGACCACTCAACCCACATGGTCGGCTAAGAAGTCGTCACCCAGACCTCAGCGGCCCCAGCAGGATGCCATAGAAGAACTCACCCACCCTACCACCTGCCATTTCCGGAAACTTGATGACTGTTACCCCTCCCCCCTCACTAAGGAGACAGTTAATGTTAATTTGCTGTTTATATGTTGTTGTTTGTTTAAGAAGGCTCAACTTTTGCATAAGAGTCAGATATTCTGAGTAAAGATTCCGGCCAATATAATGTATAACGATGAAAAACTTAAATGCCAATAAACACATTTTAAAATAAATACAGGCAGCTCATGGCTAGGGTCTTGGAGTATCTGGGCTGGTCCAGTTCTCCTGAAGACTTTGTGCAGGATGGTCTAACTGACATCTTAGATCAAGGTCTGTCCTCTGACACAGTTTTACCATTTCATCTCACCTTACAGAAAAGGGTGGCAGTTGCTTGGCAGTCCCCGGAATCTCTTCCGGCTGTTAATAAATCTTTGACAAAGAAGTACCGCCCTTCCGTTAGCGACCCCATCTATTTACCTATTCACCCCACTCCCAAGAGTTTGGTGGTTCAGGCGACTACGGCCACCTCGAGGCAGTTGGCATACTTTACCATCCCTCTGGATAGCGACGACAAGCGCTTTGTCATGCCTGCCGGACATACCTCTGGACCAGGAACAACTTCTCCATACAAGATGAGTTACGCCCATAGAACCAGTAGACCTTTTTACTCAAAATGGAGGTTGTTCGATACATTGCCCGGAAAACGTCTGCATTTTTCACGTTGTTAATGTTCACGTGACTTGGGTCCGTCACGTGTATCACGGCAGTGCATACATAAGCAGCGTGGAAACTCCATTCGCTGCTTCTGATTAAGTCAATTTTGGCGTTTGTAGCTGAACTCCGGACCTGCGTTCTCGCATTCCTTTCAGCAAACTTCTTTGGCCTAATTTGAGCTTGCTTTCCTCCACACGCTAATTCCTGGGTTGCGTGTATCCTGTTCGCGTGCCAAATCTCCACGCAGACTCTATCTGCAAGCGCGGCTGTCCTGAGCTGCGTGAATCCTGTTCGCGTGCCAAATCTCCACGCGGACGCTCTCTGCAAGCGCGGCTGTCCTGAGCTGCGTGAATCCTGTTCGCGTGCCAAATCTCCACGCGGACGCTGTCTGCAATCGCGGCTGTCCTGAGCTGCGTGAATCCAGTTCGCGTGCCAAATCTCCACGCGGACGCTGTCTGCAAGCGCGGCTGTCTTGAGCTGCGTGAATCCAGTTCGCATGCCAAATCTCCACGCGGACGCTGTCTTCAAGAACGACTGTCCAGAACTGCGTGAATCCTGTTCGCGTGTCTAATTCTTCACACGGAAACGCTGTCTACAAGCGCGGCTGGCTGGGCTGCGTGTATGCTGTCGCGTGCAATCCTGCACGTGTTTTTCTGAACTACTTTGAACTTTTGGTACCTGTGACAGTCAACAGGTGAGATTCTTATTTTGTTCTTTGTGGGAAAGGAAGTATTTCATGAACTATTGGAAGGTGAATGTGCACAGTACATTGGACGCTATCCTGTGGTGCACCAACCCGGTATCTAGCGAGAGCCTCGTGCCGTTCGGGATAAGTCTCCCTTACTAATCTTCCCTTCCTTGTCATTTGTTCAACTCTTGGGACTCTTCAAGAAACTGTCCTGGAATTCTTCAGTTTAGCCTTAAGGTCAGTGTCTGAATTAATCCCAATTCTGTGTTTCTTAGTATTTAACTTGGGACAGTGTCTTATGATACTTATCTATTCTAGGCATACTTCCTGTACAATTCCCACGCCCTTTCCAGTGATCCATCTCTCTGCCTGTTTTATTCAGTCAGAGAGTTGTATCATTTGGAAGGTCTAATTTGACCTGCCTACAATCAAGTCGTGTGAAGATAGGATCCGGAAAAGCCCTACCAAATTGTATCCTTTTTTGGTTACTGTATCCTTTTCAGTTGATACTTTGGTGATTTATGACAGAATCAGAAGCCATGGAGGGTACGGATCCTATAACTGTTTTGACTCAGTTAATTTCTGACTTGAGAAATGAAATGATTACGGCACAGGATATGCTACGGCATCGAATGGATGTTATGCAAGATGCCATGCATGTCACTCCTCAGGGAGTACAGATTCCAGTAGCCATTGCATCTGGATCTGGGACTACGACACCATCATTATCACAGGAAACTCTTAAAGTGGTTATGCCCACACAGTTTCCCTTGGCTCCTCCGGAAAGGTTCACAGGTGATCCTAAAACCTATAGAACCTTTGTTACTCAGTGCCGACTTCATTTCCTTTGCCGGCCTAATTCATTTCCTGATCTTACTACTAAAGCAGCATTCGTGCTTTCCCATTTGGGGGGTACAGCTGCTGCTTGGGCAAATCCTTTATTGGAGTCAAATAGCCCCTTGTTGTACGATTGCGATGATCTTCTGGCGGCTATGAACAAAGTCTTTGATATGCGCTATGCTACTCAAGCCACAGATCTTGAGTTGTTGAATTTACAACAAGGTACTCAACCTCTGTTGGCTTACATTGCACGATTTAACCAATTAACGGCCGAAACCAGATGGCCTGAAGACAAGAAGAAAGCTGTTTTCTACAAGGGTCTTTCAGAAGAACTCAAGGACGCTTTGTCCACGGTTCCAGTGGTTCCTACAGGTTTTTCAGAATTTCTTGATTTAATTTTACAAATTGATGCCCGAAGAAATGCCCGCAAAGGAGAGAAAAAACCTTTTCTTCCAGCACCTGTTCGTTCTGATACACCGGCACATTCTTCGAATGATCCTGAACCAATGCAAATTGGCGCGGTGAGAGGCCGGTGGTCTAAAGCCGAAAGAGAGAACCCGAAAGAGAAATAACTTATGTATGTATTGCGGTTCCTCCAAGCATTTATTGGTGGCATGTCCTAAAAGACCAAATAAGCCTTCGGGAAAGACCAAAACTCGACAGTAGCAGGAGT
This sequence comes from Ambystoma mexicanum, assembly GCF_040938575.1. NCBI lineage: Eukaryota > Metazoa > Chordata > Amphibia > Caudata > Ambystomatidae > Ambystoma > Ambystoma mexicanum. The sequence continues at coordinate 1,721,798,985 of NC_090929.1, read as the reverse complement.
CCCTGTGTCGAGTGTTACATCGGACTCCATTACATTTCCAGCTCATGCACCGATAGCTGTTGAGATGATGTTACGTTTCAATGATCAAGACTTGGCTTCCAAGGCTATGGTTGACTCGGGAGCCACTAATAATTACATTGATATCACTTATGCCAAGAAATGTTATATACCCCTTATAGACAAGAACAAACCTGAAACTGTTAATACAGTGGATGGATCAATCTTGATTTCCGGTATGGTAACTCAGGAGACTGTACCTATTCAGATGACTTTATCAAATGGTCATTCGGAGGAAATAGTCTTTGATGTCATTGCGGCTCCTCAATACCAAATAATACTTGGACTTAATTGGTTGACTCTTCATAATCCTGCCATAGACTGGGTTACGGGATTGATCCAATATCCTTCAGTTTTTTGTAACGAACATTGCTTTACCAGCCAGGTGGTATCAAATAAATCACATATGTTGGCCTCTATTGAGGGAATCTCTGCTATCAATGTGGTACATCAGAACGGTACGCATATACCAAGTGAATATGCAGATTTTGCCGATGTGTTTGACAAAGGTCAGGCAGAACAGCTTCCTCCCCATAGGCAATATGATTGTCCAATTGAATTGATTCCTGGAGCTAAAATTCCTACTGGTCGAGTTTATTCTTTGACTCTCAAAAAAGATGCTGTCTTGAAAGAATATATCGATAAAGCTCTGGATATGGGATCCATACGGCCATCTCAATCGCCGCTGCTTCTCCTTTATTCTTTGTTCCAAAGAAGGAAGGAGACCTAAGGCCTTGCATTGATTACAGGGCTATTAATGACATCACCATAAAGAATCAGTATCCTTTACCATTGATTAATGTCCTGTTAGACCAATTAGGAACTTCCAAGTACTTCTCTAAATTGGATTTGCGCGGCGCTTACAATCTGGTTCGCATTCGTGAAGGAGACGAATGGAAGACCGCTTTTAAGACGCGGTACGGCCTTTACGAATATTTAGTGATGCCTTTTGGTCTTTGTAACGCTCCCGCCACATTTCAGTTCTTCATGAACGATATTTCAAAGATATGATTGATCAATTCGTGGTGATTTACTTGGATAACATTTTGATATATTCATCATCCTTTCCAGAACATGTTAAACACGTCTCAGCTGTCTTACAAAGACTTAGAGAGAATAAAGTTTTTGTTAAAGTCGAGAAATGTGTTTTTCATACACAAGAAGTGGAATTTCTGGGTTATGACATTACCAATCATGGTGTTCGAATGAGTCATTCTAAAGTGAAAGCTATATTGAATTGGCCTATCCCACACAATGTCAAGTCACTACAGTCATTTCTAGGATTTGCAAATTTTTATCGTAGATTTATTCGTTCTTTCTCCAAAACAGTGGCCCCATTGACAGCTTTAACTAGCTCTAAAATTCCATTATGTTGGAACCAGAATGCTCAAGCTTCATTTGAGAAGTTAAAAGAAGCATTTACAACTGCACCTGTACTTCAGCATCTTGATCCGGATGGTCAGTTTATCGTTGAAGCAGACGCATCCAGTGTCGCTACAGGAGCGGTACTCTCGCAGGTTTGTGCAGAAATTAAGGAGGAGCATCCAGATGCTTTCTTCTCACGTAAACGTACCCCTTATGAACATAACTATACTGTCACTGAGCGTGAGTTACTTGCAATCAAAGATGCTTTCCGAGAGTGGAGACATCATCTTCTTGGGGCCAAACATCAGGTGATGGTGTATTCCGATCATAGAAATCTTCAGTCATTTAAAACTATGAAATGTCTCACAGCTAGACAGGCCAGATGGCATGTTTTCTTTGCTCAATACGATTTTCAAATTGCTTATCGCCCTGCCAGACAACATGTCAAATCTGATGCTTTGTCTCGCATCGGTGAAGAGGTGAAAGAAGAATCATCGGTACAAAATAAGCTGTTGGCAGATCACGTGATATGTAGTTGTTCTGCACCACATTCTCTAAAAAACGACTTACAGGAGTGGGTGAAACTAAATCCACAATTGATCCAAGAATTGAACATTGATTTATACAATGGTTTGCCTTTTAAAAAAAGAGTACTCTATCTACCAACTGATACCATTCAGAAAAAAGCCCTCAGTTGGGGTCATGACTCTTTGATTGCCGCCCATCCTGGACAGAAGAAGACTCTAGAGCTATTGAAAAGATGGTGTTGGTGGCCGTCTATAACACACGATGTTATAAATTATGTTTCAACATGTTCGGTGTGCAGTCAATGCAAGACTACTCCTGGCAAACCAGTGGGTTTACTCCAGTTTCTACCAGTTCCCAAAAAACCATGGGACATGATATCAATGGATTTTGTGGTTGAACTTCCAAGAAATAAAGGCTACGATACCATATGGGTGGTGGTGGACTACTTTACAAAATTGGCGCTTTTCATTCCCTGTATTGGTGTACCAACAGCTGCTGGTCTGGCTGATCTATTCATCCGGCATATATTCCGTTTTTTTGGTCTACCTTCAGTGATCATCACTGACAGGGGATCACAATTTGCGTCACGTTTTTGGAAGGCACTAAATTCGGCATTATTAATTGATGACAGGTTGTCTAGTGCTTATCACCCTCAAACGGATGGACAGACTGAGAGAGTCAATAGCACTATGGAACAATATCTGCGATGTTTGTGCTTGCAGTTTCAGTCAGATTGGCTCAATGTTCTGCCGGCAGCAGAGTTCGCCTATAACAATTCCTATCATAGTGCTATAGGTACTTCACCTTTCTATGCTTTGGATGGGCAACACCCACGTTCCATTCCTTTTGACTCCAGTTTGTCTTTGGATACTCCTGCAGCAGGACATACTTTTAGGGATCTTAAAAGTCTACAGAAGAAAGTTGAGCAGCAATTGGAACAAGCTAAAAAACGAGACAAGTACTATGCCGACGCTCATAGAATTCCTGCACCTGTCTACAAAGCAGGAATGAAGGTATGGCTATCCACAAAAAACTTGAGAATACCCGGCAAAAGGAAATTGTTGCCTAAATACATTGGGCCATATGAAGTTCTCCAAGTTATAAATCCGGCTGCTGTCCGTCTGGCTTTGCCACAACGGTGGCGAGTGCATCCTGTTTTCCACGTATCGCTCATCAAACCGTGTGCGGATGCTACTAGATTACCTATACGGCCTGTTGCTATTTCAGTGAAAGGGTCAGACGAATATGAAGTGCATGACATTCTGGACATGAGGTTGCGGTCTGGAAAACCATTTTATCTGGTAGATTGGAAAGGTTATGGTCCCGAGGATAGATCCTGGGAACCTCTGTCAAACATTTATGCTCCTGCTTTATTAAGGCGATTCCGCTCGAAAAGGGGAGAAGCTGCTCGTTTGGGGGGTGGCACTGTCATGCCTGCCGGACATACCTCTGGACCAGGAACAATTTCTCCATACAAGATGAGTTACGCCCATAGAACCAGTAGACCTACTCAAAATGGAGGTTGTTCGATACATTGCCCGGAAAACGACGTCTGCATTTTTCACGTCATTAATGTTCACGTGACTTAGGTCCGTCATGTGTATCACGGAAGTGCGTACATAAGCAGCGTGGAAACTCCATTCGCTGCTTCTGATTAAGTCAATTTTGGCGTTTGTAGCTGAACTCCGGACCTGCGTTCTCGCATTCCTTTCAGCAAACTTCTTTGGCCTAATTTGAGCTTGCTTTCCTCCACACGCTAATTCCTGGGTTGCGTGTATCCTGTTCGCGTGCCAAATCTCCACGCGGATGCTATCTGCAAGCGCGGCTGTCCTGAGCTGCATGAATCCTGTTCGCGTGCCAAATCTCCACGCGGACGCTGTCTGCAAGCGCGGCTGTCCTGAGCTGCGTGAATCCTGTTCACGTGCCAAATCTCCACGCGGATGCTATCTGCAAGCGCGGCTGTCCTGAGCTGCGTGAATCCTGTTCGCGTGCCAAATCTCCACGCGGACGCTGTCTGCAAGCGCGGCTGTCCTGAGCTGCGTGAATCCTGTTCGCGTGCCAAATCTCCACGCGGATGCTGTCTGCAAGCGTGGCTCTCCTGAGCTGCGTGATTCCAGTTCGCGTGCCAAATCTCCACGCGGACGCTGTCTGCAAGCGCGGCTTTCTTGAGCTGCGTGAATCCAGTTTGCGTGCCAAATCTCCACGCAGACGCTGTCTTCAAGAGCGACTGTCCAGAGCTGCGTGTATCCTGTTCGCGTGTCTAATTCTTCACGCGGAAACGCTGTCTACAAGCGCGGCTGCCTGGGCTGCGTGTATGCTGTCGCGTGCAATCCTGCACGTGTTTTTCTGAACTACCTCGAACTTTTGGTACCTGTGACAGTCAACAGGTGAGATTCTTATTTTGTTCTTTGTGGGAAAGGAAGTATTTCATGAACTATTGGAAGGTGAATGTGCACAGTACATTGGACGCTATCCTGTGGTGCACCAACCCGGTATCTAGCGAGAGCCTTGTGCCGTTCGGGATAAGTCTCCCTTACTAATCTTCCCTTCCTTGTCGTTTGTTCAACTCTTGGGACTCTTCAAGAAACTGTCCTGGAATTCTTCAGTTTAGCCTTAAGGTCAGTGTCTGAATTAATCCCAATTCTGTGTTTCTTAGTATTTAACTTGGGACAGTGTCTTATGATACTTATCTATTCTAGGCATACTTCCTGTACAATTCCCACGCCCTTTCCAGTGATCCATCTCTTTGCCTGTTTTATTCAGTCAGAGAGTTGTATCATTTGGAAGGTCTAATTTGACCTGCCTACAATCAAGTCGTGTGAAGATAGGATCCGGAAAAGCCCTACCAAATTGTATCCTTTTTTGGTTACTGTATCCTTTTCAGTTGATACTTTGGTAATTTATGACACGCTTCGACGGTTGAGCCCAGAAGGTATTTTCTGCTGGGAGCATGGCCTTAAAATCGGCCACTTCCACTTGTGCCTTGGCAAGGGTCTCGCACACTCTGTGACACTGGGCCTCATTACATGGAAGGCGGTAAGGGTTTACCGGTACCGGTAAGGGCACCGGTACCGGTAAACCCTTACCACCTTACTACGAGGTCCCTTTGCGGGTCCTCCCTTAACGCCTGGTTTTTACAGGAGTTAAGTACGGGACCCGCAAAGGGACCTTGGTGCTAATTACGGTACCGCAATTTGCGGTACCGTAATTAGCACCTTCACCATTAACATGGAGCCCTATGGGGCTGACTGACAATGGTGAAGGGGCAATGGTGGATGGCGGAATTAGCGCCCCCCCACACCTTGGAATATGGCGCTAATTCCGCCATCCACCAAGGCGGACCCAGTAATAGCGCCATGGCTTACCGCCTTCTGTGTAATGAGGCCCACTGTGTTTCTTTAGCGGCTGAGCATATTCCCGAGGGGGAAGAAAGGGATGGGTTCCTTGCTCTCGTGCAAGATGGCAAGGATGCCATGTGTGAATCCCTTCAGTCAGGTTTGGATACGGCCGATAATGTTAGCAAATCCGTGGCTGCGAGCACTGTTATACGCAGATTTGTGTGGTTGCGAAAGTCGGGTTTTGCTCTGGATGTGCAGGACCGTCTTCTGAACATGCCCTTTGATGGCGCACATTTGTTTGGCAGCAAGGCTGACGAGAGTCTTGAGAGGTTGCAGACCTCGAAAGCTGCGGCTAAATCTTTAAGCGCAGCTGTGCGTTAACCTCTGCCTTTTCGTTCTAGGGGACAGCAATGGAGGGGAGGTTCTTTTGGTTATTACTACTCCTTTGGTAGAACGAGAGGGGCCGCCAGTCAAAGAGGCCAGCGAATAAGTACCTGTGGTGGCTGGGGGCCTCGTGGTGCCAAAGCCGCTCAGGCAGCTGCCTCTTTGCCTTCTGGCACTTCTGCAGCTGCTTCCAAACAGTCATGAGGCCATGTCCCATGGTTCGCCGGTTGGGGGAAGACTGTCTCGGCATATCGAAGAATGGCGAGCCATTACTGCAGATGCGTGGTTTCTGGACTATAGCCCACGGCTACTGCCTTCCCTTCCTTCAGCGACCTCAAGACAGCCCACCAGGGAAACTCTCTTTGAAGCTTCTGGATCCGCTCCTTGCGCAGGAAATCCTAACCCTGCTGGAGAAAGGCGCTATAGAACTGGTGCCTGTAGCGGAGAGGAACAAGTGATGGTATTACCCTTATTTTTTTGATTCCGAAGAAAGACAGGGGTTTGAGACCCATCATGGACTTGCAGTGGTTGAACAAACTTCTCAGGAAGGACAAGTTAAATATGGTTACTCTTTCTCAAGTCCTCCAGGCCCTTCAACCTCAGGATTGGTTGGTAACTCTGGACCTACAGGATGCTTACTTTCATGTGCCGATTCATCCCAAGCACAGAAAGTACCTGAGGTTTGCAGCTGGCGACGCGCACTTTCAGTTTTGGATCCTGCCATTCGTATTGACCTCCGCCCCGAGGGTCTTCACCAAGCTAATGGTGGTGGTGGCAGCGTACCTCAGGCGAGGTTGGGGGGGATTCACGTCTACCCCTACCTGGATGACTGGCTGATCCGGGTGCACTCTCCCGAGCAAGCGTTGGATCATCTCGGTCTCACCTGCCACATCCTCCATAGGCTGGGTTTCTCCCTGAATTTCTAGAAGTCGCATCTGACACCTTCCCAACAGCTCCAGTACATCAGGGCTGTGTTAGACACATCCTTGGGGAAGTGCTCGCCTCCCAAGGCGAGGGCTCATCACATTTTGCAGATGGTGGACAAGTTTTAACATGCCCAGAGTCTCCCGGCTTTCGAATTCTTAAGGTTGCTCGGCCTCATGGCATCCTGCATTTTTCTGGTGCCAGAGGCCAGGCTGTGGATGAGATCCCTGCAATGGGTTCTCAAGATGCAGTGGTCACAGTTCTCAGGCAAGAGGTCGAATCCCGTTCAGATTCCACTCTCTGTCTCCAAGGATCTTCTTTGGTGGGCCAACGAAGGGAACCTGATGAGGGGGAAACCGTTTTGGCAACCATGGCCGTAGGTGACTGTAGTGACGGATGCCTCCCTCGCAGGATGGGGCTCTCATGCCAACGATTTGACAGCCAGCGGTTGTTGGTCTCCGTCGGAGTCCAAACTCCACATCAATCTGTTGGAGCTGAGGGCCATCGGGCTAGCCCTGAAGGCTTTCTGCCTTCTCTACGGGGGAAGAGTGTCCTGATCATGACGGACAACACAGTGGCCAGGCATTATCTCAACAAAAAAGGGGGATAGGGTCACTCCCGTTGTGCAGAGAGGCAATGCAACTCTGGTTCTGTGCCATCCAGCAGGGAATTTTCGATCTCGGCAGTTCATCTGGCCGGAGACGAAAATGCAGCGGCGGATGCTCTGAGCAGGCAGAGCACGATCTCTCACGAGTGGGAGTTGGCTCAGGGAGTCCTTCAGGATCTTTGCCCTTTGGGGAACCCCGCATGTGGATCTCTTCGCAACCAGTGTCAACCGGAAGTGCGAGAGATTCTGCTCAAGGGAATTTCCTCCAAGAGGAGCCTTAGGAGACTGGTTCGTGTTGGATTGGTCATTCCCGCTGCTGTGCGCATTTCCTCCAGTCCCCGTCATTCCTCAAGTGTTGCAGAGGTTACGGAGGTTCGGTTCCCACATGATCCTCATTGCTCCGGATTGGGCCAGGAGAGCGTGGTACCCGGACCTTCTAGAAATGTCCATCTGCCCTCCACACCGTCTTCCCTACCGAGAGGATCTGTGCTCGAGGGGGACGGGGGGCGGAAATTAGGTTCCATCCAGAGGTCCAGACTCTCAAGCTTCACGCTTGGTATCTGAAAGGTTGAGGTAGAAGGATTGGAACCTCTCGGATGACGTGATGGAGGTGTTGCTTTCGGCCAGGCAGCCTGCAACAAAATCCCTGTACCGTTGGCGTAAGTTCTGCGACTGTTGCAGAGGTCACAATGTTGATCCTTTTCAGTGCCCCATTCCTATGGTTTTGTCTTTCTTAGTTTCTTTGGCCCACGGGGGCCTTCAAGTTAGTACCATTAAAGGTTACCTGGCGGCGCTGTCTATCTTTAAGCGCTCGTCTGAAGAATGTTTTTACTTTAAGATTCCTTTAATTTCTCAGTTTCTTAAAGGACTGACTAATGTATTCCCGCCGTCCCCTTTCCAGGTGCCAGTTTGGGATTTGAATTTGGTTTTGAAATTTCCCATGGGTGCTCCGTTTGAACCTTTGCACTCTTGTCTTTTGAGATTATTGTCCTTCAAGACTGTGTTCTTGGTTGCGGTTACTCCTGCTCGCAGAGTGAGTGAATTGCAGGCACTTTCATCTAAGCCACCCTTTACCGTGTTTCACAAGGACAGGGTTGTACTGCGAGTACATCCCTCTTTTCTACCTAAGGTAGTTTCTGAATATCATTTGAGTCAAAAGGTGGTTCTTCAATCTTTCTACCCTCCTCCTCATCCTGGTAAGGAAGAGGAGCGACTCCATCGGTTGGATCCTAGGAGAGCTCTGAGCTTTTATATTTCTACGATGTCCCGGGTCAGAGTGGACAATCAAATCTTTGTAGGATATGCTGGACACCGATTGGCCCAGGCTGTTACCAAACAGACCTTGTCCAGGTGGATTATCCTCACTATTAGGGTAAGGACCCTGCTGAAGGGTTGCAAGCTCATCCACTGGGGCGTGACTACTTCTACAGCCCTCCAGTGGAGGGGTTCCTATTAGGAATATTTGTGATGCAGCCACATGGGCTTCAATCCACACCTTTGTTAAACATTACTCCCTGGATACAATCCATGGTCAGGATATGGCCTTTGGAAAAGCGGTTCTTTATTCCGCAATCTGATTGGGTACTTGTGATGAGGCCAGAGGAGGCTGAGATATATCAGAGCCAATTAACTACATATCCCCTAGGCCTATGCTAAGCAGGAAGAGTATATGGATGATGTCATAAGTGAGGGGAGGGCCATAGCTATGGGAAAGACATCTGAGAGCTCCAATGAGAGATAAAGAGATGGCCTAAGAAGGTGCTTTACTTTAATACTGGATGTGTTTTTGTTGTTGTTTTTCTTTAGCCTGCCGAGAAGGGTGAGGAGGAAAAGGCTACCTCGGAGGAGGGAATCGTATATGAACGGGCCTACTGAGTCAGAGGGGCCATGAAGGTTAAGTCAAGATACGCTCCTGTTGAGCATCTTGTGAAGTTGTCATAGTTAACTATAGTTTGCAGCAAAGATTCAGCGGAGAATCGAGAGAGAGGGATAGAGACTCCGTGTGGGGAGAGGGCCGCTCTATCTGCTAACGGAGTCCCGTAGTTTGGCCCGGCTCGCTGAGGGAGAAGGGGAAGAGGAGCGGAGACAAGCCCCCACCTCTGCGGAGGAGGAGTCCGTTTGCCAAAGACAGCTGAAGCCAGGAGATCAGCTGTGAGGTCGATCAGCTGGGAGGACACCGCGGAGCAGTGTCGAGGCCCCCACCTTTGAGGAGGAGGAGCCAAGGAGTCAGCCCGACGGCCTGACGAAGACCGTGAAGCCGCATTGAAACCGCCACCGCTGCGGAGGAGGAGTCAGTCAGTGCTACGACGGCTGAGGCCGTATGATCAGCTGTGCGTCTGCACCGGCACAGGCTGAATGAAACAGCGATGACGGAAGGCCCAGGCAGCTAACGCTGTCTCTGGAGGAGGTACAGTGATAGGGTAACCCCCTATTGCAGAGCAGAGGCTCCCTCCCACGGCCGAGTAGCAGGAGAAGAGCCCCTGACATGAAATGAGGTGAGGAGAAGGCGGTTGGGACAATTCTGGTACGACGTCAGGAGAGGCGGCAGAAAAGTTAAGACATTGATAATAAAGAAAAGACAGTGCCCTAGCCATATTGTTACGAGGCCACAAAGGGGTCAAGGGAACTGTAAAGAGAAAGAAAGTTATAGGAGAGGCCACGTGTGAATACGGAGGAGGTCAATCAGCATAGAAGATATGCACAGGAAGTTATAAGGGCACTACTCCTCTCATTAAAAGCTTATGGTCAAGAGAAGCAGAAAGACTGATCCAGGAAAGTAGGAGTCACCAGAGTCAAGAGCAACCCAGTCGTTCAGCAATATTGTTTGTTCCCATGTTACAAGGGAAAAGGAAATAAGAAACAATTAAACAAAGTTCAACCTCACATTTGTCTATTGTGTAGTCTATTCCCACTCGCTTTATAACATTTGGTGGCAGCGGTGGGATAGACCGAAACACGATGGAGGACTTAATAAAGACATTAAGTGAGGGCCAGCAGTTGTTACAACAAGCCCTGCAACTTCAAAGTCAGCAGGCCCAGGCTGATAGACTGTCCTTCCAGCAAGCCTTGCAGCTACAGCAGGCCCAGCTATTAGAAGTCACAAATATGAGAAGCCAGACCCCAGTACCAACGTCGGTCCTTCAAAAATTCACTAGCGGCGAAGATCCCGCTCACTTCTTCGTCAACTTTGAAAGGGTCGCCAGGAATGCCCAGTGGCCAAACGAGAGGTGGTGCCACTACATCGGCCCCCTCATGACTGGAGAGATGCAGAGTGCCTACCAGGCGGCGAACCCGGTAGGGGACACCAGTTACCAAGACATGAAGCGGGTGGTGCTGGAACGTCTTGGGCATGACGAAGAAGCTTATAGGATTAAGTTCAGGGAAACAAAGCTATCAATCGAGGAGACTCCACGCCAACTCTTCTACCGAATAAAAGAGCTGGGGGAGAAGTGGCTACAGACCAATTCCTCAACTATGCACGAGGTGGCCGATAAGGTGATTTTGGAGCAATTCATAGAGGCCTTACCCTTACCAATGCAGAGATGGGTCAGGCAGCATGATAGGCCCAGCCTGGTAGAAGCGGTCAACATAGCCTCTTCATATCAGAAAGCTGGCCAAGCGAAGTTGGTGGCCTACCCCTCTACTCCCAAGGCTGCGGGAAATTCTTCAGTTGTGGGGAATCGGCCGATGTCTTCCTCACGATGGCCGAATTCAATGATTAGGAAACCGGATTGGGAAGGAACAAGGTTCCGGCCTAACAGTGAAGGAACAGGGACATCCCAACTTGCCCGTCTTCCCAGTCTCAGTGTGCGGGGCCCACAATGTTTTGAATGTGGGGAGTGGGGCCATCTGGCGAGGTTATGCCCAAGGAAAACCAAGTCGGAACCGATGGATGTAGGAAACTTTGGTCCAACCAAGGATGCCATTCAGTGTGGAGCTTTACCAAGTCATCAACCAACGTATCCATATGTCTGCGAAGCGGAGGTGGAAGGTCACCCTACCCGGGCGATGCTAGATTCGGGTAGCCTACAAACAGCAGTGAATCCGGATCTGGTAGGTGACGTGGAGAAACTGAACGAGAGTATACCTATCAGGTGTGTGCATGGTGACGTAAAAGTATACCCACTCAAAGATATCAGAATAAAGGTAGCTGGGGAACGAATGAGGATAAGAGCTGCTGTAATGCCGGCGTTGCCTGAACCCTTATTAATTGGGTCTGATATACCCGACCTCCCTCGGCTTATTCAGAAAGTAGAAGACCAGTGGTGGAGGGAAGCTCCTTTTCAGGATGTAGAGATCCTGTCCGAATCCAACAAGACGAGGAAGAGTAAGAGTGCAAGAAAATTGGAGAAGCATGCCTGGCTCGAACGGAATATGTATCCAGTAGCTGTGGACTGGAAAATAGATGAACATGGAGATAGTTTCCGCATGGCCCAAGAACTTGAGCCGCTATTGAAACATGCCAGAGACTCTGTAGAAGACGACCCAAAAGGGAAAACCCCCCACTTTATTAAAGACAATGGCTTAAACTATCGCATAAGTATCAACCCCGGTGAAGAAACAATCCGACAATTGTTGGTTCCTAGCAAATATTATCGCCCTGTATTGGAAGTTGCCCATCTCCAAGTAGGAGAAGGTCATCTTGGGGTTGAGAAGACCACAAAGAAGATCCTCGCAAGATTTTACTGGCCGGGCATATATGGACAAGTAGCACGTTTTTGTCAACAATGTGCAGAATGCCAGAAAAAGAACAGGCCGAGTGTACCCAAGGTTCCTCTCCACTCCATGCCGCTGATATTAGAACCTTTCCAGCGGATTGGAACGGATATTGTGGGTCCACTAGATGCTACAAGCCGAGGACACAAGTATTTGCTGGTGATTGTGGATTACGCGACCAGGTATCCCGAAGTTTTTCCCTTACGTTCCACAAACGCCCAGCAAATATGTGATGTCCTCGTCCCATTCATCTCCCGAGTGGGCATACCGAAAGAAATACTTACAGATAGGGGAACCAACTTCATGTCAACGGAATTAAGGCAAGTATGCGAGACCTTACACATTGACCAACTCAAAACTGCCGTATATCACCCCTAAACGGATGGTCTGGTTGAGAGATATAACCAGACAATTAAACAGATGCTGAGGAAGACCATCCAACCAGGTGAGCGAAATTGGGATAGAGTGTTGCCTTGGATTTTGATGACATTGAGGAATACTCCTCAGTCCTTTACAGGGTTTGCTCCGTTTGAACTGTTGTTCGGAAGGCCGGTGAGAACGCTTTTGGACATCCTAAAAGAGAGCTGGGAAGAGCAGGCAAACCCCGAGATTACTTTGACTGAGTATGCTTCGGAACTTAAAACTCGAGTTGAAAAACTTCAGTCCTTGGCCCAAACCCATTTGCAGCAAGCTTTAGGCAAACAGGAGCAATACTATAACCAGAAAGCAAAAGTACGTAGTTTCCAGGTAGGAGATCGAGTCCTGGTACTTCTCCCTACATCTGAAAATAAAATGTTGGCATCATGGAAAGGACCTTATACGGTCGAGAAGGTCTTGGGGCCAGTAACCTATAAAATTCGTCAACCTGAAAGTAAAATCCCTTTACAGACTTACCATGTCAACTTACTGAAGAAATGGACGGAACCCGAAGTCTCAGTAGCGATGATTCGTGTGGAAGAGGGATCGGCGGAATATTTACCGACGACGGAAGCACCAATCGGAATAGAAGCCCTGAATTACAATTCTGAATTAGACCCTGTTCAAAGATCGGAACTTTCTAGTTTGGTGAAGCAATATGCAGAAATATTTTCCTCAATACCAGGGAAAACTTTGTTGACCTGTCACCACATTCAGACCAATCCAGGAGCAAAGGTGAGAATGCGGCCTTATAGGATCCCGGAAGCAAGACTTCAAGCTGTAGAGAAAGAAATTCAGGAGATGCTTCGTTTGGGTGTGATTGAGCCCTCACATAGCGACTGGTGTTCCCCTCTGGTGATGGTACCAAAACAGGATGGAAGTATCCGCTTCTGCATGGACTTCAGAAGATTAAATGAAGTGTCAAAATTTGACGCTTACCCCATGCCGAGGATTGAGGATCTCCTGGAAAAACTGGGCAAGGCAACTGTCATGTACAGGCGTGCAAGCAGGGCTAAGCAACGGATGCATGGCCCTTTAAGAACACTACAACCAGGTGCTTGGAAGTTGGCATGGCAACGCTGGCGTCCTCTTGGCGTTTCCCACGGTCGACGCTGGAAGCCGCGGAACGCTGTCATGTGACCTCTCCTTCTTAGTCTCCGCCTTCACTTCGCATCGGTGCTTCTGATTGCGAGTGGTGGCCCCTTCGTACCTAGCTCATTGTATCCTGCTCCCTTGAATCCCGGTCTCTGTAACCCTTTCCCCCCCCGTTTCCTCCTGTATACCTGATTGCCTCGTTTCCTCGACCCGGACCGTTACCTGGCCTTGATTTTGGACTGCTTGGTTCTTGTCTACTGCCTGCATCGTTCTTCGACCTCGGACTGCATACGGACTTCTAGCCTTCGCCCTTCTGTTGTGGTTGCTCTTCGTTTTTGTCTTCTGGATCCTCACTCACCTGGACTGCGTGTGGTCAATATTGTGGAACTTTTGAAACTTTCGAAATTTGGATTCTTGACCTTGGAACACTTGGAGTTTTGGATTGTTGAACTGTGGAACTTTTTGCGACGCACTCTAACAAGTGTGCCCTAGGCGTCCTCGTGCCGGCGGGATAGGTGGTTGGGTTCTTCTTGGACTTTGCATCGTGGACTTCAGAGTTCCTTCCCTTCCATGTCCCATCTGGTTCTCCCCGGTGTTGATCCGGATAAAACGCGGTAAGCCATAGTCTCGTAGGGGAAAGGGGTGGTTATCAGAATTTGTGGAACGTATTGCAATTTGTCACTATTTTTTGGGTCTTGTTCAGAAGGGCGGTTGGTTATACTTTCTGTATTGTGTTAACTCCTCACTTGCAGATCCAACGCCTGTCCTCGACTACCCGTACCACCCATACTCCTGCATTTACAACTCCTGCGGCACGTGTCTTCATCTGGGTCTCATCAGGTATCCTTTCTTTCCTCTGATTGATCGCTCTGGCTGTCCATTTCTGGAGCCAGAGGGTTCCATCAGGTGGAAGAATTCTTCGGCTACACGACGTGGGCAACTGGATTCTGACAGCAACATTTCTAACCAAAATTGATTTAACCAAGGGATATTGGCAGATTCCGTTGTTCACCCCAGATAAAGAGAAAACTGCTTTTGCTTCTCCAGGTGGACTATTCCAATTCACAGTCCTTCCATTTGGACTCCATGGCGCGCCGGCCACCTTCCAACGATTGATGAACCACTTGATAAAGGGGCATGAGAGTTATATTGGTGCCTATCTGGATGACATCGTTGTTTTCAGCCAAAGCTGGTCAGATCATTTGAAACATTTATCAGCAATTTTTCAAACCTTGAAAAGGGCAGGCTTACACATAAACCCCAAAAAAACTAACCTGGCAAATTCACACACCAAATACTTGGGATATTATGTTGGCCAGGGGACCATGAGACCTCAGCAGGAGAAGATGGATGCCATATGTCAAGTGCAGTTTCCAACAACTACCAAACAGGTTAGAGCATTCCTTGGTTTTGTGGGGTATTACCGTCGGTTCATTCCTCATTTTTCAACGTTAGCAGCTCCCTTGACGAATCTTCTAAGGTCGGATGCTCCACCCAGGAGCGAATGGAAGAATGCTATGACTGAAGAAGCATTTGTCGCCCTAAAAACAGCGCTTTCCGATAAAGCTGTTCTTCATTGTCCAGACTTCAACATGCCATTTTATCTACACACAGACGCTTCAGGATCAGGACTAGGTGCAGTACTCTTCCAAAACAAAGGAGAGGAAGAGAGACCTATCCTGTTTATTAGCAGGAAGCTGATGCCTCATGAGACAAGATATGCAACAATAGAGAAGGAATGTTTAGCAGTGAAATGGGCAGTTGAGTCCCTAAAATACTATTTGCTAGGTAGAAACTTCACGTTAGTTACCGATCATGCCCCACTGGTGTGGTTATCACGAAATAAAGAGTCGAACCCTAGAGTATTGAGATGGTTCCTGTCATTGCAACCATATTCCTTCCAAACTATCCATCAAGCAGGAAGTAAGATGGCTCAAGCGGATTTCCTGTCCAGAATGTACGCCCTTCCCGAACGTAAGGGCTTAAGGGGGAGGATATGTGATGAGGCCAGAGGAGGCTGAGATATATCAGAGCCAATTAACTACAAATCCCCTAGGCCTATGCTAAGCAGGAAGAGTATATGGATGATGTCATAAGTGAGGGGAGGGCCATAGCTATGGGAAAGACATCTGAGAGCTCCAATGAGAGATAAAGAGATGGCCTAAGAAGGTGCTTTACTTTAATACTGGACGTTTTTTTGTTGTTGTTTTTCTTTAGCCTGCCGAGAAGGGTGAGGAGGAAAAGGCTACCTCGGAGGAGGGAATCAACTATGAATGAGCCTACTGAGTCAGAGGGGCCATGAAGGTTAAGTCAAGAAACGCTCCTGTTGAGCATCTTGTGAAGTTGTCATAGTTAACTATAGTTTGCAGCAAAGATTCAGCGGAGAATCGAGAGAGAGGGATAGAGACTCCGTGTGGGGAGAGGGCCGCTCTATCTGCTAACGGAGTCCCGTAGTTTGGCCCGGCTCGCTGAGGGAGAAGGGGAAGAGGAGCGGAGACAAGCCCCCACCTCTGCGGAGGAGGAGTCCATTTGCCAAAGACAGCTGAAGCCAGGAGATCAGCTGTGAGGTCGATCAGCTGGGAGGACACCGCAGAGCAGTGTCGAGGCCCCCACCTTTGCGGAGGAGGAGCCAAGGAGTCAGCCCGACTGCCTGACGAAGACCGTGAAGCCGCATTGAAACCGCCACCGCTGGGGAGGAGGAGTCAGTCAGTGCTACGACGGCTGAGGCCGTATGATCAGCTGTGCGTCTGCACCGGCACAGGCTGAATGAAACAGCGATGACGGAAGGCCCAGGCAGCTAATGCTGTCTCTGGAGGAGATACAGTGATAGGGTAACCCCCTATTGCAGAGCAGAGGCTCCCTCCCACGGCCGAGTAGCAGGAGAAGAGCCCCTGACATGAAATGAGGTGAGGAGAAGGCGGTTGGGACAATTCTGGTACGACGTCATGAGAGGCGGCAGAAAAGTTAAGACATTGATAATAAAAAAAAGACAGTGCCCTAGCCATATTGTTACGAGGCCACAAGGGGGTCAAGGGAACTGTAAAGAGAAAGAAAGTTATAGGAGAGGCCACGTGTGAATACGGAGGAGGTCAATCAGCATAGAAGATATGCACAGGAAGTTATAAGGGCACTACTCCTCTCATTAAAAGCTTATGGTCAAGAGAAGCAGAAAGACTGATCCAGGAAAGTAGGAGTCACCAGAGTCAAGAGCAACCCAGTCGTTCAGCAATATTGTTTGTTCCCATGTTACAAGGGAAAAGGAAATAAGAAACAATTAAACAAAGTTCAACCTCACATTTGTCTATAGTGTAGTCTATTCCCACTCGCTTTATAACAGTACTCTAAATTCTTTTCCCTCCTCCATTTACTGGTACTGCTTTGGGAGTCTGTCAAAGATGTGGAATACGTTATTTGCATTTTTTTAAAGTGCTCACACAGCCGATGGGCATCGAGGCGCTGTTACAGAAACATGTCTCTTCGTTGCGTATTTATAACGCGCTTAATAGCTGGAGGTTTTAAGCGTGGACCCGGGGATCGAACCTGTGTTGCTTAGTGTTGTCTTGTTTCCAAGGCAAGCACGTTGCCACTGAGCTATCCTCCCGGGGACACAATCCATTCGAAGGTTACTTACCAACTGGTAACGTTCTTTCGACTGGATGTTCCTCCAACGTATTCCACATCACCCTCCCAGCCTGCCCCTCTGGAGAATTTCCTATACGATTGCAGCTTTCGTTTCCACAAGGCTATGTGCAGTCAAGCAGTTATGAGACTGGTGCCACACGTTCTAAGGGAAAAAACTTAAACTGAGGCTGCAGTACGCCGTGCGTCCTATTTATAACATCCGGTGACGTCGCCCTCAACGGGGGCCTTCGAGGGACATCAACCCAACGTCTTCGACGCAGGACGCCCTCTGCTAAAAAAGTTAAAAGTGAACATTAAAGATGTGTAATACGTTGGAGGAACATCCAGTCGAAACCTTTCCTTTCCACAACCTCAGAATTTTACCAAATGTAATATTGATATAAATGCCAATACTGTCTTAGTAATTGAAGTCACCTCAGGGTGTAGGAAGTGTATATGAAGCATCTCTAAAGAGTATCTACTTGCTTATCTTGATTCTGAGAACGTGTTATGAAGTGTATTTTTATTGTTGCACGTTGCCCTTCTTAAAGAATGCCTATTTAAAACTGACCGTTAAATAAATCATTATTTTTACTAGGAAACCTTGAGTATAGGTGTTGTTTGGATACTTGTATGTGTGGATTTCGATGCTACAGCTCACATTGACCCCTCTTGAAATAAGTCTAGCTGCTCAGTAACTCTACCAACTTGTGTAGTACATGCTTGTACCAAAGGTTGGGTTAACTATTGCCAAGAGGACAAGGCTGGTGCAGTCTCCCACAGGGTACTGCGTGCAGTCTTGCCTAACTCTCTCAGTGATAGGGCTGGGAACAACTATAATAAGTATTACAAGCATTGTTATAGGCTTCTAGTGAGTGCAAATTCTGCAGAAGTCCTCATGCATCATCTACAAAGCAGTAATGAAAAAACCTTTCATAGCTCAACGTCAGAAACCAAAGAAAACAGAACTGCAAGAAAGAAAAGGCTGAGAAACGACCCTTTCCCATCTATGCTCCCGACTATGCAGTAGCATCCCACTCCAAATCAGACAAGCTCCATTCCAGGAGTTCTCGGCAACCATCCACACCTCACAGCATTTCTAGACCCTCAATACCCCAACATTGTATCTGTGTTTCCCCTTGACACCAGAAGCATTTAAATGGTCCTTCCAGTCAACTCCATTGCATTAGTCCTTCTAACAAGTACTCTCTCTATGGCCCCTCTGCTTTCCAAAGCTAGGTCTTCTGCTAGAGGTCTCCTGCCAGGGAAAGCAAAAGAGTGGGTCAGGCTGTGTATGCCAAACTCATCTTTTATATTAATAGCAACCTGTGGCAACTATAAAGTAGTCTTTCGTTTGCCTCTTTTGAATAAGCTGAATGTTGGCTAAACATCTTGAGGGTTAGGGGGCAGGAAACGAGCAAACAAAACCATAGTAGTTGATTGTTCGAGAATGTCATGTCCAGATAAGGAATGTAGACAGAGAAAAAAAATGCTAACCATTGTTTAGGATTTAAGGTAAATGCTCATTGGGAACAGTGGAGGCGAGGAATTGTATGATGTTTCTGTTGTCACAGAAGTATGTGGGAAGTATGAAAACATGGCGTGCTAAGCTCCGCCCACTTTACACATCCAGGTAAGAATAATGTTCTTGTTCCAGTACCCTGTTACGGTTCTCCCGAAAGTAAGTTCTCAAGACACTGGTAGGTACGGTAGTCCCCGAAACTATCAACAACAAAAAAACCCGAAATGCGCTATTACTGTAAATTCGGCTTGCAACAAAAAAATCAAATCCCATAATGACGAAGATGGGAAGCAGGGGGTGCAGGGGCATCCCCCGCTCCCTATGTTCGTGATCCATACCATTGGAAGCGGGGGACAATAAAGAAGGAAGAAAAGAGAAAAGGGGTCCCTGCAGCGTCAGCTTCGACCCACGTTAGTGGGAGGGAACTGATGCCGCAGGGACAGAGGAGAGTCGGCAGCACACTTATGTTTGTGCCACCGAAAAGGTAAATTGGGTTGAGGGTTAGGGTATGCGGGATGCCGGCTACCGTGAACTGTGTGATCCCTGCTCAGCTGGATTTTGCTATTCAATATTTTCGGATTCACAATTTCCAGATGCGCAGTAATCACGTAGATCTGTGGGTACGGCCCGCTTTTCGGTACCTGGTGGTCTAGGGGGCTTGTGGGACGTACACATGCTTGCCAGTGTTGCTCTGCAAGGTCCTCTTGTCTGCTGCATAGAGAGGTGGCTTCTCCATGGGGCATCCTATCTCCCCATCACAGTTATCTGCAGCGTCCAATGTGCATCTGAATCAATGTTGTATCATCACCTCTTGGCGGATATTCCTCTTTTCGGTCGATCACTGTTGCAGTCTTATGGTAATTCAGTTCCCTTCTCTGCGAGCATGTCCTGATGTATTTCTTGCTTTCTTGCTTGAGTGCTGTGGTTCTTAAAGCAACAGAGGTACGCTGGCAAGGATCTTGCATTGGAAGGAAGGCTTGAGAGAACAGTGATGTGCACAGAAACCTGCGGGCACGGGAGTGGGGAGGGCAGGAATTGGGACCCACTCAACTGCCATCATCCACCTCTGGGGTAGGACTGACACTGGATGTCTCCTTGGTAGGCCTCACACCCCCGGCTGTGAGGGGTCGCCATCCCCTCTTGACATGGCCAAATTACTGGTCTCAACACAGTATATTGTTATCTAAAGAACATCTGCAGCATGTGTTGTCAGTTACGTATGCGAAGCGTATATGTGTGCAACGTGATATATGCACTGTGTGTTGTCTGTAACGTGTGTTGTCTGTACCGTGAAGTTTTAGCGAGTGTGGCATGGCTATCCTCAACCGTTGATTGGATGTGTTTTTAGTAGTGCTTGTGTGCAGCGTGTTTTTGACGGCACGATGTGAGGAGCATATAGTATGTGAGGTGTGTGTGTGTATCATGTGATATGTGCGCTGTGTTTTGTCTGTAACATGCAAGTCGTCTGCAACTTTATGTTTTTGCTAGTGTGGCATGGCTACCCTCTTCACTTTTGGATAGGAGGTGTTTAGTAGTGCAAGGTATTCAGTGTGTTTTGTGCATTGTGTGAGATGTGTATGGAAGATGCATCCGAGGCTTGTTTGTGGTTTATCTGTAACATGAAGTTCCTTTTGTTGAAATAATCTGCAGTCCAACCTCTTTTTTCGAAAGCGTTTGTTATTTTAAGAAACAATATGAACATTATTTGTTTTTAAGATGAGCATTTTAATTTAATTTCTTTAACCTTCTGTAAGTATGGCGACCGTAGCTTACCATTGCTCCAAATATAACTCTAATATCCATCTTGTTCTGTTGAATATAGATGTTGCAGTTTCCTCCTTCATGAACATCATATTGATTTTATCACAAGTCTTCATCTTGGCTGACAATGTGCTCAAGGAGCCAAGACAATTCCAATAGAATTGTCAGTTTCTATCATGAAATGGCTTTACAAAACCAGGCGATTAGGGCTCACATTCTGGGTGGGATCCCAGAAGACCCCAGCCTGTGAGGGGGCTCCCGACCCCATAGCCACGTTTCCGTACTCCACAGGTAATAATGCTGTGTCAATTTACGAGAGCCTGGTCTATCACCATCCTGCTTCAGACTTCCTAAGTGACCTAGCTGGGTAGTCCTATCCTGCTTCACAGACTTCCTATGTGACCTGGCTGGGTAGTCTGATTGTCCCGGTGCCCTTTTCCTCCCCTTTGAATCCCTCTTAACCCTTTGCTCCACTCTGATGGGGTCCTATCCATAACGCAGTCACATGCCTCTCTGTGTACTTGTACAGGAGGGCGGAGCATCCACTGGCGGGCACATCGATCAGGGCTCAACCTCTAGTACCTGTAAAACAAGATAGCTGCACCCTGTGAGGAATGGGGGTGCAGGATTCACTTACGACTCAATAATGAGGACTCAATAGTTTGGCAAAGGGAAGTCTGTTTAATGACAAGTACAAAAAACGGGCAAACAAATGGTAATCATCAATGATGCGATCACCTTTCTCGCTTCAACTCCCAAATTCTCCATTCAGACAGCATTTTTTATGGGCAAACTTCATCATCATTTGACGTGCAAAACTCATAAGTTTGTCATGCAATTCTATTGGTCGGAAAGGTAACTTAAGTATAGGTGCTACATCTGTATATGGTAACAGAGCATGCAGATTGGATAGCTCTTATTGGGTGGGCGTCTACGCCCATCCCACTACATCACTCGTGATAGACGTCACTACAACTACGACGTCTTATTGGTTCTACCAGCTATAAGATCCTAGATTATTTGGTCCATTGTGATTGGGTGGGTTACACCCCTAGGCATAAATCTCCACTTTAATTAGCAGAATGGACACACAGATGCGGAGTGTCCCACGATTCACCCTGCCTCCCTTCCATCAATCAGTACCTTTAGGGCTATGTGTCAATTAGTTGGCTGAGGATGGCCTCGAAACTGTAGCTCTTATCAGGAACAGTTACGGCATCCTCGGGTTCTGGGTGACATCAGACGTTGGTACTTCTCTGCCCTCGGCTGGTCGCGTGTCTGTTCACCGTGAATCTGCTTCATTTTCCCTCTTATTCGGGTATTTGATTCTTCCATAGCCTCGCCACCTGCCTGGGACCTCCTTATCACATCCTTCACTGGCTGGCTGGTATGCTCTGAAGTTTCGTTTCTCCAGCGTTGCCGCTCTCCTCCCTTCCTGGAGTTGACCTCGAATTCCCAGGCATGGAGCTGCTTCTTACTGAGTTTCGATTCCGCTCTTTCCTTCGGGTTTTGCCAGAATATGAATCTTGGCCTTGTTAGTACCTTGCGGCCTGGGCTTAAATCTGCCTTTACAAAATGGAGTCGCACTTGTATAGCGTGCTTCATTGAGGTAGATATATACTTGGCGCATGCCGCTCTATTCTTCTACTAAGCCGCCTTGCAAGCAGTACCGTTTTTCTTAACTTCTTGCATTCCAAGCCTGTTTACACGTGTTAGCTGGTTGGTTTCTATCTTGCTTCATAGCATCGTTTCCTTACGTTTCAACATCGTCTCTTCTCCTGTGTCCATTAATCATAGCTGCTATCCTTGGTAGCCATTTTCGTTCATCCGCGAGTCTGCCCAGGCCCTTGTCCTCTCCACTGGCCGTCCATTAAGGCTCTTTGGGTCTCTTCGTGGACCGTCTGCAGGTACTCTTCATTTAGTCTCAGCTGCTGGTATGGTTGTCTCAATGGGTACCTTTCAGCCCACGGTTGTCTGGTTATTGGCGCTTCAATAGGTATACATGTCCCTCTGGTGGGTACTGGGCAGAACCCCACTGTGGCTCTCTGTTGGTTCATTTGCTCCTTATACGTCACATATCTTGGCGAGTATGCCTCTGGCATTTCGACATGGGTGGCTGGAGTGCAGGCCATATTTGGGACCTCCTCTACATATTGTTATCGGCTTGCCTCCAAATATCACCCATCCCAGCACTACCCCTGACTCTACTCTCCTCTACTATCCTGCCTCCTACTTCCTCTCACTCTCATACACCTACTCCCAGCCCCCTCCCGTGTGCTCCCTTCAAAACGGCTTAGTCGGTCTCTTACGCCCATGCAAATTGCCAAATGGGTACCACTCCCTCCGTCCCAACACCTTACCTCCTCTCAGTATAAACGCTATAACATCTCCTCCAAGTCCTCCTCTTGCCTCTCCCCCCCCCTTTGGCCACCTCTCACTGACAACTGATTCTGCTGGCTTTTCATAGCCCTGCCTTTTCTGCCCAGGAGCTCCGCTTTTCTCTCGTTGCTTACCTGAATCAGCTGCTGCCCTGGGCCAATATCTAGCTGATTAATCCCCTGGAGGGCCAGGTCTTCCCTTTTTAAGTCCTCATTAGACCCCTTCCCCTGCACCCTTTTCAGTGTCCCTCTTTGCTATGTAGTCATTGAGGTAGTTTGTTCTCTGTCTGCCCTTCACTCAGTAAGTACGTTATGTGAGCGGGTTTCAGGAGTGCGTCTTGCTAGGTCCTGCTGCGCCGCAGCTGCCCCATTGGCCCCCTGTAGGCAGACTGTGGTTTGTGGGGTAGGTGTCGAGTCTCCCATTCTGCTCCTGAGTGGGGAGGCCTAGTCCATTTCTGTTTGAGGAAACAATTAGTTGCTCCTGTTCCAGGCTTTGGTCTTGTCCGCTGCGTCCCATGTACATTATTGTACTTGTGTTTTTTCTCTGAATGGCGTTTCCCTGGAACTATTATCCATATCTGTGTTAGAGTAGCCTGGTGCATGATGGTTGCTGTAGTCTCTTAAACACCTGGAAGAGTAGGTAAAGACATCTGAATGGGACAGAGCCTGATGGTCGTCGCTTCAGAGAAAGAGGCCCTAATGTCCATATGCAGCACCACGTGTCTCAGGGAGCCGGGGACAGAGGTCCTCTTGAAATCCCTTGTAATATCTTCTCAAAGGTAATGTTCTATTCACTTCTATACATTGTAGAAGTGTATGGAACATGGATCTTAGAATACAGAACATGGAGAGAAAGATGCAAATTTAGAATGTGTTTAGGCAGTTACTGTTGTGTACTCCGCCAGTGGGCCTTTGATGATACTCAAATCCCTTATGGAATCCAATTACAGTGGTGAGAAATACTTCAGTGGCGACGAGGATGAGATTGGAGAAAACGGCAGCCCACTGAGTAGCCGTTGTTCGTTTTATACCCACTGCGGTGCCAAATCTACTTAAGGCATCATCATAAGGACGCCGCTTCGCCTGTGACATGTGTGAAGAAGAGGGTAAATGGACAATCATAGCGGAATAATCAAGCCAAAACTAACTTCCAGGTGGAGCCACAGGACAAGCAATTTACGGAAGCAAGTGCCGCGTGATGAACTTAATAAGTGTATAGCCCAGTAAATCTCCAATTGGATGAATGAGCCGCCAAGCATCATCATTTTGAACTTCATGTATATTTTACAAACCAGCAATAGCCTATACGCTTGTCACCATTATACCCTCTCAGCGTAAAGCATCATATGCTAGTGTGCGCATGCCATAAGCAAGCCAAAGGAAAGGCTGTAAGCACTTCAAAGGATAGTGCCATTTTGACTACATTAGCAACAGTGCCACAACCGCCGTACAATTTTCCTGTATCACCATTTATGCGCTGCACTTTGATTACAGTTGAGTCAATCAATGCGTCATATCTACTCTTACCGGAACGAAACATACTTTGTGCGAAAGTGAGAGTGCATTTTTCAAATCGCATATCTTAGAGAGACGTGGATCATATCAGAGGAAAGGACATAAAGAAACGTAAATTACTTTCCGCCATCTTTGTTTTCTATCCATTTCCACTGTGTTCATTACCGTAGCAACGGCAACACTGTTGAAATGTTGAAGCCACAGCACTTGTCCTTTTTGTCACAGCAAGAATAAACACGCATATTCACCAGTGTTTTCTCTGCTCAATGAGCGTATGAAGCAGCTCATTGTTCAAAGCAGCAACAAAAACACTGTACAAAAGTGTTGCACATATTGTCATGCCCCGCATTCCTGCTTACAGACGTCCGGGGCTTCTATTTCCAGGTGGAAGCTGCCCTGGCGACTTATTTCATTTCGTGGAATACGGCGCACTACATTATCCAGCATTCCTTCTTCCCGCGGTCACATGAAGCGCACGCAACGTGTCTTGCGTCCTGGAAATGATACCAGTATTTAGTACGGTGTATCCCTGCAACGGGTGCTCCTAAACTAAGTAATTAGTTCGAGTGCCCGATTTATTGACATCCTGATTCCTGTGTTTCCTTGACCCGGCTTATGCTTTAAGGATTACTCTTGAACGTTTTTCCCCCTACGATTTCTGGCGCCATTTCCCTCGGCTGTTTTCCCTTGGTAAACAAACTCACGGCTTTTCCTAACGGACTGTTTCCCTCTTGCCCTTGTTTGTTGTGACGCCTTGGAATTTGTTAACCTCAAGTTCAACGCAATACAGAACACTAGGAAAATCTGAACTAAACCTCTTTTCAAGTTTCTTTTCTCTCTTCTGGCTGCTAACTCCACTGGCTTTCTGAACCCTTCAACCTCACGTGTGTCACGAGCCCACAAAACACTCTTTTTCTGGATCTACCATCAACGCTGCTCTCATCACCAGGAAAATTGCTCTACACATCGAAGTGACCGATTGGACGGTCTCCTGATTTGGTGGTCACTACTTGGATTCGATATTTTCACTTTGGGGACGCTTTGCTGAATTCCTTGGGGATTATATTTGGACTATCTAGTTGCGCCCTTGTGCCGTTCGGGTTAGGTGGATTACTGCACAGACTTCCTTCAACTGAGACTTTCTTCCTTCTTCACCTTGTCATCACTTTGCTGAACTCACATAGGTTACGGGACTTCCTTTTGGCTAAGCAGGTAAGAGAGGGTAATTGCGGGCGGGTGATTGCTGCACTTTGGTAACTTTGGCTGCTCTCTTGCACCATCATTTTTGCTTTGTTCCCTTAGCTCTGTTGTCGCTGCACCTGCCTTTTCACTCAAGCCCCTGGCCTGTTAGTTATAGTTTATTTCTACAGGCTGCGCTCTTGGGAGGAAAGTCTTGTTAACATCGCGTTCAAGATATCGCAGAGCAGAGGGGCTCCCAAGGTGGATGCTGATTCTGTATCCTTTATAAGTCTGTATCCTTTTTCAAGTTGTGTTAAAGTGTGACACATATGTTATTATGGAAATTAAGTTGAATTTTGTATTAAAAGCATGAATACAAATCGCACATTTAAAGGACAATAACTTCAACTCAGTGCAGTTAATGTAGCAATTAAAGCCAAATAAAAAAGTGTATTGCATATACTATATTATTACGGAAGTGAAGCTACGATTCGCACATTCAAAGAGTGTGAAAATAAAAGGAAACAATTAGTATAACAACATTTGTAACTCAAATATGCAAAGCCTACCACCTCCAAACTACTTCCTGGATACAAAAGGGGAACCAGCAGTGCCCTGGAAGCGCTGGAAGAAACGCTTTGACCATTATGTTTTTGCGGCCCATGGTCTTAATTTTTCAAATGAAAGGAAGAAATGTTTGTTAATACACCGTCTAGGAAACTTTGGGCAGGAACAATTTGAGAATCTTCCATCTTTGTCTGACTAAGAAGCATCAGGGCTTACGGAATATGAGAAGTGCGTGAACATGTTAGACCTACATTATGAAAAGGCTGTGAGCATTATTCTTGAAAGATAATATTTCGGCAAACGTAAACGGGAAAATGGGGAAACAGTTGAACAATTTATCACAGCTTTGCGCGGCTTAGCTGTCGCGTGTGAATTTTGTAGTAATCTAGAGGAATGCCTTTGTGACCAATTTATGTTGGAGTTTAAAGACAGTGAAGTGAGAGAAGCGCTATGGTCAAAAGGGAATCCTTCATTGGATCAAGTGCTGAGAATAGCAAAGGAAGTAGAACATACACATACATGTGTGAAAGAACCCGAGAAGAGGGAAGATACGGATAACAAGTTAGAATTATCCAAATTGCCAGACGTCCTGGCTGTAGAGAATAAAAACTTAATGAAAAAGAGACAATTTAGTAAAAAAGATCAAATTTATGAAAGGGAAAAAGGGAGCCAAGTTCAAGGAAAAAAAAGATGTGGCTGATAACAGAAGAAAATGTTAAAGGTGTGGTAGCATACATCCTATTGCCAGCAGTGAAAAGTGTCCTGCGCTAAAGGAAATCTGCAGAAGATGCAATAGAAAAAGTCATATGACAAATTGTTGTAAAACAAAATTAGAGAATATAGATTGCATTGAAGGAACTATGTGAGGAAGTTGAGGAATTTTTCTTTTATAATTGAAGATTCGGTGGTCAATACAATAGAAGACCAAGATGCTGATCTTGAAAAACCCATGGCGGATATACAAGTTGGCAACTCCACAATTAAGATAGTCATTGACTCTGGTGCTAAGTACACTTTGTTGCCAAGAATAATTTTGAAAAGAGGTACTGCTCTGAAACAGATTGATGTGAAGCCTGTTGCATACGGGGGCAAACGGATTGAGTTAGAAGGTTGGTTTTGGTCGACCATGAAGTTCAAAGACAGAACAACAAAGGGAAAAGTATATGTCTGCAAGAAATGAATGCATCCTTTACTAAGCTGGTCTCACCATAGAAGATTAAAAATAAAGCTAGATCCCAGTGCCGAGGAGATGGTGTATGCAGTGGATCAGGAGAAGAAATCTGAATATTTTGAACATCATCCTGTGTTCCGAGATGAACTAGGTAGTTTGAAGAACGTTTGGCATGAAATTCGCGTGAGAAGTGATGCTGTTCCTGTTGTGCATAAGGGCAGACCTGTTCCGTTAGCAATCAAGAGATGTGAAGGAAGAACTGGAAAAAATTGAAGAACAAGGGGTCATTGAAAGAGGTGAATCTTCTGAATGGGTTTCGCCATTGGTTATAGTGCACAAACCCAATGGAAAACTGAGGTTGTGCATTGACCGAAGGTCAGTAAATAAATGCTTAATTCCAGACAGACATCCTCTGCCAAATATAGCGGAAATGCTAGGAACTGTAAGAGATGCCAAGATAATGAGTACGTTAAACCTCAAATCAGCGTACCACCAGATCATGTTACATCCCAGATCAAAAATGTTACAGCTTTTATTACTACTGAAGGTTTGTTCCAATGAAAAAGGATGCCTTTTGGTTAATTTCTGCAGCAGCTGCATTTCAGCATGTGATGTGCAATTTATTCCATCATATGCAGGGCGTACTTTGCTTTCAGGATGATGTTTTAGTCTATGGGAAAGATCAAAAGAAACATGATAGTAGAATGTTTTAAATGTTTTTCAAGATGCTGGTTTAACTCTTAGTAGGGAGAAGTGGACATTCAATAGATTGGGTATACAGTATTTAGGACATGGCATTTCTGATAAAGGCGTAAGACCCAAGGAAGAATTAGTACACACCATTTTACATTTCCCCAGTCCAGATACCAAAGATAAGGTTATATCCTTTTTGGGCATGGCAGAATATTATGCATTATTAATTCCTGATCTGGCTAGTAAGAGTTTTCATGTGAGGAAGTCGGCAAAAAAGAATGTAAAATGTGTTTGGGATGATGAATGTAATAATATAAAGAAGGATCTCAACTGTGTGCTTACCTTGAGGTCTTTCAATCCCATCAAGAAGAGCATTCTTACCACTGATGCAAGTAATCATGGTTTGGGTGCTGTGCTGTCTCAAATTGAAGGTGGAATTGAATACCCTATTGCTTTTGCCTCAAGGGTACTGAAAGTGGCAAAACACAATTATTCAACTATTGAAAAGGAGTTGTTAGTAGTTAAAGGGTCTATTGAGAAAATTCGGTCTTTCCTGTGGGGAACAATTTGTTGTGAGAACGGATCATCGTCTCACGGAAATTTTGACTGTCAAAGGTTTGGGTAAAGTGTCGGCAATGATCAGAAAATGGGTGGAAAATTTGCAGGAATACAATTGGGATATGGAGTTTGACCCTGGAGTAAAGAATAAATGTGCCGTAGATGATGATGAAGATGATAATGATGGTGAGGACATATTGAATGTAATTCAGGAAGTCGTGTCTGAGGATGAATGGGCAAAGGCCATGGAATTAAGACATGTATTGAAGGAGTTAAAAGTAGTGAGATCAGGAAAGGTATTTTACCTCAGGCTGTCAGTCAGGTGTATGATGAATTTCATTTGAGCAACAGTTTGGTTTGGAGGAGTGACAAGTTATATCCACCCACTGGAGTAAGCTGCAAAATATTAGAAATAGCACATGAGGGACATCAAGGGATGACGAAGACAAAACAACTTGTCGGGCAGGATATTGGTGGCCTGGCATGGATTTGGAAATAGAAAGATTAATAAGAGAATGTTGTCACTAATGATTCAGCTAAAGGATACATTGCTAGACAGGAGCCTATGACAATCATGTCTATACCAACCAGACCGTGGGAAAGAGTAGGTTTAAACAATGTGGGGCCATTGAGAAGTAATGGTGTATTAAGATACTGGATGGTATTAATTGACATGTTGTCTATATGGGTGGAGGTCAAATGGGTACAGAAAATTTGCTCTAAAGATATTATTCTATTTTTGGATGATATTTTCAAAGAAGAGGGCTATCCCACCACTATCCTCACCGACAATGGTGTGCAGCTGGTATCACAGAAAATGAGACATTTTCTTAGAGACAATGGATTGGAACACAAAACCAGCTCCATATATCATCCTCAAACCAATGGAATTGTGGAAAGATTTAATAAGATCATTAAGAATAGTATTAGGGGGGGCTTGGAGGATAAAGCAGACTACTGTAAGAAGGCTGTTGAAGATACCATTGTAGCACACAGGTTTACTCCACATACTGCTACAGGTATTTCTCTGTTTGAGCTGCTCAGAGGAAGAAAACCCAACACAAGAGTTTGTCCGTCTTAGTTGGGTAGAGCTTGTAGAAAAGAGAGTGACTTTAAGGATGTTGAGAAGATTATGCATAGACAATTAATCAACAAAAGGTGTTTTGACATAAGGAAGGCGGTGAAAGAATGTGATATAAAACCAGGTGATTGGGTAAGAATAAAGCTACCTTTTACTACTACAAGTGGCTGTGCAAAGTGGTCAGCGGCCACACATGTGGTAGAGAGGTTTCATGGTGCTGTAAAAGTATCTGATGGAAGAGTATGGACTGTGAATAGAGTGTGTAGATGTTCTAAGAGCAGATTAACAAATGCCAAAATGGATAAAAGCAATAAGGCGGAAGCAACAGAGCAACAAATGAGGTTAAGCGACAAAGCAGGCGATGGAAAGGAACTAGGTAGATGCACTGAACGTGTTTCTAAGAGACCATCATATTTGAAGGAATGTGTAAACTGAGTACTGTTAATGGTTCAGCAGAGATCAGATATTACTGTAGTTCTCACAGTAAGTTAACAAATGTTTCTAATTGTTTTTCATATTGCAGTAATTTTCTATGCATGACAAAAAGTTATACAGCTTTGTAAATATGTGTTTGTGTAAAGAAGGGAAGTGTGTAATATCTTCTCTCATGTAATGTCCCCTTCACTTCTATACATTGTAGAAGTGGATGGAACATGGATCCTATAATACAGAACATGGAGAGAAAGATGCAAGTTTAGAATGTGTTTAGGAAGTTATTGTTGTGTTATGTGCTGAGCCAGTGGGCATTTGATGATACTCAAATCCCTCATGAAATCTAATTACGGTGTTGAGAAATACTTCATCCCTCTTACCACTGCCGCGCCGCTGTGACTCGGTCATATCCGTGACCCTGTCACAGGCCTCCGTGCACTTTATAGATTTGTTTCGTCTGTGTCAGAGACGCACATATTCGTATTGTCTTATCAATGTCTTGCTTCTCTAACTGGATGGTTTTCTTATTATTTGTAATATGCAGTTTCTGTGTTAGTGCTATGCAGCTTGCTCGTTGTGTTGCTGTCCTTTGATGGCGTCATGCCATACAACAGTTTGTGTAGAAATAACTTTCTATTCCTCTTCTTCCCCTCTAGGGGCCGAAACCTTGTGATGGGGGCAGCCTGACCATGAAGTGCCCTTTTCAGATGGATGAGTCAAGCCCTACACTCTGGGACTGCCCTCCCAAAGAGGGTAAAGAGAACCTCACCTGGGCTACTGAGCCCTCTGGCGCTGGTGGGGTGACCAGCTTGATCCAGAGTCTAAGCCTCAGTGACTCATGCGCCACTCCATCTGTACCTCCCAGCAAGCGCCAGTGTCGGTCACTCTCCTTCTCAGATGAGCGGTCCGCATGTCGGGCTTCCTGGAGGCCCCATGGCTCCAGGGTCTGGACGCCTGTGGAGAAGAGACGTTGTTATAGCGGGGGCAGTGTCCAGCATTACTCCTGTGATTCCAGCCACATGCAACGCAGCTCAAGCTTCAGCCTCCCGTCCAGCTCTGCTACCACATCCCCATCTTATGAACCATCTGGCTTTGATCAGCAGTCACTCAGGATGTCCGGCAGCTATGGACAAGCAGGGGCGATCTGGGGCCAGGATGCAGTGGTGGGCGACATGCACAGATCGTTTTCCTGCTCCCGGGAGCTGGTCTCCTCAGAGTATGGCCCGCCATCTATGAGCAGCACACCCGCCTCCACCCCAGAGATGCTCAGACGCTCCGGGGGAGGGCTGGCTCGGAGCCGCTCCCAGCCCTGCGTCCTCAATGAGAAGAAGGCAGCAGTGAAACGGCGGCACCCGGAGAAAACACAAGCACAAGAGCCAAGACCTTCTTTGGACCTGGCCAAGATGACTCAGGTGAGTATCCAGTCCATATGCAGTCATGCCAGTGTTTAATAGTGCCTAATTATCTTTGCATGCATGCACCCATACCATCCAGCTCTGAAACCTCCAATAATGCACCAAAAACATCCTTCCTTGCATTGGAAGCCTCTCTCCGGGCACCCTCAACATCTGCCCTCCTTGTTGATGCACTGCACGAACACCATGAATGCTATTCCAGCCTCTGGCTGTGCACTGCACAAACACCATGAATGCTATTCCAGCCTCTGGACTCGCACTGCACGAACACCATGAATGCTATTCCAGCCTCTGGCCGTGCACTGCACAAACACCATGAATGCTATTCCAGCCTCTGGACTCGCACTGCACAAACACCATGAATGCTATTCCAGCCTCTGGCCGTGCACTGCACAAACACCATGAATGCTATTCCAGCCTCTGGACTCGCACAGTATGACAATAACTGCCCTCTTTCCAGCCTCTGGCACGTCACACACTCCACCCAGATCATTAAAATACTTTGTAACCCCTGGAGTGTCTCACATTCTACACGCATCTCCTGTGATCCCAGAGGCACCCAATCTGTACCTCCCACTAAGCACCAGTGTTGGTCACTCTCCTTCATAGATGAGTGGTCCGATGGACACTCCACCTACTGGCCCCATGACTCCAAGCTTCGAAAGAGGCACTATTACTGCGGCGGCTGCTAACGTTCCGAGGGCTGCTGACCTAATTACTCCATTGATTCCAGTTACTTCATGCAGCATAGATTAAGCTTCACCGTCCAGTCCAGATCTATCATCAGATCCCCATCTCATGAGCTATATGGCATCATGCACCAGTCGCGTATGATGCCGGGCACCTACGGGCAGGAAGGAGAAATCTGGGCTAGGACACAGTGTTGAGTGACATGCGCAGGTCGTTCTCCTGCTCACAGGAGCTGGTCCCCCATGTCATGAGCAGCACCCCCGCCTCCACCTCAGAGCTTCTGAGAAGCTCAATGGGCAGCCTGGTGCGGACATGCTCCCAGCCTTGTATACTCAGTGAGAACAATACAACACTAAATCTGTGCCAATCTGAGAAGATGTAAGCACCAGAGACACCCCGAAAGCACATTCACTCGCTTTAGCACCCCGGGGCCTCGCGCCACATGTAGGGAACAAGTTACTTACCTGTAACTGTTGTTCTCCAGCATGGGTCTGGCATGGATTCACATGCTCATGAATATTCCCCGTCGTCAGTCTGGGAATCCTCGGTAAAGAAAAAATCAGTATCAGTTTTGTTTCTGATCTGTCTTTCGTAGTAGTAACCAATCACTGATCTCTGCGTCATACTGACCACAGCCAATGACTGCCCTCTACCTAAGCCCCGCCTCTGGCAGCCATCTTCAGATTTGGTAGCACGTGAAGTGGCAGTATGACCAAGTGAAGAGCCGCAGAGGGGTAGGCGGGAGGGTTCGCATGTGAATCCATGCCAGACCCATGCTGGAGAACAAACAGTTACAGGTAAGTTACAGGTAGGTAATAATATAAGAATACATAGCAGTACACAAATGCACAACCACGGGAGGTGGCAAAGGCTCAACATTAAGCATTACATCAAACTCAACATTAAGCAATTCTTACCTCCTCACCAGGCTCACCTTAGGCGAACAGGTTGCGCAGCACTGCTTGGCCGACCCTGGACTCCTCCCTGGAATCCCGATCGACGCAGTAGAATTTCGTGAAGGTGTGCGTCGACCTCCACGTAGCAGCCCTGCAGATGTCCAGCAAAGGCACACCAGATAGGAACGCTGTGGTAGCTGCGATCGCTCTGGTGGAATGGGCTCTCGGACGGCCAGGCAGCGGTCGGTTTGCCAACCGATGACAGTACATGATACAGCCGGAGAGCCATCTGGAAATGGAAGCCTTCGAGAGAGCCTTCCCCTGATTGACAGGT
Organism: Ambystoma mexicanum; assembly: GCF_040938575.1. Taxonomy (NCBI): domain Eukaryota; kingdom Metazoa; phylum Chordata; class Amphibia; order Caudata; family Ambystomatidae; genus Ambystoma; species Ambystoma mexicanum. Next base: position 1,721,765,741 of record NC_090929.1, on the reverse strand, counting down.
CCAAAGTTCACAAAGAGTTGTGACGTCTTCCGAAAACACTTTGTGCGGTCCACGTAGAACTTCAGCGCTCTAGCCACATCCAGCGAGTGCAAAGTCCTTTCAGCCGGCGACGAAGGCGACGGGAAGAAAACAGGCAACACCAAGGGTTCGTTGAGGTGGAAGTCCGACGGCACCTTGGGCATGAAGGAGGGGTGCGTCCTGAGCACTACCCTCGTGTCGTGAAAAGTCAAGTACGGGGCCTTGCAGGAAAGGGCCTGGATCTCTCCCACCCGTCGTGCGGAGGTGATGGCCACAAGAAACACTGTTTTCCACGACAAGAACTTCAACGGAGCCGAGTGCAGAGGCTCGAACGGAGGTCCCATGAGCTTGGTCAGCACTACGTTGAGCTCCCACGCCGGGGCCGGAGCCTTCACCGGCGGGAACGATCTGAACAGTCCCTTCATGAACTCTTTCACCAGACGATGAGACCACAAAGACGTCCGCCCCGTGGTTCTGGTGTATCGGGATCTCGCAGCAAGATGAATCTTGATGGACGCGTGCGCCAGTCCAGCTTTGGCCAGCGTCAGTGGGTACGGCAGTACTTGGGGAGCCGTAATCCGTAGAGGGTTAATCTTCTGTGCGTGGCACCAGACAGAGAACCTCTTCCATTTGTGTCCGTAGCATTTAAGAGTCGAGGACGCCCTGGCCTTTGCAAGAACCTCTCTGCAGTCGGCCGGTATGTCGTATCCTCCAAACTCTAACGCTGCAGGAGCCAGGCCTGCAAGCTCAGCGACTTCGGATCGTGATGGAGGATGGCGCCTCCTTCCCTGGAGAGAAGATCTGCGTCCACTGGCAGCTTGATTGACGGGGACGCTGACAAGTCCAGAAGGTCCGGGAACCATATCTGCCTCGGCCACGCAGGTGCGACGAGGATCATCCTGCACCGTGACCTCTTGAGCTGGTTGATGAGCCGGATCAGCAATGGCAATGGAGGGAACGCGTATAGAAACAGGCCCTCCCAGGGGAACGAGAAAGCATCGCCCATGCTCCTCGGCTGGGGAAACCTGCTGGCGAACCTCCGGCACTTGGAGTTCGTCGCCGTCGCGAACAGATCGATCTGTGGTGTGCCCCACCGTCGGAAGAGGCGGTCCACTAGATCCTGTCGTAGTTCCCACTCGTGGCACGAGCACAGCTCCCTGCTGAGTGAGTCGACGATGGTGTTTTTTATCCCTGCCAGATGAAACGGCACCAGAAACATCCATTGGGCGACTTCCAATGCCACAGATCCTGCGCCTCCATGGACAGGGCTGGGGACCTGGTTCCGCCCTGTTTCCTGATGTAGAACATGGTGGTGGTGTTGTCGGTGAAGATCCTCACCACCTTGCCCTTGAGGGACGGAAGAAAGGACCTGAGGGCCCAAAACACTGCACAGAGCTCCAGGACGTTGATATGGAGGGACTTCTCTGTCGGGAGCCAAAGGCCTCTCGCGTGCAGATTTCCCGTGTGCGCTCCCCTTCCTTCCAGGGAGGCATCCGTGGTCACTGTCTCCTGGTGGCCGGGGGTCTGGAAGTCCATGCCCGCCGTCAGATGCGCGCGGGTGCCCCACCACCGGATCGCTCGTCGGAAACTCTCGTCGAGTGTGATCCTCTCCTCGAAGCTGCCCGTCGTCTGGATCCAGCGCGCGTCCAGGAACTCCTGCAACGGGCGCATCCGGAGCCTGCACAGGCGGGTGAGGTAAATGCAAGAAGACATCATTCCGAGGAGGGACTTGATGGACCTCACCCTGGCCGCGTCCGCGACCAGCATCCGCTGCACCTTGCCCAAGATGGCCCTCGTCCTTTCCTCCAACGGAGAGGCCAGAAGCGACACTGTGTCGAGCTTCGCTCCCAGAAACAGTGCGTCTTGCGCGGGCACCAGGTGGGACTTGGCGTAGTTTATGGAGAATCCCAGGTCTGTGAGAAGTTGGACGGTCCTTGCCGTGTGCTCCACGGCGAGCTCCTTCGTCTTCGCTCGGATGAGCCAGTCGTCCAGGTAGGGGTAGATGTGGATCCCCTCTCGGCGCAGCTGCGCCGCCACCGGTGCGAGGCACTTGGTGAACACCCTGGGTGCCGACCTCAGTCTGAAGGGAAGGGCTCTGAACTGGTAGTGATGCCCTTGGACCACGAACCTGAGAAACTTTCGGTGTCCCTTTAGGATGGGAATATGGAAGTAGGCATCCTCCAAATCCAACGACGACAGGAAATCGCCCTCCTCCAGCTGACCCAGGACGTGTTGGAGGGTGACCATCCGGAACTTCTGTGCCTTGATGAATTTGTTAAGCCGTCGTAGGTCCAGGATGGGACGCCATCCTCCCGTCTTCTTCTTCACGAGGAAGTATCTTGAGTAAACTCCGGAGCCCCGAAGCCTCTTTGGGACGAGCTCGATGGTGCCCTTCTTGAGCATCGCCTTTACCTCCAAGAGAAGTTGAGGGACGTGATGTTCTTTCCTGGCCACAGGGGGGACGCGCGGGCACTTCTTTAGAAACTCGAGTGCGTGACCCTGAGCTAGGGCGTCCAACACCCAACGGTCGGTGGAGATGGACTCCCACATGCTGACGAAGCTCGCCAGCCGGACTCCCACCGGGGTGCTTCGGTGGGGGCCCGACCCCACGGCCGGTTCAGTCCTGCTTCGACGAGGCTTTGCCGCCTTGTCCTCCTTGGCGACGACGGCGGAGTCCGCCCGACTTGCCTCGTCCTCTGTAAGCTTCCTGCGACGACGAACGGGCCGCTTGACGGTAGGTGGAAAATCCGCCGCCGGAACCTTTGGAGGCACCCTCTTTGCCTCTGCCGCTCCGAAAGGGCGGCCGCCGTTGCTGGAGAACGCCAAGAGCCCGGGCCGTCTCCGTGTCTGCCTTGATGGCTTGAAGGGAATCGTCCACTGTTTTCCCAAACAGGTTGTTTCCGTCGAACGGCATGTCCAAGACTCTGGTCTGCACGTCCTGACGGAAGTCAGTAGCCTTGAGCCATCCACACCGCCTAAGGCACACGCCGTTGCCCAACTGGCGAAATCCAGTGTCAGCGATGTCCGTCGCAATCGTAATGGCGTGGTCCGACGCCACCTCTCCTTCCTGCAAGATCTCTAGGGCTTCCGCCCTCTTGTCGTCCGGTAGGAAGTCCAGCAGGGGGGCCAGTTTGTACCACAACTCCCTTTTCGTAGCGGGCTACGATAGCCAAGGCGTTGGCCGCCTTAATCGTCGTTGCTGCAGACGAGATGACTCTGCGTCCCATCGTATCTAATTTCTTTCCCTCGCCGTCCGGCGGGGAGGTCGACGTAGAGGCCGGGCCCCCCCCCCGCTTTCTTCCTGGCCGCCGCGGAGATGACCGAGTCCGGGGTCGGCTGTGCCCAAAGGCACAAGGGGGCTGCGTCCGGGACCCGGTACTTCTTTTCGTACCGATCCCTTCTAGCCGGCATCGTGGATGGGTTCTTGAGGAGGGCGAGGCCCTCATCCCAAATAGCGTCCTGTAGAGGTACAGAGAGGACCGTCTTCCTCTTGGCATCGCGCCGTTGATAAAGGAAACCTTCCTCCTTCTTCTCTTCCGGGCAGAGCTGGAAAAGCTCGGATGCCCTGGCGATCATGGAGTGAAACGATCCAATCTCGTCGGGCGGGGAAGCCCGGGTGGGAGGTGACGACGGCAGATCCTCGTCGTAAAGCTCGTCGTCCGTACCCGTCGCGGCTGTGTCAGTCCCCGTATTATCCCCACGAGTCGTGGACGGGGAGGAGGGCTGAACAGGGCGCGATGGCTGAAAAGGAGGTGGAGGATGAATCTTTCTTCTCTTAGGGGGAGGGCTCCCAGAAGGGCCTGGCTCCGGGTCCCCCGTCGGGAGCGGTTCCTCCGCTGGTGGTAACGGCAGTCTCGTCCTTATCTCCGAACATAAGGACTGTATAGCCAACAAAATGGCCGCCGAGTTGTCTTGCGGCACTGGTTGAGGGGAGTCCGACGGGCGGTCAGGGGCCCCGTAGGCACCCTCAACGTTATCGTCGTCTCCTACGTCGGGGCCCTCCCGACGGGCTGGTCTTCTTCCACGCCAGCGCCGTGGCTTAAGACTTCGATCAGCTCTTCCTCAGAGGTTGAGGCCGAATCCATGACGACCTCCTGCCCCCCCTTTTTCTTCTCCGCCAGAGGTTTCAAGGGGGTCCTGTCGATGGGCATAAAAGAGGACTCCCTCCGCGGTGGCAGGGAGACTCTGAGCCCCGTGGTCGCCACCACTGGTGTAGCCTCCACAGGCTGAGCCAGGGCCGCCGCGACTGTCTCGATAGAGGCCTTGGCCGGATGGATTAAGGCTTTCACCACCTTAGGTGCGCTCACTGCCTTCTCCTTGGGGGGAGGGTCACTGCCTCGCTCCCCCAACGATGGGGCCTTCGAGCTCGACCGGGGTCTCTCCAGGAGCTTTGCCGGGTGCTCGGCCTTCCTCTTACCCGAGCCAGAGCGTTGGCTCGTGGTTGATGGCGCCGGGGAGGATGCGCCCTGCCTGGCGCCCGTAGAGCCAGACCGTTCGGCGCTCCCGGTGCCAGCGGACTCGCGGTGCTTGGCCTTGTGTTGGACCCCCGTCGCCGGGGCGTCTTCAAAGGTCTTAGAAGACCGCTCGGACTTCTTCTTCTTCTTCTCGTCTGACGGGCTCTTCCCTTCCAGCCAGTTGGCGAGACGTTGATGGCGGTCCTTCATGGTCCGCTCCGACACATTGCCGCAAAACGCACAGTCCTTCTCCACGTGCGTCTTGTCCTCATGTAGGCAGTAAAGACAAAGGGAGTGTTCGTCCTCCTTAAAGACATTCTGAAGCTGGCATCCAGGGCAGACCCTGAACAGCTTTCCGGGCATCAAGCTTCCCTTCTCCTGGGCCATGTCCGAGATGGGCCTGAGAAACTTCTGGAGTCCTCCAAAAGCGTGGCTCGACGAAATCTTCACCCTTGAGGGGCGTAGATGAATCCGACACGGGTCCCCGTTGATCGGATGAAGAAACGGTGGAGCTTGAGGCTCTGTTGACCGAAAAATAGAAGTTTTTTGAGAAAAAACGTGAAAAAATAGCACTAACGCTCGAGAGCAATAGCACGAGGATCCCAACACTTGAACGTGCGGTAAAAATCTGAAGATGGCTGCCAGAGGTGGGGCTTAGGTAGAGGGCAGTCATTGGCTGTGGTCAGTATTACGCAGAGATCAGTGATTGGTTACTACTACGAAAGACAGATCAGAAACGAAACTGATACTGATTTTTTCTTTACAGAGGATTCCCAGCCTGACGACGGGGAATATTCATGAGCATGTGAATCCATGCCAGACCCCATGCTGGAGAACATATATATCTGTTCATGGCCCAGAACCAGCACCATCCTCTCAGCCCAGGTTGCCTCAGACACACCTAGAGCACTCCACTTTCTGTCTCCCATTTATTTTGTATGAATCAGTTCCAGCTTTACACACACACACACACACTAATCTTTTCTTTGAATCCCTCGAAAGGTGTGCTGAAAAACGCAATCTCTTCTCCAGACAAGTCATAACGAAAGCCACACAATAATGGTATGTAGCATCAGAAAATGTACAGGAATGATTTAGTTAAACATAGTTTATATAATACAGGTATAGAGCCATACCCCCACATCTGTGAACCAGCAGAGTTCTGCCCTCATTCTTCTACCATTGTAAAGCACTGAGTGTGACCTGGTAAGTACGTTCCGAGGACAAGAATGCCAATAAGCGTCGCCAAACTTTGAAACATTCTGTCAACCTACTTTAAAGCTTGGCCATAAGCCTTTTCATATCCTAATCTGCCACACTATAAGCCACATGGTGCTAGCCTGTGCAATCTGCCTTTGCCCAGAATGGTTCTAAGGCCACCTGGCTGTGAGGATCAGAGATATGAGCGATTTACATACATGTGCCCACAGTGGATAGACCCCTCCATCGGGAAACCTAATGGCATCGGGCAAGGTCCTGGGGAAATCCTTCCCTGGCATCTTTCAAGTGGTTTCAATAGCATATTTCCAATATTATTGCAGCTGTATGTGGAGAAGTGAAACTGTTCCCCCCCCCAATGTCTTTAGCAAGAAGCCAAAGACCACCTCTGGTCTTAATGCCGTACCCACATGGAAGTGGTTCTTGCTCTGTGTTATAACGCTTCCCAGTCTTCATTTGGCAAGCCTGCGGGAGTACCACACAACTCCTTCCTGATCACAGAAGCTGAATGGAAGTCGACCCTCCCACCTTGGTTGGCACGGGTTCCTTATTGTGAATGACCGGTAATCGCAAGGCAGCCAATGGGGGGGGAAGAGGGTTTAGGGATAGGGAGTTAGGAAAACCGATAAGAGGGTTAGGAAATCTCACTGGATAGGGAAGGGGGTTTTGAGGGAAAAAATATACATAACACTTATTCCTGATTTTAAACTGCACTTGTACACACATAATGTACCTGCCATAAGCACAAAGGCAACTGGAAGCATAGTCCTATCTCCCAGTTCAAACAACCACCTGCTGATTATTCCACACTTGCCCCTCCTTCAGGCACCTGAAAACCTGGAGCATGCACCCTTTCTTAATTAAGGGCTCCTGAGCCTCTTAATGAACATAATGGCACCTGAGGTTGTAGCACAAACAAGTAGCAACATCATATAAAGCACATTAAGCATGCGCATGTTGTAGCCATTAGGGCAGTACTTCATAACACGTGGTAGCAGCACGAACAAACATGGAGTTACAAGCACATAAAAACGCAGTAGTTGCTGTAAGTTCATAGCACAAACTGAGCATTTTTTCCAAAATGCCCTCTGTTTCATGTTGACTTCACAGGATAAAGAAGACTTCTCCAGCATTGGATCTTTCATGGATTCACATGCTTAGAATATTCCCTGTCGTCAGGCTGGGAATCCTCGGTAAATTATATAGACCTTTTCCATAGGAAAAATGTCGACACTTTTGTGTCCTATCTACGTCGTTTTAGGCCGTGTACGCCTGCGCCACTAGGACGTAGAGGTATAAGTAGCCCCGCCACCATGGCTCCCTCAGATTTCAACCGTCTTGCAAAGTAGTGGGATTACCTCGAGTATCTACTATTTTTGCTAGGTTGTGCGTATTTCTTCTTCGACTTCCCTCAAATGTCTGGAAAGGCGTTGTTTTGTCCGTGTGCTACATGCGGTTTTAAGAAAGTACATGAAGGTGATGGGCATATGGACTGTATTTACTGTCTTCACCCTCATCATTCGGCTGACACGTGTGAGATCTGTCAAGGTTTCTCCCAGAAGACCCTGAAGGACCAAAACAGACGCCTGGTAACTTGGCTCAATGACGGGGTGGGTGCGTACCCTGCATCGGAGGTAGGCTCTACTGCCTCAAGATCTAAATCTCCGGTGCCCCCTCGTCGCTCTCCGTCGGCAGAGCCTCCAACGAAGAAACCACGTTAATCGGAAAAGCGCCCCGCTGATCAACATCCTGCGAGGGACTCTTCGTCAAAGAAAAAGTCATCTTCCTCCTCATCAAAAAAGGAGAGAAAAGATTGATTGAAATCCTCCTCGGGAGACCGCCATGGCTCTACCTCGAGTCGAGTGTCGTCGACCCACAAGTCGAGTTCAAAACTGGCCCAAGGCTCTGCGCCAAAAACTTTGTCGTTGACGACGGCCAGATCGTCAACGTCTTCTTTGCCATCTGCACCTGCTCTTCCCGCGATCACTTCGGCGGGTCAAACAGCGGTTATGGAGAAAATGACGTCGATGGTGGCACCTTCGGTGGGTTGGCTACCGGAGGTTTTCGACCCGATCTTGCCTGAGGCCTTGTTGCAACCAGAAGCAGCCCTCTCCATCTCGTCGGCGGAGGATGACCGTGGTCCGATCGTACAGCCAACTGATCTGGGGTTATGTGCGACCAGTTCGGTGGAGCTCCCGAGTGGAAGTGCCATCCCAGCCGCCTCTTCCTTGCTGAATCCTCAGGCAGTATTTTCCCTGGAGGTTTTGAACACGTTACAGAAGCTGTTGCAGCGTTTGGACACGCAGTTGCCTCACACTAGTGTCCCGACGGTACTGCAGGCTACGCCGGTCGTTGCTGAACCAGGCCCGGCTCCTCGCTCGACGACCAGAATGCCTACAACTTGCCCGCTTGAGGAGGATCGTTCTCGCTCACACTCGGAGGAAGGAGAACTGCCGGAGTCGGAGTCAGAACGTGAAGGGTCTCTTTCAGACGTCTCATTATCCCCCTCAAGGGACCCAACATGGGAATCGGATGGGGAATGGAAACTCCAAAGAGCCCGACACAACCCTCACCACCGGATGACATCGGAGCCTTCCATGCAATGATGGGAAAAGCGTGTGCGGAGTTTGGCCTAGCACCGGATGAAGAAAAGAAAGATTGTTTTCTCTTCGATCATATGGGCAAGAGAAGAAAATCGATGTTTGCTATCCCCATTTTGGACCATGTCTGGCAAGAGGGGTTGAGGACCATGTGTCATCCTTTCTCAGAACCGCCGATAAAAGGACGGTTAGTAAAGAAATTCAAGGCTCCGGAGTCCACTCCCAAGTGCCTGACGTCTCAACCTTCGCCGGATTCGGTGGTGTCCGCTGCTGCGGCCAGAAAAGGGAGGTCGCAACACAAATGCACAACCCCGCCGGACGATGCGTTTGGAAAAAAGGTATTGTCAGTCGGTGCGGATACAGTAAAAGCAGCCAACTCCCTGACCATTATGGCGCGGTATAATAGAGAGATGTGGCATCGTTTGGCTCCTATCTTGGACCATCTGCCAGAGGAACACAGGAAGTCCGCTATGCTGCTAGTACGTGAAGGGGAAGAAGCTTCCAATCATTCCATAAATATTGCTGTCGACCTGGCGGAGGCTGGTTTTAAACAAATCAATAACGGCATAGTATTACGAAGGCAAGCCTGTCTTAAGTGCACGACTTTTAGACCGGAGGTGCAATACAAGGTGCTGGACATGCAGTGCAAAGGGGAACAACTGTTTGGCGAGAAAGTGGATGAGGCCTTGAAGGGCATGAAAGAAGACTCTGACATTGCTCGGTCACTCGGAGCCCTCCAGAGTGGCAGAAATTTTCGTTCCTTTCGTCCTTTCACAGGAGCTTCCGGAAACTCCCGGTTTGGATCACCTAGGGACCGAGGTTTCAGTAGACCCTCCTACTCTTCCCAAGGCTATAGATGAGCAGCCCAAGCTACTCGTAGAGGCAGAGATTATCAGTCCTCAAGAAGGAGAGGCTCCTACTCATCGTCGGCGAAGGATCCCAGCAATGACAAGTTTCAAGACGTCCTGGGGGGCAGAGTGTCTCGTTGCTTCGACGAGTGGGAACGCATAACAACGGACCAATGGGTTTTGGACACGATACATCAGGGTCACTCCCTACAGTTCAAAGGCAAGCCGCCACACATTCCACCAGTGTTCTCGCCACAATCCCATCTTCAGATACTGGTGCAGGAAGTGACGCTTATGCTGCAGAAAGGGGCTCTAGAACTGGTCCCGGTGGCAGAAAGAGGAAAGGGAGTGTACTCCCGTTACTTCGTGGTCAAGAAACCCAATGGAAAATGGCGTCCCATTCTAGATCTGCGGGCTCTCAACAAGCTGCTGAAGAATCTAAAATTCAAAATGCTTACACTGCAAGAGGTTATCCGATCGATACAACCGGGAGATTTTTTTGTCGTTGCTAGACCTTCAAGACGCATACTTTCATATCCCGATGCGTCGACGACACAAAAGATTTCTGCGGTTCGTCGTCGGAGGAAACAACTATCAGTTCAAGGTCCTCCCATTCGGACTAAAATCGTCTCCCAGGACGTGCACGAAATGTTTGGCTCCAGTGGCAGCTTGGTTAAGGAAGGAAGGTCATCATGTGTACCCATATCTGGATGATTGGTTAGTAAGGGGATTGTCTCCGGAAAGGGCACGGGAGAGTCTGAATGCCACCATGTCCCTCCTACAGTGTTTGGGCTTCGCAATAAACTTTGAAAAGTCCTCCTTAACGCCATCAAGGACCTTGGTCTTTCTGGGGGCGGAGTTCCAGACACAGTCAGGATTGGTAAAACCATCCGTCAAAAGAGTTATGAAACTACGACACAAAGCATCGGAATGGAAAGTCAACACCAGAGTGTCAGTAAGAAGGTACATGTCCCTGCTGGGGACCATGGCGTCCTGTATACCCTTAATCAACAATTGTCGTCTCTTCATGAGGCCCATTCAGGAATTCTTGACAGATCGATGGGCACAGAGTCAAGGGCTTTGGTCGGACAAATTGACCATCAACAGCAAGCTCGTGCAGGCACTTCAGTGGTGGAGAATCTGCCAAAATCTAACAAAAGCAATGCCCTTACTGGAACCTATGTTCCAGATGACAGTGGTGACAGATGCTTCTCTGACTGGATGGGGACCCCATCTGGATTCCCTACAAGTTCAAGGTTGGTGGTCATCGGAGGAGTCCAGCCTTCACATCAACGTGCTGGAGTTAAGGGCAGTACGTTGGGCCCTGAAATCCTTTCTACCACGCATAAAGGGATCCGTTGTACGGATAATGACAGACAACACGACAACGTTTTACCTAAGAAAACAGGGAGGTACTCGCTCCAGGGCTCTGTCGACTGAAGCCCAGGAGATCTGGTATTGGGCCCTCTGCCAAAGAATATATCTATTGGCGTTCCACTTACCAGGAGTCAAAAATGTGCAAGCAGACTCTCTCAGCAGAGAGATGAATCGACTACACGAATGGGAATTGAACGACCAACAACTACACTGTGTCTTCGAAAAGTGGGGTTGTCCGGCCCTAGATCTCTTTGCGACGAGAGAGAACAGGAAGTGCTCACAATACGCGAGCAGGTGGCCACAGCAAGACTCACTGGGGGAAGCGTTCTCCTTCCCGTGGACGGACAAGTTTTTGTATGCGTTCCCCCCGTTTCCACTCATAAGTCGGACGCTGCAATGGATCCACAGATATCCATGTCGGGTGATCCTGGTGGCCCCGTACTGGGCGAGACAATTGTGGTTCTCCAATCTACTCCATCTTTCAGCAGCGGAACCAATGAGGTTCCAGAGGATCCCGAACCTTCTGTCTCAGGACAAAGGGGCGGTTTGGCATCACAACCCGGACAGCCTCAGTCTGCCATCCTGGCTCCTGATTTCTCCGAGTTTGGTACGTTAGCAATTGCATCGGACTGTCGTCGCATTTTGCAAGCTGCAAGGGCGCCGGCCACGAACGCTTCATATGCATACAAATGGAAGAGATTCTGCATATGGAACGGGGATCAGCCAGGCTTACATCCACTTAACATCACACCGGAGCAACTTCTACCATACTTGCTACTCATGGCTCAAAAAGGTTTGTCTTTTTCATCGATAAAAGTGCATCTGGCTGCCATTTCGAGATTTACTCGGAAGAGACATTTAACTCCGTTGTTTAGTGACCGGTTGATTAAACATTTCATGAAAGGATTGTTCCGAACTTTTCCTCCAAAGAAGAAGTTTCCCCCGATCTGGAGTCTTAACCTGGTTCTAGCAGCGCTAATGAAGGCTCCTTTTGAGCCGATGTCATCGTCGTCATTGAAATTCTTATCATGGAAATTGGCTTTTCTGGTGGCTATTACTTCGGCTCGACATCTGTCAGAAATACAAGCGTTAGTGATCGATCCACCATATTTGAGGTTTTTCAAAAATAAAGTCGTGTTGGCTACTAATCCTCATTTCATTCCTAAAGTCCCTACAATGTTCCATAAGCACTCTTCTATGGTGCTACTGACATTTTTTCCAACACCTTCGTCTGTTGCGGAGAGGACTCTCCATACATTGGACGAGAGAAGAGCTCTGAAATTTTACCTCCATCGCACTCAAAATCTCAGGGACACAAGACAGCTATTTGTGGCTTATGGCCCTTCGGCTAAAGGTAAAGCAATCTCAAAACAAGGACTGTTCCGATGGGTGTCATCTACCATTTCTTTTTGCAACCAAAAGCTGGGAAACCGCTGGAAAAACGTCCAAGAGCCCATTCGATGAGATCCACTTCGTCGTCGGCATTGTGGTCCAGGATTCCGCTGGGAGATATCTGTCAGGCGGCTTCCTGGTCGGTACCACATACGTTTACCCGGCATTATTGCCTCGAACAACAGCATGCTGAGGATACACAGATGGGTCGTGCAGTCCTACGGCACCTGTGTCAATAAGGTAGGCCCCAATAAAGGGGTATATCCTTTGGCTAATGTACTTTAAAGTGTTGTTTTTTTAGCTGTTCATGTACTATGATTTGAAGTTTAGCCATGGCAAATATGCATTTATGGTTATAGTGTTATTGATTTGCATACACACTTCCACCAATGGGGGATACTGCTGTACAATCTATTCTAAGCATGTGAATCCATGAAAGATCCAATGCTGGAGAAGGGAATAGTTTCTTACCTGTAACTCCATTTCTCCAGCATTGGTATCTTTCATGGATTCACATGCGCCCACCGGCCTCCCCCTAGCATGCAAACCAGATGTCCCCCCATACTTCTTTGGGGGTCGAAATCTGAGGGAGCCGCGGGGGCGGGGCTACTTATACCTCTACGTCCTAGTGGCGCAGGCGTACGCGGCCCAAAACGCCATAGATAGGACACGAAAGTGTCGACATTTTTCCTATGGAAAAGGTCTATATAATTTACCGAGGATTCCCAGCCTGACGACGGGGAATATTCTAAGCATGTGAATCCATGAAAGATATGAATGCTGGAGAAATTGAGTTACAGGTAAGAAACTATTCCCTTCACATGCAGACATTCACAAACTGAGTGAGATACAATAAGCCACTCTCCGCAACCAGGTTTTGCGTTGTTTGGGTTTTGCATGACCAGGTTGTGCGTTGTTCAGGTTTCGCGTGCGAATGTGGAGGAAGTCGCACACAGCACTTCAACGTGCGGCGGGCCGAACTGCCAGCAGCAGAGGCAGCGGCTTCCCACTCTTGACTCCGTTCCCATTCTCCTGGCGCGACTCTGCTCCTGATGCCTGACCCGTGCCTGCAACCATAGAGAATCACCAGCAAGCAGCACGGACTGAGAGGAGCTTGAAAGGCCTCCACATGACATTGCGCTGATCACGTGCACCGTCCAATGCATGACCCACAGGATCATGGGAATTGTGATCCCAAAGCAGTCTGGGGTCCCAACACATCTCCTGGGTTTATGCCCGTGTGTCGTGACTCCAGCCACATAGTCCAACGTGACTCACCCTGGCTCCCCACTTCCTCACATTATTTGTAAGGTCATCTACCTTCTCTTCTCCTTTGATGTTTTCTCTTTCTCCTGAATGGGGGTCACCACGTTTTCTTTCTCTGTCCTCTCCTTCAGTGTTTTCCCTTTCTCTTGAATCACAGCCACTGCTCTATTTTTCTCTGCCCACTCCCTGTGTGTTATCTATTTCACCTGGAACAGCGTCCCAACATTTCTTTCTCTGCCCACTTTGTGTTTTCTCTTTTACTTGTTTCAGGGCTGCCTTCTCATTGGGTGGTCACGCTTATTTATCAGGGGTTGGGTCATTCCTTTGGCTGGCCAGGGCCTCTGAGACCCCCCCCCTGCTTTCTCAGGTCCTCCATCTTCACCATCTCAGCCTATTTCAGGGTCCGGGCCCCCACCCTTGCCTTCTCTGCCCTTTCCTTGACTAGATTTTCGGCCACATCTTTGGTTTTAGCTAGGGCTTCTACCTTTCTTTGCCTCTCTCTCCCTTTGGCTGGGCTTCTGTCTCTATTCTTTCAGCTCGCCCCTTGGTCTGTGTCTGTTATTCACCAAACCAGTTCCCCGGAGTAGTCGACTGATGATCGACAGGAGAGTTATGGATGCCTGGTTGAAACCGTTTTGATTAAAGAGCCTGGGTTATTGTTAGCGAGAATTCTCAGAAATTTGCTAATTCCCTTCTACTTTGGAGACCCCCAGCTCTTTTGCTGGACTTTAAGACTTTTAATTTTTTTAAAAAATGTTTATTTTTGTTGGCAGAGGTTTACAACAGAGACACACACGCTAGAACAATGATGTATACATCAAGTGCATGAAAACAGTATACGAACTCACGAATGCAATACATGGAGGGGGGGTTGGGAGAGCGGTACGGAGTGGTCAAGCATTCATGGGTGGGGGGGATGTGCTTCCCTCTGTTGACCCCTCCTCTCGGCTGTTAAGATAGGTGCTGAATGCCGTCCATATGTCCTTGGGACCGGGAGTGGGTAGGGAGCATTATTGCAATATACTCTTCTTCACAGTTTCGAGACCATGTTAGCAAGTTCAGCCATTTCTGGAACGTCGGGGTGGGTGGGGGGGTGGAGTTCTTACAGTTCTGAAGTATGCATTTCTTGGCTACAATGCAGCTGATATTAAGGAATTTAGCCATGCATTTGGTATCGTCGGCCTCCCAAACAGAACCCCCAGCGAGGAGGGATCTATTGTAATGCCAATTATCTCGGTGAGTGTCTCTAGAATTTTGCTCCAGAATTCCTGCAGTTTGTGGCAGGTCCAGAACATTTGCAGGTGATCCGCATTCTCCTCTCTACAACGGGGACAGGATTGTGGATTTGTATGTGAAAACCTGGAGATCCTGCAGGGGGTGTAGTACAACCTGTTCAACAGCTTGCATTGTATGGCCCGGAATCGAAAATGAAGGGAAACCTTTTGAGTGTGTAAGCACATCTTCTCCCACATTTGGTCGGGAATCTCCCGGCCCAGCTCATCAGTCCATGCCTCGTGTGCCCCAAGGGCCTGTGTTGGGGCATTAGTTTGTGACAGCTTATATAAGGAAGAGACAACGCCACGAGCCCCACCCAAGTTGCAATATATGCAAGTATCGGGGTGTCGACGGGGAAGGATGGCCATGTGGCGCGGAATGCGGCTCGGAGCCTGTAATATTGTAGCATCTCTAAGGCGGACCCCGAGTGACCCGGTTTCCACGTCTGGGGGTCGATAAACCTACCCTCGGGGTAAAGATCTGATAGAGCTTGGTAACCTAGGGCCTCCCAGTGCCGGGCAAGGGCAGTGTCATGCTTTGGCTCTAATCCAGGGAAGGCCCAGATGGGGAGCCATTTATAGTAAGGAGGGGACTCCCCTATTGGGCGTAGCAATCGCTTGCAGGCGTGCATTGTGGCGCTGATCGGGTCGATGGGAGAGTCGGGCAGGTAACGTTGATGTTGTATGAGGATCATTATGTTGATGCCGGATGCTGCTTGGATTTCTAGTTTGACGTGTGGGCGGACTGCGGAGCCGGGGTACCACTGGGTGGGGTGTTGGGCTTGAGCAGTTGTCCAATAGCTAATCAAATGGGGGGCGATGAACCCCCCTTGTTTATATGGAGGGTTATGTCGGACCATTTCTTGCGCACTGCTTCGGAGTGCCACAAGAACTATGCACATGACTTGTGCAATTTGACAAAGTATTCCTCCCCAGGCCATATGGGTACGTTGCTAAAGATAAAGAGGAGCTTGGGGAGTAGGACCATCTTGATGAAAGAGAGCCTTCCGGCCAGTGACAGACGGAGGGGGCGCCAGCGTGTCATTTTCGTCTCGGCTAGCTGTGCTGCGGCCAGATAATTGTCAGCAAGCAGGGTGGGCTTGGTTGGAGACACCTGGACTCCGAGGTATTTAATTCCCCTGGGGGACCAACGGAGTGGATATTCTGTGACAGGGTGTTGAGTAGAGATAGTGAGCGGGAGGACTTCGGATTTAGAGTAGTTAATAGTAAAACCTGAGTGGGTGCCTATGCGCGTGATGTCCCGTAGTATGGGGTTAAGGTGGGTGTCTGGGTCCCGGATGTACAGTAATACATCGTTTACATAGAGGGATATAATTTCGGGAGTATCTTTCAGCCTTATCCCCCATGAGAGTGGCGCGTCCGGGTGTAGTCTGCCATTGGCTCTATCACTAGTGCAAATAGGATCGGGGAGAACGGGCAGCCCTGGCGGGTGCCCCTGCATAGTGTGAACAAAGCGGATGTGAGAGAGTTAACTCAGACCCTTGCCACTGGAGACGTATATAGTAATTTAATGTATCCTATCATGTTGGGGCCAACACCCATCGTCTCCAGCACCAGCCACATGTACCTCCAGGAGACCATGTCAAACGCTTTATGAACGTCCAGCGCGACCGCGTGTGCTGCCTGGTCAATGCGTGACATCACGTTAAGCAGCCGCCTGATGTTATGTGATGTGGATCTTCCCGGCACGAAGCCGGCCTGGTCTTCATGGACCAGATGCGTCATGAGTGGGAGGAAACGGTTTGCTATCACCTTGGTGAAGATTTTAGTATCAAGGTTCATGAGGGAGAGGGGCCTATATGAACCACAGTCGTCGTCAGGCTTGCCAGGCTTCAACAAACGGCTTCACGTAGAGACGGGGGGAGAATGGATGTATGGAGTGACTCATCCCAGACCTCCCAAGTGTTTAGGGGCTAGTAAAGCTATATATTCCTGATAAAATTCTGCCGTAAGCCCGTCAGGGCTCGGCGCCTTGCCCTTGGGTAGGTCCGAGATGGCCTCTACTGTTACGCTCACCTGGCTCCCACAGATGCGTCGATCAGAACTGGACAGTTGCGTTCTACACTAGGGGTGTCACGGTATTAGTTTTATGACGGTACAATAACCTTCTTGCAAAATGACGGTATATCATGGTTATCGCGGTATAGCAGGTGGAGTTAACCAATCTTAACAAATATTTTCTAAAAGGTCATAAATTGTCAGATTTATCATCACAAACAAAACCAGGCACCCAGAGCCAGAATTGGGCTTTTCAACATACTTTTCACTGAAATGCCACCCCTTGCTTCCACCAAACACAAACACATGTGGAGAGGAGGAGGGGGAGAGCCCTGCTGCGGCTGGCAAAGCAAACTGAATAGCTTTTCTTAAGTGGTCATTTAGGCTTTTAGCTCCCCCACTGGCTACTGGTGAAGATGAACGTGTTGCCATATTTATAACATGCATGCCCCAGATCAATGGAGGCTGATGGTAGTATAAGCTTGTGCGCATACTCACACACGCACACATGCTCTCTTTACGTTACAGCCTTTAGTTTACTTGTGGGCCAAAAGGTGTTCAGTAATCAAGGACATGTCACCCTTTGGTATGGCAGCAGAGAATACCCACAGAGATGAGTGAATTTCGCAGTGTGACTTATTATATATTAATTCAATGATAGAACCAGGGACATCCCCCATTGTCATATGTTTAGCAAACATTATACATTATACATTATAAATATATAAACCCCAAAGCCGCCAACCCAAAGTAAACCCTTTTCCTTCTTGGCACTGTATTTATTCTTCCTATTGCTAACTTATTGATTTTGTGTCAGGCACGTGTAGTTTATGGAATGGCATTAAAAACTGCTCCAACTGAAACTACTTGGCAGATGGCACATCCAACAGTGCAAGACCAAGACTGCGCAGCACTTGCTTACTGCAGCTTTCCAAATCAGATTGAAAAGCACACTTAACGGTATACACGGTATACCGGTATAAACAATGTGACGGTTATTATTGTTCAATTGCGTGGTTCACGGTATCTTTAACGGTATACCATTATACCGTTACATCCCTATTCTCCACCAATGTGACGCGTAGGGCCGAGATGACGGACTGGACTGGCCCACCTAGCTTCGTTTGCTTGGCCCGTAGGAATAGTCTTCTGATGGTTTGAAAAGATGAGCTCGCCATCCTGCATTGAGCGCAGGGGCGCGTTGATAACCAGTTGCTTCACTGGCTCGAAGGAATTGGTGAGTTCCAGAACAATATTGACTCCGAGATTCCCGGCAAGACGCCATAAGTATAAAGTTCGTAAGAGTTCAAATGCCTGACTTTCACTCTTGTCCGATTCCTTGCAGGTTGCAGCTTGACCCTAAAGAAGAGCTCCTCGTGGCAACCGGTAGTATTCTGGTAAGGATTAGTATTTTCCAACACAGCTCGATAAAATAATGTCGATATGTAACCTGTTGCTTTCTCCCTTATTCAGGCGCTGAGAGAAAGTATGAAGTCTCTGGGAATAATACCTCTGGCGGTAAAATCAGGTAAGTCTATTGTGGTGAGGAGGGTTCCCCTTGTTAATCCCTTTGTTTCACCTTGATGTCCTTTTGTTTCCCCTTAGGGGTCGGGGTTCGGCGAAGATGCAGTGGGAGCTGTGCCGACCCGTGAAGAGGAATAGTACCCCCGGTGGTAAAATCAGGTAAGTCTATGGGGGGTAACTAATATTCATCTGTGTATTCCCTTGGCTCACCTTGCTGTTCTTGTCTTCTCCTTAGGTGCCGGAGTGCGGCGGGAACATGCAGGAGGATGCAGTGGAATGTGAAGATGCTGTGAAGGCCGGTGAGTTCAGCGCGGCGCTGCAGCAGGCGAGGCGACGCGCATAAATAGCTTCTTTCTTCAAGCTCGAAGGCGCAATGGATCGGGAATTCAGGTAAGGATCAAAGGTATTGCTCTTGTTCTAACCTTTTCTCCTTCTTTCTCCCTTTTTCTAGGAGCTCCAAACTCGGGGCGGGCGTGGCAGAAGGCTATATGCAGACTTGCAGGCATGGTGAGCGTTACGCTGCTGGATGCAGAATAACGCAAAGCGTCTACTGCTCTTCGGGTGTGGTTTAAATAGCCTCCAAAGTAGTCCCAGGTAAGTATTCCTCCCCAGCCCCGCCCGAATAAAAAAAATAATCCCTAAGTAAAGTAGTCCCTTCCAAGCCTCTTTTGTCTTGGAGCTCTTGCAGCATGGTCTGCATCAGGTAAGTTTTAATCTATCAGCCTGGCGCCATAGGCGCCAGGACTGACTCTCCATATGAGCCTGGCGCCATAGGCGCCAGGACTGGACCCAAATAGCCCCTAGCAGGGGTTTTTGGGCTTGCTTAGGATAACTTGATGCCTGCTTCCGGGGTTGCTGGACTTGGTCTGGGTCCCCGGGGGTAGGCATCATGACATCTACCAGCTCGTCCAGTGTGATCGGTGATTCAAGCTGCTCCCTGGTAAGAGCGGAGATGCACGTTGTAGGTATCTGATCAAGTAGCTCTCGCATGTGTTGTTCGGTGTGCTCGGGAGGTTGGGAATACAAGGTTGTGTAGAATTTAGTGAATATGTCCAGTATCTGGGGGTCCGACCATTGTGGAATGCCCTGATCATCTTTAATAGAGGCTATATGGGCCTGTCCCCATTCCCTTTTTATAAAGGTTGCAAGTGTTTTCCCTGGCCTATCACCCTCACCATATTTATGAGCAGCTTGGGGCCGGCTAAAGTATTGGATCTCGCTGGTTGCAAGTGTGTTGTATGTTTGCAGTTCATCTGCAATTAAGGAATGTTTGGCGTGATCAGCTGCGGTTGAGGACTCTTGTTCCAGCCTACGTAGTTTGGCTTCGGATCGCTCGAGAGCGGCCCTAATCGTTTTTAGCACGCCTGCTTCTCTGGATATGGACATCCCCCTGATATATGCCTTGAAGGCTTCCCACCTGACACCGAGAGGGGTGGCCTGGGGGGTATTGTGTTCGAAGAAGGATTCGATATCAGCAAGTATATCCGCCTTGAACACTATGTCCCTAAGGGCTGAGGATTTAAAACACCATGTACTGAGTTCCACTGACATAGTGATCGGGGCATGGTCCGATAGTGTGCGACTCAGGATCTGTGCCCGCTCCACCCTGCCCATCACCTCACTGGATACTAGAAACAGATCAATCCTGGATCAATCCTGGAGGAGCTGTTGTGTGCCGTGGAGTAGTAGGTGTATTAACGCCGCAGAGGGTGCAGTGTCCCCCAGGCATCACGGATGTCGAGTGTTACTCCATAGTTGAGTAGGCTACGTGCAGGCCCGGTCAGCGGTCGGGTGGCAACTACAGTCCTGTTGAGATCCGTGTCTAGCACAATGTTCATATCCCCCCCCATATAATCTGAGCACCCACATAGCGTAATAGAATGGTGGCCACAGTGTCTACAAACTCTGGGGCGTCCACGTTTGGGCCATAGGAGTTCACCAGAAGATACTCTCTATTCACTATGGTGCAGTGTAGTATGACATATCTGCCCTCAGGGTCAGTGTAATTCTTGTGTAGCTTGAATTTGATAGATTTATGGATCAGTGTCAATATGCCTCTGGCTTGAGTGGAGTAAGAGGTGAAGTATCTGTTGGGACCCCATATTTTACAACCATGTCTATTTGCGTAAACAATGATCTTACGGGCCTTGGTGTGATTGCTTACCCCCCAGACATTCCACAACATTATGGTAGTGGGCATTTCACTCGTCTAGGGTGTATCCCATGTTAGTCGTTGTGGCTTGCATCTGCACCATGTATAGTCACTCTTAAATTGCTCCAGCACGGTGCGCCTCGTCAGTTCGCCTCTGCCTTTTCCAATGTAACTTCCCCAGACCTCCCTTCCCCCACCCTCGCCACCCAATAACAACCAGCAGCGCCCACTCCCACCCTTTCCCACCCGAGTCCGGCATCATCTGGACTAGCCACCCCTTTGGCCCAACAGGGGCCATCAACAGTCAAACATTCCAACATGAGTTTGCAACTGCAGTGAGGTGCGCCATTGCCGTGTTACCAAAGAGTAGAATTAAGATGAATGTAGAGTACCACTAGGGTACGTGAATTCGGCATTATGGGTATGTTGATCGTGTTGTTTCCCTTGAAGAGTGTATTGGCCAATGGGCGAGGGTGTTACACAGTTCCACGCCACCCCGTAGTCGAGCCGGACAAGGGGAGCGGCCCCATTAGCAGATAACACCGCATAGCGGGACGGGTGAGAAACATATATGTCGATGATACATCAGGGACCCGGAGAAGCGACAAGAAGCGAAGTCGTTGTCCATGTCCATGTGGTTCTCAGGAGGTTCGTTGAGTGGTGTCTGTGCCTCAATGAACTTTGCTGCTTCGTCATGGACTGTAAAGACGTACAGTTTCCCTTTGAATGTGAGCTTCAAGCGTGCAAGGAACAGCATTGCATATGGGATGTTGCATTCACGTAGCATTTTCTTGACCCCCAAGAATTGGCGCCTCTCCTGCTGCACTCCCACAGTGAAGTCAGGAAAGATTCTGATTGTTTGGGGCCCCAGATGCAGTTCTCCTTTTCCACGAGATAAACATAGGATGAAGTCTCTATCTCTGTAATTGAGAATGTTTGCAATAATGGGCCTGGGGAAGTCGCGAGGTGCGGGGCGCGCTGATAGGGCTCTATGGGCACGCTCCACCGTGAAGTAAGGGGAGAGAGCGGGGTTGTCAAGTAGCTCCTTCAGTAGGTCCTCCACCGCCAATTCCATGCGGCCCTTGAAGGCATTTTCAGGCACTCTGATTATACAAACGTTGTTCCTGCGGGATCTCGATTCCAGGTCGTCGCACTTGGCCTTCACTGCCTTCATGTCCCGGCTAAGAGAGGTAACAGTGTCCTGAAGGGCGAGTATGGTGCTTATTCACGTTTCCGCCTCCGTGTTTCTGGTGCCAGCATGATCTAGTTGTGATTTGAGCGACGCCACATTGGCATTGATATCATCTAGCTTTTCGTGAAAAGCGGCGAAGTTCTTCGTCATGGATTCCAGGATCGTCGCACGGTCGGGTGTCCCTGTGGGAGAGGGGGAGGCAGGGTCCTCATGACTGGAAGGTGCATGTCCTTGATCGGATTTAGGGGTTGCTTTGGCAAACTTATCCATTGCCCCCGTCTTGCTGGCACGACGAGTTCTGCTGGACATGGCAATGCGGGTGGATGCCAGGTGTTAGCAGTTCTGGTATATTGGGGCCACGTTAATTGTAGACCTTGCAGCGCCACACAAGTATCCCCAAGTCCTGGTGTATGAACGGAGTAGATGTGTTGACTGTGTGCCCCCCAAGAACAGGGTTAGTAGTACCAGCGTTAGGTTGTGGATGACAGAGACAGACCAGCGGCTGCATACGCCGGCAGGGGGAATGGTGGCGCAGGTATGGTCCAGTCGGGCGTAAGGCGGGCTGAACCGGCACCGCTACCAGCTCAGGCGGGCGTTCCGCAATGGCACGAGGCCGATGGGGGCCGCGTGGGCTACAGCAATAACAGGCGCTGCGAGCTGTCGGGTTGTGGCCTGTTTCCCTAGGTCAGATTCGGCTCAAGGAAGGAGTAACAGTCTTGGCCTGTGGGTAGTCGCTTGTGGGGGCAGTGGTCAGTTGGCCTGCTAATAAAGGCCACGCGGAGCAGTTGCTGGGCTGTAGGGGCGTGGAGGCGAAATTGGGGAGAATGCCAGCATAGATTTATGGGGAGACCCCCAGCACCCACCTTGTAGCCGTTAGGGCGTCAATACCCGTGTGTCCTGTGGCGTCCGATGGTGCTTCTAAAGGGTCCACGCTCACTCCACTGAGCCCGGTCCCCGGCCCTCGGGTCGGTGATTCGCGGGGGCGATGACAGGCCGCAAGGCAGCAGTGCGGGCCCCGCAGCAGGGCAGAGCGCTGATGGTAGCCACCCGCTCCGGCGGTGGCACAGCGCAGGGAGAGTTAGACGCCGGATCCTTCTGAGGGGCCACAGGGACAGTGCGTGTGGAGAGCCACGGGGGTGGGGGGGTCCAGCTAGCCCCACGGGCGTCGTAGGCCGTCGGTGGCCCAGGTAGAGAAGGCGTCGGATGGGCAGTGAAGAGATGCAGTGTGAGGAGAGTGGCCACCGAGTCCCTGGGACGGCGTATGCAGAGGGCCGCGGGGAGCACCAACCCGCCCCGCGGATGTTGGAGTCCGCCGGCCCGGCAGTCCGGGTGGTGCAGCCGGCGGCCAAGCAGTGCAGGGCCGCTCCACCTGCGTAGTGCCAGGTGAGCCGATGGATGGCCGAGGAGTGTCGCTCTGGAAGGCGCTGGAAGATGGGCCGACTTCCCCAGCTAGGAGGTGCCTTGGGGTGTGTGGCACTGGTCCCACAGGGGCAGGGACCAGGGCAGGGCAGCTGCCAGTCTCACCCGCAGAGGAGGCCGCACAGCAAGCAGAGTGTCGGGTGGCCGTATCTCGGGCCCCAGGCACCGATTCTCCTAAAGATTGTAGGTACACGAAGAGGAGGGTGCCGGCAATCAGTCCGTAGCAGGATGGTCGGGAACACTGCGGATGAGCGCAGATATTTGGCGGATAAAGGCAGGCAGAGATGGAGCTCAAAAGCTAAGCAGCCATTTTCTGGTCTGCTCAACAGCGCCCCCAGGACTTTTAATTTCTAAACTGGAGAGAGTGAGAACCTTTTTCCCCACTCATGTATTTTTCTGTGATTTCGACTCTGTGTTTCTTTTGGTTTTGGAGTCTGACAAACTCCATAGGCATCATCTTTACATTGTGCCAAAAAGCACCTTCGGTGCAGTGACGTAGGGAAGTCTTTCAGATTTCCCTAAGGTTTAAATACCTTCTCTGGGATATACTGTTTCCCAGAGCAGTAAAGTGAAATTGACTTTACTTAAATTGTATAACTTTCTAGACTCAGCAAACACTATCTTACCATAGGGTGCTGGAGGGGCTACTTAGTATCCTCTTTGTCTAGTTTCTCATGTAACATGTGTATGTTACCCTTTCTACAGTCAATGGCTGGTGGCAGTGGTTTACTTTTTACTACCATTGTGTGTTTTTACCGCGGGCTGCATTCGCAGCTGCAGTAAGCCACCCATTGGTGCCCATTTTGTCAAAATGGCCGGTCTTCTTTTTTCACCATTTCTTGTCAGAAAGGTCCTTGTTGAGATTTACTCTGCACGCCAAACCAGGTTTGATCCCTTTTGTTGGTTTGGTCTTTGGTGGGATTCACGAGGGAAATATGTCTGGCAGGGGCAGAAAGTGAGAGAGGTGCCCCGAAACACCCTGTGCTTAGTCCCCTTGGTTACAGGAATGCACCCAAAGGTGATTGGCTGGTTGGCTGTCCGGCAGGGACCCTGCTGTGTGATTGACAACTAGGCTGGAAGGAATGGGAGAAACCTGCTTAAAAGGCAAGGCTTTTGGCTTGGAAGGCAGAGTCGACCACTGGACGAAGGAATCCTAAGAAGAACTTGGAAGAGACGCCTGCTGCAACTCCTGGACCGTTGGTTTGCCCGGTGAAGCCCTGCTGCTGTGCTGAAGCTCTGAATTCGTTTTGACTAGAGAAGCCCTGCAAGGACGACTTCTCCCCTTGAGTTGGTGGGACCAATCAACCCCAAAGTGAACTCGTTTGGACATCCTCTCAGAGCTGGCTGTACTTTCACTGCTGCTGCTGGAACTGAAGTGCTAGGGAGAGGAACACCAAATCGAGTGGATTGCTTTTAAGTCTGACCCTAGCGCCCGGAAGATCCTCTGGACTTCTCTGAAGCAGGACTGACCAAGCCTGAGTGCTAGACCCCAGATGCGAGGAAAGTCTGAAGTGGTATACGAGAACCGCAGTGTTGCGATTTGCTGTCAGACGCGAGGAGCTGAAACGCCAAAGTGCCACTGAATTGAAGTTTGCCCATTGCTGCCGCTGACCTTCCAATTGCAGTGCAGGAGTCCCCAGACGTCCACTCTTGTCCCTACGACTGAGGCCCAGGAACACCAGGATCTGCAGAGCTGTACAGTAACAGAAGCCAGCTGGAAACATTTCTTCTAACCAAAGGTACTGTAAAGTCTAAGAGAACTTACCTCTTGTGGTGTAGCCTTACTTGTTCTCAGTTGAGTCTTGTCTTGGTTAACCTTGCACAGTTGCTTGCATCTTTGCCCCTCACAAACCTCACAGCTTGTGGCCCTTCAAGTGAATCTTATTTCTACAAGCATTTCTAAGAACATTGTGCAAGACTTTTACTTACCTGCAAAGAAAATCTTAAGCTCCCCTAGACTTTGTTCAACTAACATTGACTGTTCTGGCTCTCTGAGAGACTCTGCTTACCTTTGACACTGTGCCCTTACCTTTCCCGCCCGGAAATGTTTATATTTACTTGACATTGGAAGGTTCAAAAAGTACTTAACTGTTTTATAAATGATTTGTTAACCTTTGTTTTATTCCCATATCTAACCTTTGCACCAAACTTAGTATTGGTCTAAATGTACCAGTGATAAATCAGTGTCCTAGCTATTTAAGTCACTTGAGGGTGTAGGAAGTATCTGTGTGCCATCCGCAATCGGTATCATCTGATTTAGAGAAACAGTGTGTTTTGAAGTATATTATAATTATTACATGTTTTGCTCCCTTCTGAAGAAGGCTTACATAACTGACTGTTAAATAAATGAATAATTGTTTAATCAAGAAACCTTGGGCGTAAGTTTAACTGCAACTGTGAAACTCGTTGTTATAACCCTACTGCTCACATTGACCCCTCTTGAGATAAGCCTGACTGCTCAGCCAGACTACCAACATGTGTAGTATAGACTTCTACCAAAGGTTGGGTTCCTATTGCCAGGAGGTCAAGGTTGCTGTAGTGCACCGCACACAATCTCGCTTAACAGGTATTCATTAACCCAGGCCTCCTCAATCGAGGGAACTCTTTTTCTATGATCTACCCCTCTTACGCAAGAAGAAAACAGCCAGAGGAACGGATCACATATAAGAGCAGGGAGAACACACCACCACGAAACCAAGCTGCAAGGAAAAAACGGATGGTAAATATCAATTCATGCCAAGAATAATGACTTACTATAAGTGATAGGATATCACCTTTCAAAGCTCAGTAGAGCGTTCTAGAATAGCTGGGAGGTACGGTGGTAATACTCCCCTAGGTGCTAGAAAACAGTGAGAGCTACATTACCTGATGATGCATATGGATTACAATAGTGTGGATTATAGACTAAACAACTTTCTTACCGGTTTGTTTGGAAATATAAGGCAGTTGCGGAGGAACTGTGGAAAGAGGAAGTCCAAATAACAAGGTGAAGGATAACACAAAAGCAAGGAAGGGTTAGTAGGGAAATCTGAGCCCGGGCGGCACGAGACACTTACTAGATACAGGATGGTGCATGGAAGAATAGCAGCAGAGCGTCCTGAATGTACACCTGAAAGGTGGAAAATAGGAGAAGGGAGCCCTGCACCCCTCTATGTCACCAGGTGTCCAATGGGAGAGGGGAGCATGTCCCCCTCCATTTTCTTCTCCTGGATCTAGACAGCACCACTGTGGTGTGCAGATGCCCTCCCCATAACCTTCCTACAAATGAATCCATGTGTGCATTTCCCTAGCCTGGTCTTGGTTTCCCTCTGTAAAAGAGTAGTATTATGGGAAATGAAGTGCTCGAAATTGAGGGGAGCTGGGTGCTATTTAGCACCTGCTTGTAGCCTAGAAGAGCCTAGTTACCTTGACACCAACAGCTACCAGGAGCTACATTTGCCCCCCCCCAGCCAAATGATGCCAAACAAACACATCTCTGTGCATTTTGGGACAACGTATAAATAAGTTTTACACCACATCAATGTGACATTTAAAGCTTAAGGGATCATAAATCTTATGGGGAAGTTCGATTTGCTAACCTCTGTACTAGCTCCTCGCTCTCCTGTGATAGCTCCTGAGCACAGGATAATTCTGGATCCCCAGGAGCTGCTTCTAGCTCCTGCTCACTGGCTAATGCTGGATACCCAGGAGCTGCTTCTAGCTCCTGGTCACTGGTTAATGCCGGAGACCCAGGAGCTGCTTCTAGCTCCTGGTCACTGGCTAATGCTGGATCCCCAGGAGCTGCTTCTAGCTCCTGCTCACTGGCTAATGCCGGATACCCAGGAGCTGCTTCTAGCTCCTGCTCACTGGCTAATGCCAGATACCCAGGAGCTGCTTATGCCGGATACCCAGGAGCTGCTTTTAGCACCTGGTCACCGGTTAATGCTGGACACCCAGAAGCTGCTTCTAGCTCCTTCTCACTGGCTAATGCTGGATACCCAGGAGATGCTTCTGGCTAATGCCGGATACCCAGGAGCTGCTTCTAGCTCCAGCTCACTGGCTAATGCCGGATACCCAGAAGCTGCTTCTAGCTCCAGCTCACTGGCTAATGCCGGATACCCAGGAGATGCTTCTAGCTCCTGGTCACTGGCTAATGCCGGATACCCAGGAGCTGCTTCTAGCTCCTGGTCACTGGCTAATGCCGGATACCCAGGAGCTGCTTCTAGCTCCTGGGCACTGGTTAATGCCGGATACCCAGGAGCTGCTTCTAGCTCCTGGGCACTGGTTAATGCCGGATACCCAGGAGCTGCTTCTAGCTCCTGCTCACTGGCTAATGCCGGATACCCAGGAGCTGCTTCTAGCTCCTGGGCACTGGTTAATGCTGGATACCCAGGAGCTGCTTCTAGCTCCTGGGCACTGGTTAATGCTGGATACCCAGGAGCTGCTTCTTGTTTCAGCTCACTGGCTAATGCTAGATACCCAGGAGATGCTTCTAGCTCCTGCTCACTGGCTAATGCCGGATACCCAGGAGCTGCTTCTAGCTCCTGGTCACTGGACAATGCCGGATACCCAGGAGCTGCTTTTAACGCCTGGTCACCGGTTAATGCTGGACGGCCAGCAGCTGCTTCTAGCTCCTTCTCACTGGCTAATGATGGATACCCAGGAGCTGCTTCTAGCTCCTGGTCACTGGACAATGCTGGATACCCAGGAGCTGCTTTTAGTGCCTGGTCACCGGTTAATGATGGACGCCCAGCAGCTGTTCCTAGCTCCTGCTCACTGACTACTGATGGATACCCAGGAGCTGCTTCTAGCTCCTGGAACTGGTTAATGCTGGATACCCAGGAGCTGCCTTTAGCTCCTGCTTACCCAATCTTGGTTTAGATTCCTGGAAATGTAGTTCTCGGGGTGTTCTGTTAATAGTGCCTAGCATGTTGTGCTTGTTTCATGCTCTCCAGGGTCTTTTCTGACCTCGGGGCCTTTACTGGAGTTTCTCCATAGTCCCCACTCTCCTGGATCTGTAGTTAACTTCCAGATCCATCCCAGGTTTTCTCTCCATCACATAAGGGAGTTATGGGAGGCCTAGTCCCTGAATATGGGTTTCCTGTAATAGTCTGTGTATAGCTTTCAAGGTTACAGCTGACCTTCGGGAACCTGGCAATGTTCTTCTCGAGTCCATGAGACCCTTTGCAATACTGCCGAGTACTAATACTCAGTACTACTGTGTTTGGCACTGTAATGAATACACTGTCATCACTCCTTTCCTGGAGGTAGCCTCTCCATGTCACATGGGGACGTCTACGGAAGGCATGCTATCAGAGTAAGATAGACACAAGTGATCACAGTTCACAGGTGTTTATTAAATTGTAAAATGGGTGAGATAAACGCCTAATCCGAACCTAAATCTAAGATGGGCGCAAGCTACGACCATCAAATAATAATAATACAGTCCTAGTGGAGTCTAGTGAAATAAAAAAGAGCCTATACTACAAAACCTATTGCCAATCCTTACCGCTATGCTACAAAATAGTGTGGGATAATGATCACAAGAAAAGAAAGGGGATAGGTCAGAATGTAATGACTGGGGTCTCCCTCTGCCGAGTTTTTAGGCGGGACTCTTGAGAACAGCACACTCCTGGGCTTCTCTGGCATGAGCTTACAGTTCCTTTTCTCTATATCAGGGCCTTCTGCGTTCAAGTCTCTTCTCATGCAAAGTCTCTTGCTTCAGAGGTCCTGATATGACATTCACAACAAAACAAAAGTTCCTTCTGCTAATCTTCACATCGGGCGGTTATTCTTCAACCTATGATCTGATCCTTCTTTCAGCGTCAGCCTTCCAAAGCACTTGCCAATTTAAACAGACTTCGGAAGGGCAAGCTCGTCTCGCTGGATCACTCTGTTTGCCTATGGCAAGTGCATACTTAACAAAATCAGTTCGCACAGCGTTTCCCTCAGCCGGGCGCAAATGCCGTTTCACAATTCCCTCAGCCGGGTTCACAATTTCATAATCGTCAAAACCTCTGCAACTTGTCAAGGACTTTCGATTGTACAAGGGGTTTGGCATGGCCCTTGTATAACCCCCTTGACACCTCACACCGGCCTTCCCTGTGGGCTCTTGGTACTTTTAGTTTCAATAATCTTATTTCAATACAGTCTCTTTGTTCAGGAGAGGGGTACCAGCCAGAGACCTCCGAACATGCGCCCATGTGGTGCAAGACGACTATTTCTGGTGCCAAGTTCGTTCACGAAAGACCTCTGTATCTTAATCTTCTTAATTTTGCCACTGCAACCTTGAGCCTATCACAGTCCGACCCACCAGCTGGTTCTTCTGACTCACCGGCTGTGCTGAACTCGTTTGTGTTTCTTTTGCCGCTGGAGTCAAGGACGGTACCACGATGGCAACTGTGTCTCCACTCTCAGGCTATCAGTGCTGGAGGGGTCAATTTACCGCTAACATCCGTCAAACTGTTCGCCAGCTGCGATTCACGGTCTTCTGTTTCCTTTGTCAGAGGCTGTTAGGGAGAATTCTCAGAAATGTGCTAATTCCCTCCACCTTAGAGAAACCCAGCAACTTTGCTGGATTTTGAAAAAAAATCAACCTGGAGAGACTGAGTCCCTTTTTCCCACTCTTTCATGTATTTTAATGTGATTTCTGAACTTTGTGTTTCATTTGGTTATGGAGCCTGACAAACTCCATAGGCATCATTTTTTTACATTGTGTCACACAGCACCTTCAGCGCAGTGGCACAGGAAGTCTTTCAGATTTCCCAAAGATTTAAATATCTTCTCTGGATAAACTACTGTTTCCCAGAGCAGTAAAGTGAAATTGACTTTACTTGCATTCATAACTTTCTAGACCCAGCACACACTATCTTACAATAGGGTGCTGGAGGGGTTACCTAGTATCCCCTTTGTCTAGCTTCTCATGTAACATTTTTTTATGTTACCTTTTTCTCACTGAATGGCTAGTGGCAGTGGTTTTGTTTTAACTCCCGTTGTGTGCATTTACCGCGGGCTGCATTCACAGCTACAGTAAAGCACCCAAGGGTGCCATTTTTGTCAAAATGGTCCCGGTCTTCTTTTTTCACCATTTATTTGTGGAAAGGTCCTTTATTGAGATTTACTCTCTGCGCCAAACCAGTATGGGTCCCATTGCTCACTTTGCCTTTGGCGGGGTTTACGAGTGAAGCCCGCCTCTAGATACAGGGTGTCTGGGGTGGGCAGGAAGTGAGGGACGTGCCGTAACTCCCTGTGCTTAGTCTCCTAGGAGACACAAATGCACTCTGTAGTGATTGGCCGGCTGACTGTCCGACAAGGACAGCCACCCTGCTGGGTGACTGACAGCTATGCTGGAATGAATGGGAGAGAACTGAATAAAAGACGAGGCTTTTGGCTTGGAAAGCAGAGTCGACAACTCGACGATGGAACCGAAGAAGAACTTGAAGAGGACGCCTGCTGAAACTCCTCGACCGTTGGTTTGCCCGGTGAAGCCCTGCTGCAGTGATGAAACTCCAAATTCGTATAGTCAGAGAAGCCCCTGCAAGGACGACTTCTCCCCTTGAGTTGGTGGTACGAATCAACTCCAAAGTAAGCCACCTGGACATCCTTCTCGGAGCAGTTGAATTTCCACAGAGCTGCTGCTGGACACCGAATAGCCAGGGAGAGGAACACCAGATTGTGTGCGTTGCTTGTAAGTTGGCCAAGAGCTCCAGGAAGATCCTCCGGACTCCCAGGAAGTAGGACTGACCGAGCCTGAGCCCGTGAACAGAGTGCGGGACCCCAGAAGCAAGGAAAGTCCATCTCGACAGCCAGAAACAGCAGTGTTGCTATTTCCTATTTGCGGTAGTCACGAGGAGTTCAAACACCGAAGTGCCACTTGTTGGAAAGATTGCTGGTTGCGAGCGGTGACCGTCCCATTGCAGAGTAGGAGTCCCCAGAAATCCTCCCTCTTGTCCCCACGACTGAGGCTCGGGACCAGTGAGATCTGCAGAGCTGCACAGGAACAGAAGTCATCTACTGCACTTTTTCTTCAATAAAAAGGTACTGTAAAGTCTGAGAGAACTTACCTCTTGCTGTAGAGTTGCTTGCATCTTCTACTACTCACAAGTGTAATCATTTTATGGCCCTACATTTTAATCTTCTTTTCTTCAAAGACGTCTAAAACATTGTGCAAAGACTTTTCTACTTATCAGAAGTGCTTCCCTACATAAGACTTTTGCCCATTGCCTTTGGCTTAGCCTATTATACTCAATGACTCTGCTTAGGGGATCCAAAAGTATTTGCCTGCATAAGAATATTTGTGGTCTCTTGTTTGTTCTAATAACCTTTTCCTTTTATCAACTTCTAAGAGTATACTAAATGCCAACAGTAAGATATTAATGTCCCCATCACCCTAGCTATTGAAGTCACCTGAGGGTGTAGGTTGTCTGTGGGCCATCCCAAAAGGGTCTTTACTGATTTAGAAACTGTGAGTGTACTGTATTGAAGCGTATTTGAGTGTTACTTTTTATATTAAAGTTAAGAAATGTTGGCAGTGGTGGACAGTTGAGGTTAGGCGCCCTGACGAAAATAAGGTGTGTTAAGGGGCTGCAAATGGGAGCAAGTTGTAGTCACCCTGCCAAGGTGGCTACGTCAAGGGAATTGTTAAGAGTGGGTTTTCTACCATAAACTGCGCACACAAACAGAATTGTTAAAGCTCATTGAGCATTATTTAATGCAAATCAAAACAGCCGACACGTGTTTCGAGCCACAACGCTCTTCTTCCAAGGCTTGTGGGAGCTTGAATCGAAAAACTAATATAAAGTTATGCGATTAGAGAAATCAAAAGTACAAGGTGCATTCACCGGCTCCACTATATAGTTACAATTGCAATTAGACTCGGCTCCTGTCTACTTCACTACGTGCGGAAACGCTGAGTCATGTCCCTTGTGTATGGACATGTGAGGTAAACGGCTCTGGTTTTAGTCCGTTGTTGCTCACAGTGTGAGAAAGTGTTCATGTTGGAAATGGGGGGTAGAGTTTCTGAATACCCTAGTGGGCAGGATGGGGAAAAGGTGTCATAAGGAAGGGGATACCGCGTCTCACCCTTCGGTGTCCCCCTTGCACTCCCCGAAGACCCCCCCCCCCCATCCAGGTGATCCTCCTGCACTGGGCCACCGCCAGGAACTGGATCCAATATCGATGGCCGTGTCCTGGCCACCTGGATGACAGATCCCTGGGGACTGGACAGGGAGACACCTTCAGGATTCTCACAGACGGCAGCCACTACCTGATCCTGACCCTGGGGTGACTGTCCGAGGGAGGGTCACACGAGAGGAGGCGACCCTTAGAAAGATGGACAGGCATTATCATATGAGACATGGTATCCCCCCTTTCCTTTTAGTGATATCCCCTCCATTCCCCATGCCTTGGTGGCATATTGTGGTAACTCCTTATAATATCCTGCAAAGGCTGCTGACAGAACTTGTGAACATTTTACACCTATTAAAACAGCATGTACTGAGACTAAAAAAGAGGACTTCCATGAGAGGGAGAGTGAACCATAATTGCGCAGTCTAGTGTTGTGAAGAATATGATTGGTACCAAGTTTAAATCAGCCACTGCAGGAAAATGGAGAAAATTTCCGTTTCCAAGAGTCGACTTGGAAACTGACGCAAAACGTAGGTTTCGGTGCAGAGCAGACAGTGCCCCAATCCGGGAGCAAACTCCGAAGGCAGGCGAGTAGAGGCGACGAGAGATGGAGCTGACTCAAGTACTCCTGGCATGTCATGCAGACCAGGGATCTGTGGCCACAGAGCACTGCCGGCAAGAGGAGATGTGCAGAAGCAAGCTCCAGACCGGCCGCGTAGTGAAGCGATGCCGTTGACCGTGAAATCGCCAGACGAGAAGAAGGAAGTCGCAGCAGCAACTGGAGGCCAGGACTGGCTTCATTCCGAAGCAAGGTGACTGGGGAAAGCTGCTGGAGTCCAGCAAATACAGAGGCGAGTACCAGAATGAACGTATATGTTGTCTGTGAACCCTGAGGGAAGAATGGCACACTGAAACGGAGGCAAAGAGTCCCTGAAAGAGTGAATTGGTTGCCTAGAGTGTGGAAGAGAGTAATCCTCATTGGAATCAGTTTCATCTTCATAGTCCCAGTACTTGGGATGGAAGTAGCTTGTGGAAGACCCTTATCCCCCTTGCACTGATTGAGAAAGACCGATTGAAACATAAGGACCTTGCAGTAAAGTATACCAGGCGAACTGCAAGTCTGGGATTCGCACCCATAAAGAACTGTACAAATAAACCTGGCAGGAGAGTATACCAGGTGCTTTGAGAGTCTGGGACCGGCACCCAAGTTGTGTTGTTTTGGAAAGAGAATCCCAAGGAAGTCCCATGCCCTTAGGATCTGAACTGTTTTGAATGTGATGAAAAGCCTTTAGATGGGAGTCATTTCCCCGGGAGTGGGTTGCAACGCCAAGAAGAGTCATCTTCTTGGGCTATAAGAAACTTGCTTATTCTTTTGAACTTTAGTTTTTGCTGGAAAGAAACCTGGGGAAGGGAGTAATTCCCCGGAACTGTGAACATCATCTATTTGGAACTTTTGTTGGAGTTATACCTTTTGTTGAACTTGAACATGTGTGCACTTTCAGAGACCATACCCTTAGCACCTTAGAGTTTGGTTTTAGAATGAGAGGGCTAGGATAGGATTACGGACACAGGACATTTTGCTTTGGGCATCTTGACATCTAACAGACCCTTAATTTTGGTTGAGGTAGGGAAATACCTCTTAGATCAGGGCTAGTGAGGCATTTTCCAACCCCTTTATTTTTTAATACAGATTTATGCCAATCACCATGAGTCCTCTGTTTCCGAGTCTCATTCCTGGTTCATCACATCACATAGTTGGGAGAATGACGATGCGTTAGTGTGATGGCTAGTCAGCGTCTTTTGCACAGTGCATATGTATGCCAGTATCTGGTGCAATTTGGTGCTTTGATGCCCATATAAAGCAAATCAAATCTAACCTGGGGTCTATGAGCCCAGGGACTGAAGCTCTGTTACTGGGTAGGGCGAAGGGGAGGGTCCTTCCCACTTGAAGCAGCAATGAAGGACATGCACCCCAAACTGTACCCGTCTGCAGACATCAGCCTTTACTAAACTGGAGGATCCTCACCAGTGTGTACATTAAGAGCTTATGTGAGCGCTTGATATTCCTAAAGATGGTGTGGGTAGAGTGTAAAAGACCTTTCTCTCTAAGTATCCCCTTAGCCACATAGGCACAGTGGGGTACTGCCCATTGCTGGTTACCTCTAGACAGAGCTGGACAGCATTGGCCAGGGACCGGTAGATGGGGGGCAGGCCTTGTATTGATATCTAAAGATTTCATAAACGATGGAGCCCCTCCGGTTCCCACAGTTAAACTCCAATGGGGAAAGCGTTCTCTATTTAACTATGCCGAGTTCCCAATAAGGAAGCAATACGATCCAGTGCTTACCACTCTCTCATGTTAGGTTATTTATCTTTCATACTGTGCACATCACCTGCATAATGATTTTAAAGTGCCAATCCTTGCCCGTGTGGAGGTGAGTTGTGACTCCACCCACAGTGGCAGGCAATATATGGTGCGTGGGGCGTATAGAAAACGGGACAGTGAGAGCTGGAACGGGGAAGAATTAAAAAAGTCAGGGAGACCAAACCGTGGAGTCTTATCTGCCAACATGTAGGGTAATGAAAAGATAATCTTAAATTAGCGTGATTGTTGGGATCAGTAATTGTTTTTCAGTGTTTTGACCAGAATAAAATGTAACCAAAAGAAGGGGCAAGAGCTTCCCTTATTGGTCAGCAGAACCCTCATGCAGGCCATGAACAGTCTGGCTGTGATAGTACGCTAAATCATATCATGCATGCATGCATGATGCCCTCGAGGGGTGCTCAAGAGTTCTTGGCAGTTGTGGGGGCCAATAGCCATATATTCATATTGCATTCTCTCTGTGAGAAACCAAAGGGTGTCTGGCTATCTAGACCCTGGGGATCTCTTGCTCAGAAGTGCAGGAGGATCACCTGGGTGAGGGGTCCTCTGGGAGTGGGGGTGAGACATCCAATGGCAAGACACGGTATCCCCCTCTTCACAACACACCCTTACCCAATACTTCCTCCACCTTTTATAGGTTGTTGTAAGTCCTGTCCCGTTGCCTCTTCCCCAATTCCAGCAGGTACCCACATCAAAGGGAGGCGTAGGAGAACAAACACAATACCCTATATCGCACAACAAAATTGTTCCCCTTCTTCTGATGATATTTCTACCACATCTCGAACAAACGTCAACTCCCACAATTCCTGCCTCCACTCTAGAAATCCCATTTACGAAACCACTGGGATGAAGAAGAGGCGAGAGGGAGCCATGAAGATTACCCATAGAAACCAATGCACCAGGGATTCCTATGGGCAGTCGCCATTTTGTCTGGGTAATAAGGACAGGTAAGGTCAGGCCTCCCTTTACAATCATTCCCACCTGAAACGTGTTAACTATCCCAGGAAGTATGCACACAGACACCCTTTGAGCAAGCTGGGGATGCTGGATGGTGCACACAGGCCAGGGCGAGTGAATTAGAGCTGGAGATGTCCTGCAAGGCCTTGAGGAAGAAGCACTGCCTAATTGCTGGGCCTGTGAGTACAGGGGAGGCTGCTGTGTGGCGAGGGAGTTGTAACTCTAGGGAGCCAAACCTGGGGCATGTGGGGGTTACCTCGCAGTGCCCACACCATAGCACCTCCCCTGGGTCAGATACTGAGGCCCAGACCTTTGAGCGGCAGATGGTGAGATCCTGTCCTCAGAGACATCCTATTAAGACCCTCTACAACTCCCAAAACCGCCTGATGCCATTAAGGGGAGCTGGCGAAGTGGGAGAAAAATAAGAAGTCTGCATTGTGGGAGCTGAAGTCCAGAGGCATTTTTTTTTTACTTCTGGGGCAAAGGCAAACCCACTTGAGCAGAACGACTGATTGAGGGACCAGAACGAAGGGTTTTGTGTTTCAAGAACGCCAGCGACCCTCCCCATTGAGCGACAGAGTTGGGGAGGTGAGGCCAAACCTGTGGTATTAACCTTGACTCCTGAATTGAAGCCGCAAAGTGAATGAACTCTGAAATGCATAAGGGTCAAGATTAGCCCCAGCCAAAGGGGAAGTGAAAAGGTGAATGCTTAAAGAGAAAGATTTCTTTGAACTTTTTGCTTATGGTACAGAACTACCAAGACCAAGAGACACTGGGGCAAATAACAGAAAAGGAGAGTGGAAGTGAAAGTCGAAGTGGTCCTGCGGAGGTCCATAGTAAAGTCTTGCACATTCGAAAGTCTTGGACATCGGTGAAAGGTCTGAGCCCGACTGAGGAAGACCTGGAATGTGAAATAAGTTGGGGGGAAGGGAACCCCTGCAAGTGCTGTGATTGCGAGGTCCAAGCCCCTCTGTGGGAGATCTACGTTGAATTAGGTACTTTTTGCTTTGAGAGTTCCGAGCCCGACAGAGGGAGACCTACGTGAACCTTTTGTTGAACTATGATTTATTGAGAG
This sequence comes from Ambystoma mexicanum, assembly GCF_040938575.1. Taxonomy (NCBI): domain Eukaryota; kingdom Metazoa; phylum Chordata; class Amphibia; order Caudata; family Ambystomatidae; genus Ambystoma; species Ambystoma mexicanum. The sequence continues at coordinate 1,721,729,468 of NC_090929.1, read as the reverse complement.
GTCCGAGCTCGACAGGGAGCCCTATGTGAACTTTTTATTGAACTGTAAAAGAACTTTGGTGAACTGGAAAACAGTGACTTTAACGTGGAAGGCCAAGCAGGTCTCAATCCACGTTTTGTACTGCTTCTTGATAACCTAAGCCAGAATGTGTCATCTTGCCTATGGAGGACCCCCTTATTCCGTGCTATCCAACATGGGAAGGAGAGCTGACTCAGCCATCTTGATTCTTCATCTTATAACAGACCTTTCTTTGGATACATATTCCCCTTTGCACACTTTTTGTATAAGAGATTGGACAGGCATTAGGTTTTGTTGATATAGGCCATTTTGATTGGACAGAGACTGACTAGGACTGTGTTTTCTTTATTATTTGATGGTAGACACTACTCCCATCTTAGCTATAGGACAAAGTAGGAGTTTTTACAAACCCCACAAATCTAATATAGGTTTTGAAATTGTATTTATTTTGTCAGTTTCATACTTGTGATACCATGCCTCCCTTACGCCGCCTCCTGCTGGCCAGGGGAGTTGATGAAGCTGAGTTCACTGACAGAAGTGTCAGAGGCAGGAATTGGCTGTGTGCAGAATGAGTGCTGGGGGCCACAAAAGGAGAGTTTCATGAAAGGATCTCCCCACTCCAAGCCATGCCAGACTGGCCTCTGGTGGAGAAGAAAGAGCGGGTCCTGTCATTGTATGGAGTGTACAGGTGCAGAAGGAGGCGGCTGACACAGGTGGCATGGTTGTCGGCATAAACATTTATTACACCAGAAATAAGAGAAAACCTAACTCTCCCTAACTCTTAAGAGGGGCTTCCCTACCTCAACTAAAATACTAAGGCTGGATGTCCATGTAAATCAAGAGTCCACCATCCTGTGTCAAAAACCTACTTATGTCCCTTACACCATAACTAAACTAAAGAGCTAGTGGATCTTCTTGGCCCAGGAGAATGACTCCCTTCTTCTGGACAATGGCTCACAGCTCTCAGTCTTTTTTGTGGGATATTTACCTGAGGGCATTACTCCTTTTTGGTCCCAATCCCTTTCCAAGGCACAGAACAAAGTTCCAGGTTGAAATGTTGGAACGCAGTAAAGTTCTAATTTCAAACATTAATATTGCTTCTGATGCTTGTTAATCTGCTTAGAATCGCATGCTGTGCATATGGTCCGACATCCAGTGGTAACCGCGGAGTATTGCATCTTGTCTTTCGGTAGCCTTGCTCCTGAAGTCATAGAGTTTGGACATCTGCAACTCCCTCAAAGATGCATGGACATACTGAAGGAGGCAAGAAAGCCTAACACACGTTATTGCTATGCCAGCAAATGGAAACGTTTTGTCATTTGGTGCAGATCCAAAGGCGTCAATCCCACCGATTACTCGCCTTCACACTTTGTGTTATATCTAACCCATCTGTTGGACTCGGGGTTAGTCTTCAATTCCTTAAAGGTTCACCTAGCGGCGTTGTCAGCCTACACCACGTCACAGCAAAGGGTGTCGTGGTGGAAAATACCTGTGATTAAAGCCTTTATGGAAGGGGTTAAAAGAATTTATCCCCCCATCACTCACCCAGCCCTTGGGTGGGATCTAAATGTGGTTTTAACTAGGCTCATGGGACCCCCTTTTGAGCCTATGCATAAAGCTAGTCTGAAAGACCTGACTTACAAGACAGCCTTTCTAGTAGCTATCACTTCTATCAGAAGAGTTAGCGAACTACAGGCCCTCTCGGTCTTGGACCCCTTTGTTACAGTCCACAAAGATAAAGTAGTTCTGCGCACTCATCCCAGATTTGCGCCGAAATTTATTTCAAAGTTCCATGTGAACCAGTCAATCGAACTACCCACGTTCTTCCAGAGACCTACTAACATGGCCGAAAGAAGCCTTCACACACTAGATGTGCGCAGGGCAGTCATGTTCTACATGGATAGAACTAAACCACTGAGGAAAACTAAACAATTCTTTGTTTCAGTGGCAGCTGGTAGAGAAGGGGACCCTGTCTCTAAATCAGTAATATCAAGGTGGATTGTCAAATGCATCACACTATGTTACACTCTTGCAAATAGAGAACTACCCTTCAAGCCTAGAGCACATTCTACTCGAGGCACTAGGGCATCCATAGCATTCATTGCAAATGTCCCCCTAGAGTCCATTTGCAAAGCGGCAACCTGGAGTTCTGTACACACCTTTACAAAACACTATTGCCTAGACACTCATTCTAGGTCTGATTCTCAGGTGGGACAAGCAGTACTAAGACATCTTTTTTCTACTGTTCCTTCTCACAACCCACCTCCAACTCCGGGTACTGCTCGCTAGTCTATGCACAGCATGTGATTCTAACAGATTAACAAGCATCAGAAGACATGCATTACTTACCATAAAAGCATTTCTGATGATTGTATCTGCTTAGATTCACATGCGGCCCTCCCTGCCTCCCCGCTCGGGGTGGAAGGAACATAGACTTCTTACTACTTTCTCTCTTCGTGTACTCACTCACTATAGCCTTGGGCTCCCTCTTGGCAGAAAAAATACAATCGGAGGGACCTCGGCGCGTGAGGGATTTTGGGTACTACACACGTCACGATAGGGTTAGTGTTTCAGACACGCCTATGCCGACGTCGCCTTTCGGTCCCCCAAAAGACAAGATGCAATACTCTGCGGTTACCACTGGATGTCGGACCATATGCACAGCATGTGAATCCAAGCAGATACAATCATCAGAAATACTTTTACGGTAAGTAATGCATGTCTTATTGCCTATCAATGTTTCTTTACTATTGGGATCCTGGAGAATACCTCCCTTCTCAAAGTGTCTTAACTCTCAGTAGTTTTCTCAAGCTTACTTTGTAGTTCACAAAACCAGAGGGAATGTCTCCCTTCCCCATGGCCCTTTCTCACACTATGGTTCACAGCACCAGGGGGGAATGACTCACTTCCCCTGGTTTTTAATACACTATGTTTCGAGGGGATTGTGTCCTCCGACGTATTCCACATCTGTGACAGTAATGACCACAGCTGTGCTGCTTCGGAAATTTATTCGCCGTCCTACGTCGATATGCTGTCCCTCGAGGGCCTCCGAGGGTCGACGTCACCGGATGTTATATATAGGACACATGGCGCCCGTAGCCTCAGTTCCATTTTTTCCACGAACGTGTTCGCTTCGGAATCTCGGTGCGCTCGGTTCTTCTTCTTTGATTGCGATGTCTTTGTCTTCTTCTACCCCGAAGTCGGGCTTTAAAAAGTGTCAGAACTGCGGCTCCAAAATGTCCATCACGGACCCGCACAACGTCTGCCTCTGGTGCCTCGGCGAAAGCCACGCCACCGACATCTGCGATGATGCCAGTCCCTGACATGGAAGGCCTTGCAGGAGCGGAAGAAGAAATTAACGGTAGGTAGGGTATCTAAAACCCGTAAGTCGAAATCTGCTGGGCCTTCGACCGACGACTCGATGGGCAACTCTCTGCGTCGGCGTAAGTCCAGGGGGTCTCGTTCTCGGAGAGGTTCCCGGCATTCCTTCGCCTTCCCCGTCCTCGTCGGAGGACTCCGCCAGATGGCGGGTGACTTGTCCCACCAAGTATTCGGATGCATTCCGCCAGCAGCTGATGACGATTTTCGAATCGCAAGGCACCGTACCGTCCGTGCCTTCGAGAGAAGCCGGCCAGGAACGAGCTAGAGCTACCGCTTGCACGCCTTCGGGCTCGGGTGGTCGGTATGATCATCGGGAGCCGTCGAGGTCCCGATCGGACAAGGTTGATCGCCATAGCCGTGCCAGATCCCAAGCCCTCGAGACCATCGGAACCTGTGAGGCCTTCTAATAAGGCATCGGCGCCGTGTCCGTTGAGGGACTCTCTCGAGGCTCCGGCCTTGAAGTAGTTGTCGAAGTCACCGGCGCCTTGGTCGACGTCAACGCCTTTTGAGGAGAATTTGCCAGAGGTGCCCCGGAGGGCTGTGGAAACTCAGAGGAAGGCTCTCAGTAAGTCAGTGAGGCCTGTTTTTGAGCCCATCTCTGTTCCTCCACCCAGGATGAATTTATTCCAACCTTTGGATTACATTTCAGAGGTGAAAGAAGGGTCTGATGAGGAGGTGGTGGTGCCTCCTGATGTCCCTGATGACCTGTTGTCTGGTCACAGCCAGATGGAAGAATCCGTCAGTCCTTGCATGACGCCAGTGGGCTTGACACCTCTCCGGAGGTGGAGTTTGGCAGGCCTGAGCCTGGTACGCATGCCGAATACTCATAGAGGCGTCTCATGTCGAGGGTGACTGAATACTTGGGGTGGTCTGCTCCACCTGTTGATTTTTTGCAGGATGATTTGACGGATATCCTGGGCCAAGGTCCACCCACTGACCCGGTGTTGCCATTTCATATGGCTTTGCAAAGAAGGGTGACGGCGGCTTGGACTGCTCCGGAGAGTCTACTGGCAGTGAATAAGTCTCTTCCAAAAAAATACCGTCCAGCCAGTGGTGACCCCTGCTACTTGTCGACGCACCCTACTCCGGAGAGTTTGGTGGTGCAGGCGTTAACGGCCCCCGCAAAGCAGGCTGCGTACCCTACCATCCCTCCTGATGGGGACGATAAGCGCTTTGATGGTTGGGCGAAGAAGGTATTTTCATCTGGGGGTATAGGGCCAACTCCGTTTGTGTCTTGGCAAGATTCGCTCACACGCTTTGGCATTGTGTATCTTTGGTGGCTGAGCGTATTCCCAAAGGGGAGGAATGGGATGGTTTTCTAGCCCTCGTGCAGGTCGGCAAGGATGCCATGTGTGAAGTCGTTCAGTCGGGTTTGGACACGGCAGACTGTCAGTCGTTCCATGGCTGCGAGCACCGTGATACGCAGATTTGTGTGGTTGCGGAAGTCGGGGTTTGCTCCTGATGTGCAATCCCGGTTTCTCAACATGCCCTTTGATGGTGCCCATCTGTTTGGCAGCAAGGCTGACTAGAGCCTTGAGAGGTTGCAGACCTCCAAAGCTGCAGCGAAGTCTTTGGGCGCTGCAGTACGCCAACCTCCGCCTTTTCGTCCTAGGGGACAGCAATGGAGGGGAGGTTCCTTTGGGTACTACTCTTCCTTTGGTAGATCGAGAGGAGCTGCCAGTCAAAGGGGCCAACGTAGGAGTACCAGAGGTGGAAAGCAGGGTACTCGAGGTGCCAAAGCCGCTCAGGCAGTTGCCTCTTTGCCCTCGGGCACTGCCGCAGCCGCGTTCGGTCTGTCATGCGGCCATGTCCTATGGTTCGCCGGTTGGGGGCCGACTTGCGCAGCATCTTGGAGAATGGCATGCTGGAGATCATAACCCACGGCTACTGTCTCCCCTTTCGGCAGAGGCCTCAAGACAATCCACCGGGGAACCTCTCTTTGAAGAGTCCGGATCCGCTCCTTGCGCAGGAAATCCTATCCCTGCTGGAGAAAGGCACCATAGAACTGGTGCCTATAGCGGTGAGGAACAAGGGATGGTATTCCCCTTATTTTTTGATCCCGAAAAAAGACGGGGGATTGAGACTCATCATGGACTTGCGTTGGCTGAACAAACTCCTCAGGAAGAACAAGTTCAAGATGGTCACTCTTTCTCAAGTCCTCCAGGCCCTTCAACTTCAGGATTGGCTGATGTCTCTGGACCTACAGGATTCTTACTTTCATGTGATGATTCATCCCAAGCACAGGAAGTACCTGAGGTTCGCGGTTGGCGACTTGCATTTTTAGTTTCGGGTCCTGCCGTTCGGATTGACCTCCGCCCTGAGGGTCTTCACCAAGCTAATGCTGGTGGTGGCAGCATATCTCAGGAAAGGGGGGATTCACGGCTACCCCTACCTGGACGATGGGTTGATCAGGGCGCGCTGTCCCGTGCAAGCCCTGGATCATCTGTCCGTCACCTGCCACTCCCTTCACAAGCTGAGCTTCTCCCTCAATTTAAAGAAGTCCCATTTGACACCTACCCAGCGGCTCCAATACATGGGGCTGTGTTCGCCTCCCCAGGTGAGGGCTCATCCCATTCTGCTGATGGTAAACAAATTTCAACATGCCCAGAGTCTCCCGGCGTTCGAGTTCTTGAGGTTGCTCGGGCTCATGGCATCCTGCATTTTCCTGGTGCCAGAGGCCAGGCTGCGGATGAGATCTCTGCAGTGGGCTCTCAAGATGCAGTGGTTGCAGTTCTCTGGCAGGATGTCGGATCCCATTCAGATTCCGCCCTCGGTCGCCCAGGACCTTCTGTGGTGGGCCGTCGAAGGAAATCTGTTGAAGGGAGCTCCGTTTTGGCAACCATGGCCAGAGGTGACGATTGTGACGGACGCATCCCTCATGGGGTGGGGAGCTCATGCCAACGAGTTGACAGCCAGCGGCCGTTGGTCTCCGTTGGAGTCCAGACTCCACATCAATCTGTTAGAGCTGTGGGCTGTCAGGCTAGCCCTGAAGGCTTTTCGGCCGTCTGTGCCGAGAAGGAATGTCCTGATTATGACGGACAATACAGTGGCCATGCACTACCTCAACAAAAAAGGGAGGGCCGGGTCACTTCCATTGTGCCGGGAGGCGATGCAGCTCTGGTTCTGGGCCATCCAGCAGGAAATTTCGATCTCTGCAGTTCATCTGGCCGGAGACGAAAACGCTGTGGCGGACGCTCTGAGCAGGCAGAGCACAGTCTCTCACGAGTGGGAGCTGGCTCAGGAAGTTCTGTTGGAGATCTTCGCCCATTGGGGAACCCCACAAGTGGATCGCTTTGCCACCAGTGTCACCTGGAAGTGCGAAAGATTCTGCTCACTGGACTTTCCTCCAAGAGGAGCCTTAGGGGATGCGTTCGTAGTGGAGTGGTCTTTCCCACTGCTGTACGTGTTTCCTCCAGTCCCCATCATTCCGCAAGTGTTGCGGAGGCTACGGAGGTTCGGTTCCCGGATGATCCTCATTGCTCTGGCATGGGCCAGGAGAGCCTGGTACCCGGACCTTCTAGATATGTCCATCTGCCCTCCACGCCGTCTTCCGTACCAAGACGATCTGCTCTCCCGGGAGGAGGGGGTCGGATTCTCCATCCAGAGGTCAAGTCTCTCAGCCTTCATGCTTGGTATCTGAAAGGTTGAGGTATTAGGTTTGGGACCTCCCTGAAGACGTGATGAAGGTGTTGCTGTTTTCGGCCAAAAGGCCCGCAACGAAATCCCTGTACTGTTACCGTTGGAGAAAGTTCTGCGACTGGTGCAGGGTACAGAATCCTTTCCAATGTTCCATTCCTTTGGTTTTGTCTTTTTTGATTTCTTTAGCCCACAAGGGCCTGAAAGTAGGTACCATTACCATATTTAAGCGCTCGTCTGAGGAATGTTCTTATTTTAAGGTCCCTTTGATTTCGCAGTTTCTAAAAGGGCTAACAAATGTGTTTCCACCGTCGCCTTTCCAGTTGCCGGGATGGGATTTGAATTTGGTTTTATAGTTCCTAATGGGAGCTCCGTTTGAGCCCTTACATTCTTGCCCATTGAGACTGTTGTCCTTTAAGACTGTATTTTTAGTTGCGGTTACTTCCGCCCGCAGAGTGAGTGAGTTACAGGCACTTTCCTCCAATGCCACCTTTCACAGTGTTCCATAAGGATAGGGTTGTCCTTAGGGTTCGTCCTTCTTTTCTTCCGAAGGTTGTGTCGGAATTTCATTTAAGCCAGAAGGTGATTCTTCCAGTGTTTTATCCTCCTCCGCATCCTGGTAAGTAAGAGGAGAGGCTCCATAGGTTGGATCCTAGGAGAGCTTTGAGTTTCTGTCTCTCACGGATGTCCCGGGTCAGAGTGGACGATCAGCTCTTTGTTGGTTATGCTGGAAGGCTTATAGGTCAGGACTTGTCCAGATGGATCATTTTGACGGTCTCTGTGGACCCTCCAGTAGGCTTACGGGCTCACTCTACTAGGGGTGTGGCTTCCTCCACAGCTCTCCAGAGGGGCGTTCCGATTCGCAGTATTTGCAAAGCAGTCACATGGGCTTCTGTCCATACCTTTGTGAGACACTATTCCCTGGACTCTATCCATGGGCAGGATTTGGCCTTTGGTAAGGCAGTCCTATATTCAGCAATTTGATTGGGCATTCTAAATTTGTAAATTCTTTTCCCACCTCCATACGTTGGTACTGCTTTGTGAGTCTGTCATAGATGTGGAATAAGTCAGAGGACACAATCCCCTCACAGAACAAGTTACTTATCTTACCTGGTAACGTTCTTTTGATGGGATGTTCCTCCAACGTATTCCACATCGAACCCTCCCAGCCTGCCCCTCTACAGAATTTCTTATGCGATTGCAGCTTACGTTTCCGCAAGGCTTTCTGCAGTCATACTGGCATGAGATTGGTGCCACGCGTTCTGGGGAAAAACTACAACTGAGGCTACGGGCGCCGTGCGTCCTATATATATCATCCGGTGACGTTGACCCTCGACGGAGGCCCTCGAGGGACAGCGTATCAACGTAATCGACACAGGACGCATATGCCGAAAAAAATTCCGAAGCAGCACAGCTGTGGTCATTACTGTCATAGATGTGGAATATGTCGGAGCAACATACCATCGAAAGAATGTTACCAAGTAAGATAAGTAACTTGTTCTTCTCAGTACTAGAGGGAATGACTCCCTTCCCTCAGGTTTTTGTTGGCAAGACATGGTTCACTCTCCTGCCAGGCACTGCCACGAATAAGATGAATTATGTTGCTCTTCATTTGTAGGTGCATGTCCCAGACCCGTGATTCTCTTTGTTTTTCTTCTGGCAGACTTGGCTCACTACTTTGGCAAGTCCTGCCACGAGGAAGGAAACTGGCGACAATCTTCCTTTTTGGTTGAGGATCCCAGATCCTGTTATCTATGCTTTCTTCTGCGTGATTATTAGTGACCTTTGAAATACTATGGGGACTTTCCCTCTTTCCCCTGTATTGGGAAACCTTTCTTTGGTTCCCCCCTGGTTGCCTCTGCGACCCTTTTGTGCTCCCACCAACTGTCCCAGTAACCCCTGTAGCTTCAGGGTTGGACTCACCATCTCCTGGTCGGTCTTGTGATCGTCTCTGTGTTGGGGGTCTTGTGTCGCTTCCTGGCTCTCTGGCATGCTGCAGCCGCTCCTCAGTTGTCGTTCCTTGCAGGTCGCGTGTCTTCCTTTCGACCGCGCTGTCAAACTCCTGCACTCACCTGGACCTCTGCTCAGCCAGCTTCTCGCCCGGTCCGCCCCTGTAGGACTGCATATGGATGCCTCTCTCTCCGCGTCCTTGTCATCAGCCTCTTCTTCCCGCACAGGACCGCCATTTCCTCAGTTCCTCCAGGGAGGGATTGACAATTGGGGGCGGGGGGAGTCCTTCCTTTGTCTTTATTTGAACGACTAGAACGCTCATTCACGTTCCCCCAAGTGCTCTTCAAGTGCTCTTCAGTGCTCCCCACCTCCTCTTCATCCCAGTACATGGCAATGAAGTTCTTGTACTCTTCCTCGTCTCGGTGAATGTTGGAGATTCAGCCTTACAGGCATGCATAGAGGTGGGTGAAACAGAAGTGTGGTTCATAGGGTGCTAGGTGAGGGGTGTCAGCCCGGGTTCCTACTAGATGGTCGTCCTTGTCCGCAGAGGGTGAGTCTCTCCCCATGAGATTCTCCAACTGTATACCACCCCCAGGGTGACTATCTGGTAGCAGCCTCACCTCCCTGGCCTCATGGAAAGTGGCTCCCCTCGGGAGAAGTGACGGCACCTACGGACTCATCACAGTAATGAATTGTTAAATAAGCCATTAGAATGCAGCATGAGCAAATTAAATTTCAGATAGGTTGTACAAGAATGCTTGACGCAATTGGAGAGCAACTGTCCATTATGAGACCTGTATGCAGAGACTGCCAATCTTAGGTTGCCCTGCTGCCTCAAGAATGGTTGTAGAGTCTGTTTTTGCAGTTCTGCTTTGGGCAATATAACTCTTTATCTCAACGGAGTGTCACTAACATGTAATATTTCATTATTTGTGGCGTGTGGAGTTGTACATGTCACTTTCCCGCTGCTTCCCTCCTTTTGTCGGCCTTGTACAAAGCGACATGACATTGCAAATAGGAAAAAACAAACCATGATATAATACAGTATGGCATAGCACGCTGCCTCATACGTGCTATAATGAATCGGGAGTAAGACGCGGACACAGAGGCATTGTGATGATTGCCATAGACAATAAAAGTTAAAGAAGGGTTGGAGAAACACCTGTCTCGCTCTATCACTATGAAGGGTTTCCTGCCTCAATGAAATTAAAGGTTGACGCTTTCAGAAGGCCCAAAAATAGAGTTCTCTGCCCTGTGTCCAAAGTCCTGCCATGACCCTTACAAGCTAAACCTAAGGAAATGTCCGTAGGGAGAAAGTCTTTCAGCTCATCTGTAGCTTTTCCAATGTTCAAACACAACAAAGTTCCAAAAGGTTCACAGTGGGAAACCTGAGGGCATTCTCACCCCTATTCCCCTTGGATCCTCTGTGAAGGTGGATCCTGACCCTGGGGGTAGAGAAGCGAGGAAGGATCACCGGGGTGGAGGGTACTTGAGGAGTGAGAGTGGGGTACTCTTGGACGAAACATGGTATCCCCTTTCCCTATTGACAAAGAAGAGGGAACTGAGAGTGATGAAGATGACACCGTTTCACCTCTTTGGTACTGGGACGAAGAAGATGCCTTCAAGGGGCTGTGAGGGTCAGGCATGTCCCTTTTTAATTGTGGTCAGGCAGGACTAATTGGTCATCCACACCTGCAGCCTGTCAAGGGGCTGCAGGAACGCAACAAGGGGAGCCACAGAGAGAGCAGGGGGCTGCCCTGGTCGGACAGGAGACCGAGCCAGGACAGAGGCATCAAGCCCAGCAGAATTGGGGGACCCGATGTGAATGGGCCTTGTGATTCCCCCAATACCTCAGAGAGAGCAGCAGGAGCTGCTGTGGATCCAGAGCAGAGAAGACGCTGCTAGCATACCTAGAGAAGCACTGAAGTTGCCGGTGTGTGGAGATAGGCACACAGCAGGCGAGCAGGGCTCACACCAGTAAGGTTTCCCGACTTCAGAAGGGAAGTTGTGGGAACTACCGGAGAAGAAGCACAGAAGACTGGTGCATGTCGGGAGGGCGTAGAGGCTTCAGAGCGCTACAACAGGACCGCGAATGAACAGTGGTCTGTAATATGAACAATGAAATGCTTATTGAATATCAGACAAAAGGAAAACTGTACTTTGAACAAATAAATGCCTATTGAATTCCGAACTAAATGGAAACTTAACGTTGAAACCAAAAGATGAATATTGAAAATCAAACTGAATAAAACTTTAAACCTGAACAATAAAAGTGCATATTGAACACTGAACTGAATTGAATACATATTGCACAATGATTTAGTTTAAACATCAAAGTCAAGAATATTAAAGGCCAGAGAACATATTTATTTATTGTATATAGTTCTATCAAGTACTTTACAGTTATCAAATACAATTACAAATCACATATTTAAATCCACTAATTCATGTCAAGTTGCCTTCATAATATATTTTACCTAAAATGTACCTATTTACAATTCAATATTCAATGCATTACAATATAAATATACAAGTAGAAATACATTTACCAATAACATTTCATCTTACAACTGAGTTGCAGCGTATCATTTTACACAGTTTAAAACAATGTAGTTTGAATAGGGCATATACGACAGAATCGGGATTCCGGGGGTAAATTCCACCTTCACTTGTATGTTGCACCCACGGGCAACTGGTTAGTGCGCATCATTAGATGAAATCTGCGACAGCTGGGTCGGGGCAGAGTATCAAGCATTGTTGTGGTTGTTGATTTTTGTGGACCACCTGAGCCATCATAAGGTACAAGTGTAACTGATCTAAGTGATTATAGTTATTTAACCAATCCCAAATTAGCACTCTGTGCCCCAGTGCTCCTTTTACAATGCTAAAATTAGAACATATTTTAGGGTCAGGGTACCAGTTTAACACCGAAAACAAGTCATTGGCCTGCTCCACAAATGGGTCCGACCTGGGTTTGTTCCCAACCTTAAACTGTTCACCAAATATCATCAGTAGAAGGCATGAAGCGGACATTAAAGCCCAGATGAATGATTCAGCCTTTTCCTTGAGTAATAGAGCTTTTAATGATGTTAGGCTTAGCTCAAGGTGAATATATTCAACCGGGCTATTCCGAGGTAAACCTAGAATATAGCGCCAAAAGTACCCTTCTGTTAAATCTAGCCACTTTGTATTCCTGTGGGTTAATGCCTCGAGACCATACAAAATAGACAAAACCATTGTTTGTATAGGGTGAGCGCACCCCTCAAAGAAAACCCTGCATGGTCATTTGTTTGTTTGTTTTATTATTTATAATGCGCACATATCCACAAGGATAACAAGGCACGAACATAGTAAGATGGTTGTATAGCTTAGTTACATACAGCAAATTAAATAACGTCCCGTGGAGTTACAATAGGGAGACAGTGGTAACATGGGTAAACAGATATCAAAGACATTTTATCTAGTGCAGTTTATATAGTAGCAGGAGGTAGCGGGGGTACACTGAACAATAATACAATTGGTGATGGCACTGATAGTGGCATGAGGAGCCACCAGGGAGTATTATTTGTCATGGTCCTTCACCCATTGTATAATGTATGTTCTGAACTGAAAGTAAGGGATGTCTTTCCTTAGAGGTGGCGGTAGTGAGTTCCAGTGAGTAGCTGCTTTAACAGGGAAGCTGTTCCCTCCAGTCAGGGACCGTTTGAATCTTGGGACTAGTAGTAGATTGGCGTTGGCACTTCTGGAGGGGCGGTATGAAACCTGTCTAGAGATTTACATGTTTACGAATCAGGCGAGTGATTTGCTTTGCTCTTCTGTATTTAGACTCGGCGATGACCTTATAGTCACCGTTGCAAGACAGTTCCAGGACTAAGTATTTGTAAGTGTGGATGCAATCAATAATCCCCAGACCAGTATTTAATTTGTCGGCTTCCCTTTTTCCTTGATACCAACATAGTTTTTGTTTTGCCCAGGTTCACAGATAGTGTTCCCCAGCGTACTGACCAAGTTAGTTTAATACTGCCTGCATACCACTTAGCAAATAGTCAAATACCACCAAGTCGTCTGCATACAGCATTGCATGCACCATGATGTTGTATATCTTTGGTGGGCATTTAGAAATGTTCACCAGACGGGCTAGCAAATCGGAAATATAGATATTAAACAGGGGGCCCGGACAGCATACAACCCTGTTGATAGGTAGTGATCTCGATAAGTTCCCACAGTTATCGAGACAGATCTGTGCTGTGGTGTTAGTATGTAGAGCCACCACAACCTCTAGCAGCCAACCTGCACATCTCCATTTTTTCATGTTTTCCCAGTGGGTTGTGCGGTTTAATTGGTCGAAAGCTGACCTAAAGTCAAAAAATGTGATCTATACGGAAGGTACATCACCCTTGGTAACCCGAGTAATTATTGTGTCAAGTACGTTGTGAATAGTACTCGACCCCGCATGAAAGCCTGTTTGGAATTTTTGTAGAATCTTATTCGTGTTCACCCACGTTTGCAGGTGTTGCAAAGCAAATGTGGAAAAGACTTTGGATGTGATGTCAAGGTGAGATAATAATCAACACTTTCCTGGTATCAAGTGATCACCAGACTTAAAAACCAGGACTAGAATTGCTTTTCTCCATGATCCAGGAATCATACGGTCTGCACATCCACTATGAAATCAATTACACAGTACACTCAACACTAATTTGACGTCCCCTTTTAACACAGAAGCAGACAACGCATTAGGCCCCGGGCCCTTGTGCCGCCCCACATTTTCCATACAGAATAGAAGATGCTACCCATACATTTCTTGTTCAATCGCCCTATTTCTAATCCTCACCTCCATAAAATTCACCCAAGTTTCCTCATTAATAGGGTTCAAAGTGTCCCGCTCCACAGTGCCTCTTGACCCCGATAAAGCTCTCCACATCTGTCTGTGATCTCCACCAGTAACTGCGGCCAACATCTTCTGCCAATTTACAGTTGAACCCTGACAGCGATTTCTCTTACACCAGTTTTTATACCAATTTTTTTTAAGCGTTGGGATTCCTTTATTTGCATAATGCACGAGATGGGTTTCTTTTTTAGGTCCCTCTTTACGATCGAGACACTCAGCTTTCAATATTTCTAGATCAAAAACACATGAAGTTTTCTTTTCATTTGAAGTTCTGATTGCCTCCCTTGTCATAGCAGAGTTTTTCGCAAGGGAGGACAACCAGTTCTCAAATTCATCGGGCGTTAAGTCAATTTGTAGGGTGTTACTACTTTGGACCTGTTCCCGCATTAATACACAAACTTTAGTGATGTTACTTTCAGTCCAAACCACTTTGTTTTGACCATGGTTTGTTAATAAACCCACCGCCCCGCCCCTTGCTCCAATGGTTTTCATACTGTGTCAGACAAGACTTAACACTGCATGATCACTAACCTTAGGCAGACTACCCTTTCCAACAGTGGGCTATTACCACAAAAATAATTGAGGGTTGCTTCCCCAATAACCATGTGGATCTACCTGGGATGTCCCCTTTTGTTCTCCCGTTTAGGGTTTCCAATTTCCACACTCTAAGAAAACCAAGCCACTTAATCCCCCTCGTGTTTGCATCTTCTAACACCATTTTGCAATCTGGCTCAATCAACCCACCAGGGGCTGGAGAGCAAAACTCGCCACACATGCCATTTAAATCGCCACCCAATATAATTAGGTCTTTTTCGGGGGCTTTGACCCAGTTTGTTACCAGAGCATCAATGGATAAAAAAAACATTTTCAGTAGACTTATACCCCCCTACTCCTCCCAGGAGGATCGTACACATTCACTATCAACAAACGAGTTCCCTTCACACACCCTTTCCAAGAGATTTCCACTGCCAAAACATTCCCCTCCTGCTCTAGTGGATCATCAGGGTAGAGTTTAACTCTTGCTTCAACCCAATCATCAAACAGAGCGGGCAACCTTTATTCCCCTTTTTGCCATAGACTGGTACACTACAAAACCGCCCACCATGAAAGGAATGGTCAGCCATGTCTCCTGCAAACAAAACACAGAATAATTAGTTAGGAAAACTAAGAGGGGTTGTCTTGCAAAAAATGAGTGGCCTCTCGTATTCCAGGAGGCGACCTTAAAAATTAAATTTCCTGGGCCGTCATGAGCATTAGTAAATTCTTCAACCATCTCATCCCTCCTCATTCTCTAAAGTGCTTGATGCAGGTTTTTGTTTCGTGGTAACCCGAGAAATTGGTTTCATGGGATGTCTACAGTGTTCACAGCAGGTTCCTGTCTCAACATGCTCGGGCGCCCGGTAAGGTTCATAACCCATGAACTCCGACTCCCTTTGAGCTCTAATAAGGGCTGCAGTCACTGGTAGATGGCAATGAACCTGTGTCATACCACCTAATACAAATTTCATGGGTTCAATAAACTCAGTCAATAGAGGTGAGCATACATAGTACAGAGATTTTGGCAAATGTTTTCAAAGGTTCTGCTCGATTTACGTGCCCCTTTGTGCGGTGAGAACCCTTGTTTCATATTGTTGGTTTACATCTATCCAATATGACAGGGGCCTCTGAAGTTGGTTGTTTGGCCGCTACAATAGGCCCCCATTTTGACATGGTTATGAAAGCTTTCTGATGTGTTGGTGGGTATGGGCAGATAACCTTTACTTCCATCTGAAGCCCCATCATCATGTTTCAGTAGCCAAGTAGTCAGCATACTCGCTGACTGCAACCGACGTTTCTTTCTACGAGTTGCCTTTTTCTTGTTTTTCCTGCCCTTCTGTTTGTTATTTGGGGGCATAGATATTGTGGAATTTAGCGGGGGAATAGATACCTCACGAAGTACTGGTGTGGAAGAGTTTTCAACCAGTATTCGATTCTATGTTTTAGCTTTCTTCTGGGTTTGTTTGTGGGTGGGGTAAGACAGCAGGGATTGTGAAATGTCAACATCATGAACACTGGGCACCGAAATTCCCAAATCCAAGCAGACAGTGGGATTGCTGTCACACACAGCAACCGGGGAGTCGATTCCATTCTCCCCAGAGGGTGCCTCCTAGCAGCTTGACTTTAAGTGAGCTTTAATTTCATGCAATTGGTTGCCATGCTTTTTTACTTCTTCATAGATACGGCCACTTAGTTTCAATATAATTTTGATGGCAAAATGAAGGACATCTCTTGCGACCAGCGCACCGAAGTGCCCAGAATGATCATTAAGGGAAGTTATGGGGGGCTCTGCAGTTTCAGTGGTAACACCCTCAGTCGGGTGATCAAAGTTTGGGGCTTGCCCACGTCTTTGAGGGGATGGCAGCGAGGAAAACATCTCTGGTGATGCCGACAATCGTTGTCTCGACGTCCCCTCCAAGAGAGGGGTAGGTCTAGTACTGGGTATAACTGTTGCCTGACCCTCCTTGTTATCACCCATCAGTAGTGGCTGCAAATTATCATCCGCAGGATCAGTTTGGGGCCATGCTGAATTGCAAAGTGATAGGCATAGTTTTACTAGTGAGTTATCATCTATGTCAGCGAGATGTCAATGAGATGTCCAAGTAATTTGCCTGATGTACAACTGGGGACTATTTCTCAGCCGAATAAGATGTTTTGTTGCCCGAGATGTTTTGTGCCCCACAATTGTTTGAGGAAAGGGGTTTTGTGGGTTTAGAAAATTCTGTTGTATGCCCTGAGTCAGCCTGGGCCGTCTGAGGAGGCTCACAAGGGGTTTATTTTTCTTTACACATATTACCAGGGCTCTCGTCTCTATTAGAGTCTTGAGATGCACGATTTCCAACCCTACGATAACCATTTAATTTACCATATGGCTTTGCATTCCCCAATTTGTAGTTCTTTGTTTTGCAGGTTGCTTTACCCAGCATTTTTCACAGGGAAGAGAACTAACCCTCACCACAGTCAATCTAAAGGGTTGGCAGAAAATACCCTAAAGCAATGTCCTTCAAAACCTTCAGACTTCAAAAGCTTTCACTGGTCCAGAACCCGATTCAAGGTGCCACTGTCGCCAGCGTTAGCAGGAGCTGCAGCCACAGTTGCTGCAAACACCGAACACAAGGAACACTCCTTGCCACACTCCACGACGCTCCGCATCTGGGTATGGATTAAGAAGAATAAGATTGCTGTTCCGTGCAAAACGTAGTAACAATGGAGAAAAGACTCCAGCAAACTCCAGCCGTCTCTCCTGCAAGGAACACTCCTCGCCACACTCCACCAGAGAACTTTTATGAGTGAATGCAGTGTGGCAAGACCACAGCTTGGCAAGAGGTGTGTTACATGGTGGCAGGGCCACAAGATAAGGAGAAGCCAGAGAAGTCTGAGAATACCAGTAACGCCAAGAGGCCAATAAAAGGAACCTGCGTGTATTGGCTAAGGAGTCCCAGGGCCCTGGTTGCGTGACCTGTAATGGGTGGACCGTGTGGTCTAACAACTGGGCCTAGACCAGAGAGCCCTGCAAGGTGAAATAGGAATCGGAAGAAATTACTGAATCCAAAGGTCCGAGATGACCAAAAGTCTGAAAATGAATACCACCAAAGGTTACGAACAACAAAAGTTCGAATCTTTGGTGGTATGCATTTAAGGTATGTAAAGGGGTGTTCCCTGCAACACCCTGCTCACTATAGTGAGCAGGGTTTGCGGGGGACCCCCTTGCAGCACACCCGACCAAATAAAAAAATACTGGGGGGGCTGCGGGGGTGTCCCCTGCAACACCCCGCTCACGATACTGTGTAGTATGGTGAGCAGGGGTTGTGGGGGACACCCCGCAGCACACCCAAGAAAAAGAAAATATAAAGAAAATGGGGGCTCTGGGCAGGTGTCCCCCTCAACACCCCGCTCACTATACTTTACAGTATAGTGAACAGGGGTTGCAGGGGAAACCCCTGTAGCTGCCCGAAAAAAAAGAAAGAAAAGGACCCTGCGGCACCGGTTCCCGATAATGGAAGTGAAAGGGAACTGGTGCTGCAGGGACACAAGGCGTCTTAAAAGGTAAGTAAGGTTTGGTTATGTTGGGGAGTGGGTGGGGGTGTGTTGAGGGTGTGGGTGCGGGTGGGGGTCTAGGTATGTAGGGTTTTGAAACGTATGTTCGCATGGGAGATGTACGAACCTTTTGTGGTGCGTACATTTCCCATGCAAACTTTTCCGTTGCGGGAAAAGCAGCTGTGGTCGGATCACGCAGATCCAGTGAAATATAAGGACACTGAGCAACAGCCTAATTAAACCACTGCATATGAACTGGGGAAGTGAGCCAGCAAGGTCGGGTTGACCTGGTGTTTTGTTAAGACTTTTTGCAAAGACTGTAGCAAGTGGCTGAGTTAAAGTCTTGGGGAAGGGATCCCCAAGACTCAAAGGAACTACCCTTGTCTTGAGAACCGTTTCAAGACCCCTTTTACTTTTGGGTTGTGCTTCTTGAAACTTGGGGAAGGGAACTCCAAGATTCGGTTTTGAGCTCATCATCTTGAAATGGAGAAAGGTAACCTTTGAGACTTCTTCATGGACCTTTCTTATGCTTGTGGGAGAGGAGCTGAAAGTAAGCAGTGAGCTTCAAGAAGCTCAGAACTTTGAGTTGAGAACCATTCCTCTGAACCTTGACCTCCCTACACATTTATTATCTTTAGCTGCGAGGGCAAGGATAGGTTTTGGACACAGACTGACTTTTAAATTGAACTCTTTGACTAAGTCTTTCCTTTGTTTCGTTCAGGTAGGGAAATCCCACCTTAGTATAGGGCAGGTTAGGTCTTCTACCACCTTTTTGTTTGAACTTTAAGTCTGTTGTCTGTGTCTTACTTCATGAGTGTTGGGGAAAATTGTCATTTCTGTGGTAATTCACTTCAACCTTAGAGACCCGCAGCTCTTTTGCTGGACTTTAGGACTTTTTAATTTTAACCCTGGAGTGCGTGAGCTCTTTTTCTCACTCTCTCATGTGTTTTGACCTGGTTTGGATTATGTGTTTCCTTTGTTTTGTTTTTGGAGTCCGGAAAACTCCATAGGCATCTACTTTTTGAATGGTGACACACAGCACCTACAATGCAGTGTCACAGATAAATCCTTCAGATTTCTCTTAAGGTTTTCTTGTGTGAACTACTGTTACCAAGAATAGTAAAGTGAAATTGACTTTTCCCTTTGTAGGTCCAGCAAACACCATTTTAGGTGGAGTGCTGGGGGGTTACTTAGTAGCCCCTTTTCCTACCTATCTCATGTAACATGTTTTATGTTACCCACACTACTTTAAATGGCTGGTGGCAGTGGTTTCATTTTCCTACCATTGTGCTTTTCTACCGCAGGCTGAATCCTCAGCTGCAGTATAGCACACATGGATGACCAATTTGTCAAAATTGCCCCACTCTTCTTTTTTCGCCATTTTCTGTTTGTGAGGTCTTTCTTGGATTTTACTCGGCACGCAAAACCAGGTTTGAACCCTTTGTTCGTTTTGCCTTTGGTGGGCTTCAGTACTGAAACCTGCCTCTGGCTCCAGTGTGTCTGGGAGGGCAGGAAGTGAGGGAGGTTCCTGAAACTCCCCTGTCCTTTTGTCTTTAGGAATGCCTGAATGGACCCAGTCCTGATTGGCTGGCTGTTCTTACAGGACAGCCAACCTGCTGTTTGAATGACAGCTAGGCTGTGCATGAATAGGGGAAACCTGCTTAAAAAGCAAGGGTTTTGGGACTGAAGACTGAGTCGACCACTGGGAAGAACAACCAGACGAAGGAACCGTGAACGAAACTTGCTGCATCCTCCTGGACCGGTGAAGCCCTGCTACTGTGCTGAAAATCCTTTTTCTGATCGACAAGAGATGCTCCGGAATGGACGATATCTTCTCTTGGGTTAGTGGGACCAACTAACCCCAAGACGAACTCCTCTGGACCACCTTCCCCGACTGGCTGTACTGCTTTGCTGCTGCAGGAACCGAGTGCCAAGACTCGAGAAATCCGTAGTCGAGTGCAACGTCTGTGATCCCGTCAGAAGCTCCAGGAGTCTTCCCCATGTCCCCCCAGAAGCAGGACGACCAGAGCTCGAGTCCCCTCACTACTAGAGTGCAGCACTCAAGGAGTGAAGGAAAGCCAACCGGCATCCAAGATCCGCGGCGGAGCTGTTTACCGAGCGCTGAAACCGTGAAGTGCCGCTGATCCGAAAAGAGCCTGTAGCTGTCGCCGACTTTCGAATTGCTGCCGCAGGAGTCCCCAGAGTATCTACTAACTTTCTATGAATTCTGAACACGTATTTTAAAATGTATTTCATTGCTACATATATTGCCCTTTTTAAAGAATGCTTATTTAAAAACAAGCGTTAAATAATTATTTTACCTAAAAACCTTGAGTGTAAGTGTTACTTGGCTACTTGTATTTGTGGGTTTCATTGTTACAGCTCTACAGCTCACATTTACCCCTCTTGAGATAAGCCTGGCTGCTCAGTCACTCTACCAACTTGTGTAGTACAAACCTATACCAATAGGTGGGTTACATAATACCAAGAGAACAAGGGTTCTGTAGTCTCCCACAGTGTTACTGCATCAATTCTTACCCAACAATGATGCCTTCAAAGCACAAATAAACAAATGTTCAAAGTTCCACAATCATCAGAAAGGAGGCAGGGGTTTCCTTCCCCCTGAGTCTCTCTCCTTGTCAGCTCACTCAGTTTCTCAGGAAGTTTTGCTCCTCTTCTGAACTCCTCGGGTACTTTACAGTTTATAAACACAACAGGTAAAGGGGTATGGTTCTTGCCTTTATTCCGCAATATGCTATCTTCGCATCTAGGGGCCGTGATTTCCTTTCCCCTTGGATTTCATAGACTATTTCATGTTGGGCTACAGGCCTCAGATTTGCAATCAATTCACCTGGTGTAATACCTTGACAGGACTTTCTTATTATTGTTGCTTTCTCTCAGTATATAACTTTCCAAACCCAGGGAGGGTCTGGTTCCCTTCCCTGCATTTCACACACTTATGAGGTTTTATATTCCTTTTCTTATGGTTTCCTAATTAACTTTACTTTCTCTGTCCTGGGGGGGGAGTGGGGATCAGAGGGAGTAGGGTTCCCTTCCCCTGGATTTCACAGTAAAGGGCTCTTTTCCTTTCCTTGTTCTTCAGAAATAATATACTGTTAAACAATCCAGAGGATTTGGCTCCCTTCCCAAGGATTTCACTCACTCGCAGGGTTCGTTTTTTCTGGGTATGGTTCCCTTCCCCAGGGTTTCACACATCCAAGAGGCCTTCTTTCCCCCTCTCAGTTTATTTGCAATTGGGTATGGGTCTTAGACTTGCAGTCGCACTGCCTGGTATGCTAGGACTTTACAACATACAGTTCCAAGGGGCTTGGACGTTTCCTTGAGCCATCAAACTTTCACTGTGCCTGGTATACTCTCCTGCCAGGACTTCCACAATCTTCATCACTACTAAGAATACACAGTGGCATGATTCTTCCCCGAGTACCTCCTGTTGTGCTTCAAATGTATTAACACTTGTGTACTTGTCCCGTCAACTCCCTAAAGCACTGGGAATATGTACAACACTTAGGATGTGTGAAGTGCCTGTGCTAAGAGGTCCTAATGTCCTGTGTGTGAAGTGCCTGTGGTAAGGGATACAATGTTCCTTTGTGAAGTGCCTGCGCTAAGAGATCCTGATGTCCTCTTTGTGAAGTGTCTGCGGTAAGGGATCCAATGTTCCTTTGTGAAGTGATTGTGCTAAAAGGTACTAATATCATGTGTCAAGTGCCTGTGCTAAGATATCCTTAGGTCCTGTGTCCAATTGTACAGTCTTTTTTATTCCACACAGTTACAGTGCTTATTCCACACAGTTACGGTGCTCCTGAACCTAGAAAAGCATCCTTCAAACTGCTTAGTCTCCGAAAGCTTTAAGCGCTGCAGTACGCTACTTGTCTTGGCCGTGGCAGATTAATAGTTTTCCAGGGCTCTGTAGCAGTCATGCACTCATACGGATACAAGACATTTTCAGAATCTCTTTATTTACCTCCCCATTCCTCCGTCTGGGCTAAGCTACTTCCTGTGTTATCTTCTCTCTCTTTTTTCCTCACTCCCCGCACCTCCACGGTCAACACCAGGCTCTCTCCACAACCCCCTCCTAGCTTCTCTTCCTCTCACTGGGTGATTTTGGCTTTTCAACTCTGTGGAGTGGCCCCACTTTATGCACCTCACTGGTTTCCACTTATCTGTCTAGGTGTCACCGCTCTTTTATCATTCCTCCACTCTCTGTGTCCCTCTGTTCTGTGCCACTATTTATTCTCCTATCCAGGTCTTTCCACTCTGTGCTGTCTCCACTTTCTGTTGCCCTCTACAGATCTTTCCACTCTGCGCCACGTTCTTTGCTCTCTATTTTCCCTGCATGTCTCTTCCTCTTCCCACACCGGCTTTTGTTTACTCTCCACACTCCTCCTCCTTTCTATTTACTCCACCCTCCTCCCCCTGCTTGCTTGTCTTCTTTGTCCCACACGGTCACCTCTGTTCTCCTCCCAGCACCCACAACATCAGCTTGAAATGCAGCAAGCATATATGTTAGCTCTGTCCCACCGTCCATGTCTGCAGGTGACACATTGCATTCAGCTGTGCTGCACAGACTGCACTGCTCTAGGGCTGCTTATCAACATTTGAGTTTGTTCTCATGTTTTTGAGGGTGGCTCTGCTAAGCGAGCCGTCAAGAGGGACATTCATTCTGCTGGATTTCGGATACTGTTGTCTGTTGCCCCCATGGTGCACGTCTGGCCAGTGTGGCGCTTCTGCCAGATCACTGGTTATCCGAAGGAAGTAACTCTGTCCACCTTCCACGGATCCTGCTGCTATTTCTTGGTCTCTTGTTGCCCATGACTTGATGACCCAGGTGAAGTCCACTCTACTTTAGGCATCTGTTGTGGCAATGGGCATGGGAACAACTGCAAACCTTGATGATGGGTTTTTGGCAGGTAGGGACTTCACCATGGCCGTGGGTGGTAGGATATGCGTGAAAGGTTAGGGTGAGCAGTTCCCCAAGGTTTGTGGGCCTTTCCTAATGTGATTGAAAGACAGTTACCTGTCCTGGTGCCAAGCATTTTAGGTGTTCTGATCCTCGGCAGGGGGGGATTTAGGGATTGCCTTTGACCCCCACTACCCATTGCTCTAAAAGTTATTCCCTTGCTCCTTGGTCAGTGGACGGTCTCTCTTAACTCTTGCCTGAAAGTCTCAGGTTTTGCTTTCAGTCCTTCCTCCCTTCAGAACCCCCCTTCTTATTGGGGCCCTGCCCCTACTGGCAGGTGTTATATTCTGGGCTGGGGAGCCTGGGATACCCAACCTTTTCCTCCACTGATTCCTCCAACTGGCAGCGGGTGGTGGCATTCTCGTTCCGCAGCCCCCGCACCCTATCACTCCCCCCTCCATCCTTGGGATTGTGTAAAAGGTGCTCAGGCCGAGGGTGAAGTGGTTGCTGTTGTAAGTACCCTGCTGACCCATCTCTCTTTTCCATTACAGGATCTTCCGACGTTCCACACCCTCAGCAGCCTTCACAGCACAGCAAATGAATGCAGCCCAGAGAGCCCATTCCTGCACAGTGCCAGTAGCTCCACTGGCTGGAGGGCGCCATCCTGGGACCTGTATGCTATGCCTGGTGCCACTCCAGCTTCTAGTCCAGTTCCAGAGACTTTCCCCAGCACGGTAGAGCACCATGCACTAGTGCCTCGCACCAACCCTGAAGCAACCTCTACTCCTGCACCAGCGCTTAAGCACAGCCTTAGAAGCACCCCTGCCCTCGACTACCCCCGACAGTACAGAGAAAACCCTGTCCATTTGCCCCATCAAACCCCAGGGCAGAGCCTTGCATCAGCGAGTGGCATCCACACCACTGACTGGCCACTTGACTGGGAAGACCAAGAAGCGCAGAGCTTGGGTGCCGATCAGGGAAGTGGTAGAAGTGGCAGAGCTCTCCCGGGGGCCACGAGTGGCTGCATCTTTCCCATCGATGGGGAGCTGGACATTGAGCAGATTGAAAACAATTAAAGGAAAACTTGAAAAGTGCTGCTTGTAACGATTGTCTAAAAGTGGAAAAGAAGCGGCGACTCTGTGGTCGGTGTTTCAGATTTTCACTGGAGGGGAATCTTCACTGGCTCGCGTGCACATGCCATGTCCCTGCTTCTTCACTCATTAGGAACATGTGGACAAAGGTTTATGCCCTTCTCTTCCTATGCTGGAGTGAGGCAACACATGACTTTTCTTGGGTAAAGCGGTGTGTGTTGGGGGAGAGGGTTGAAACAGCTCAGGTAACTCGATTTGATGTTGAATGAAAGGCATCGAGGTCCACTTGATGGTGGTACTATCTCTATTTTAAGCCCCTTGCAGCTCTAGAGACTTAATTCGTGCTCGATCTTGGCCTAACTCCCTTGCACTCCCTCCTTCAGGCACTGTTTGCAGCAATACATTATGTCTGCCTTTTATTGTCAAGCTTAACCAGTGATACTTTATGCCCTCTGAATACCCTCTAATCACACTGTAGCCGTATTTATTGTGCAAACCCTGTAGGGTGGCTGAATGCATATTATAAAGACAGAAATTAGCTGTAGACTAGGTTCAAGCACATGACCGAATGAGGGTCTTTCATGTCTGGCACAAACACTGGACTCTTAGGTTGTTTTAATTCTCTGCCTTGAAGTGTTGGAGGCTGCTCTGGGTTCCGCCCCGCAGTGCTGTGGTGTTATAGACCCATCTATGAACCGTTAGGCAAGCATCCACAGTCATCTTCCACTCCCCTCCTCACTCCCTATCGGAGCATGTGAGAAAGTGCCTACAGGGTGCATACCCGGAAGCATGGGGTCATAAAAGTGTGCGCACAAAAGTACACCATGCTGTGCCCCAGGCAGGCTTCCGGGTACACGCTCTACAGAGCACTGAAGGAACTGGGAAGTTGCCGGCTGGAGCCCACAGCAGGTAAGTGGGAGGAGAGAGCGGGTGGATGGCAGGTGTTCGGGAGGGGCCCCCGACAAGGAAGGGGAGAGGGTATGCAGTGATTTTAACAAATCAAAAATAACAGATGGAATTTTTTATGAACCGAAAACAGCTAGAAAAAAAATAAAGAATTTTGAAAAACTAGTTTCTGATGTTTGTTAATCTGCTTAGAATCACATGCTGTGCATAGGTACGACATCCAGTGGTCACTGCGGAGTATTGCATTTTGTTTTTCGTAGTCGAAAAGGGGACGTCGACAAGGTGTGTCTGTAACACTATCCCTATAGTGACGTGCGTTGTACCCACAATCCCTCACGCGTCGAGGTCCCTCAGATTGTTTTTTTCCGCCCAGCTTATGGTCGCCTTACGCGGAGCTCCTAGAGAGACATTGCTAAACAATTACTACGGACCTCGGTCCTTAATATATACTTATTGTTAAAAGATCCCTCCCCTCGACGTTAGCTGTGAAGCTGTTTCTCCGCCGAGCAAGTTTTCGACGGAGGAGAAGAGACGGAGGAGATCCTTCGGCGCTGCCGAACACGTGGCCAGGCCTCGCCGGCCAACATACAGTAGGGAGAGTGGGGGTTTCCAACTTTTACCTTCTCGTCGAGAATGTCTTTCTTTCTCCCCTATCTTTCCCTTGGGGTTGTTATCACCAGTTTTTATTACCTCAGCTATGGAGAGGACACCTTTTAAGTTTTGCCCACGCTGTAGGGGCAAATATACTTGGAAGGACAAACACAAGCTCTGCAATCGTTGCTTGCCCCTTGATCATAAAGAGGACAGCTGCGCGGCCTGTAAGCTCTTGAAACCAAGAACTCTTAAAGAACGGAAAGTTAAGAGGTGGGCGGACTACGCGATGTCGAAGTCAGTTTCCTCACCCGCCGCTGCTGTTACAGAAAGTGACGAGGAGGGTGATAACTCGACGTCCGTTACGGAAGTCTTTAACCCCCAGAAGGAGCGCTCGCGCTCCACGACATCCGTCCCTGGCCCCGACGGGCTCGGCTCACGCCCTGCTTATGGGGATGAACACCCCGGGGACAAGGACGCACACAGACCCCATAGGCCTAAGCACACAACCCACGGCTCTTCTTCGTCCAGGACGAAGGATCCACCAGCGCCGAAGGGGACGCAGGGCACTCCGGCGTCGACCTCAGACCGCAAGGGTCTCAAGCCCCACCCGCAAACGCAGCCGCGACCAGCGATTGGGCTTTTATCTAATACGGGCGCTTCCTCAAAAACATCTGACGTAACGCTCCATAGAGCGGCCGTCGAAAAACAACGCGCAACGCAGGCAACGCCGACTCCAGAACCCTCGACTGACGAACTCGTCGTCGAGAGTCTGGCGAGAATTGTTTCCGAGGACAAACGTAAGCGGACGACGAAACAAACGTCGAATGTCGCACCCAAGGATATAGAAACGCCGAAAAAGCACAAGAGTAGCCAGGAACTGCC
Source organism: Ambystoma mexicanum (assembly GCF_040938575.1). Lineage (NCBI taxonomy): Eukaryota > Metazoa > Chordata > Amphibia > Caudata > Ambystomatidae > Ambystoma > Ambystoma mexicanum. The sequence continues at coordinate 1,721,703,127 of NC_090929.1, read as the reverse complement.
CCATCCATCTAAAGGCACTTCCGAACTACCGGAGGGCTTTTCTGAGGGCGACGGAAACCTTTCGTCGACGTTGTGGGAGCGTTCAAAGCGTTTTGAAGGTGAAAACACTGATTTCCCCCCTCTAGACTATTCAGGGGTTCCCCATGAGACCCTGGAAAGACTCCATTCTTGTATGGAAAAGATGGAGAGGTTTTTAGGTAGCCAAAACCCACCCACACCCAAAAGACCAAGAGAATGGACCCAGGATGACCCTAGGGTCAAGATTCCTAGGCTGTTCCCCCCTTCTACAGATGCATATGTGCATATGACCTCACTGAAGAGGAGCAATACCTCCAGGAAGATGAGGAGTGTTTAGGTGGAGAGGAAGAACTTGAGGAGGAGAGGTTTGAGGAAGACCCTTACACTAGCGCAGGAGCTTTTGAAGAAGATACAGCTACCTCACAGCCCTGGCACTCCCCATCAGTGCACTCAGACCCTGATGTCTTTCATCCTTCTCCTCCCAAGGACTCACCTATTGGGAACACCTCCCCCATAGATGACCAGCCTTCACTTAATGCACTATTGCGCAAGGCAGCAGCGGATTTTGAAATAGACACAGGGGAAACCCTTCCGGACATAGACTGTGTAGAAAAGGTTATTAAAGAAAAAGCCCCGGTCAGCCAGTCCATTCCGCTCCTGGCTTCTATAAAGAGAAGAATAACTCCTTCCCTTTCCAATCCGGCCTTAGTCAGAGGGGTCAACCCTCGGATAGAAAAGCTCTTCAGCCCTTCGTCTTCTGACCCTTTGTACATCAGGGGACATTCTATTCCGGACTCTCTGGTAGTGACTAACACAAGAAAGAGAGCGGGGGTACCACTATCTACTAGTGAGGCACCACCTGACAAAGAGGGCAAGAAGCTCTATGCACTTGGGAAGAGAATAACGACATCCGCCGCCTTCTCAACCAGGATCGCGAATAACAATTCCCTACTAGCTAGCTACGCAGATGCACAGTGGAGCAAGCTGCGCAGCGAAGCAGAGGATGCACCAGAACCCCTGCGTTCACGCCTGTTGGCTACTATATCAGAGGGAACTCTTGTAAACCAGGGCATCGTAAAGAACTCCTTAGATGCCGCAGAGACAGCTGGCCGCTCCCTGGTTCAGGGAATACTTCTCAAACGCCATGTCTGGCTGCGCAATTCGAGATTTAAGCCAGAAACCCAGGCTTCCCTAATAAATAAGCCCATAGAGCAAACACATCTGTTTGGGAAAGCAGTTGATGAGGCCCTAGAACATGCGAAGAAGGAGTTTGATACCATCAAGACTCTTGACCAAATTTCTAGGCCTCCTAACAGACGCAGCTATGGCAATAGACGCTCCTTTCGTGGCCAACGCCAGCAGCAAAGCCAACAACAATTTTGCTCTGCTACCAACTGGCCCTCTAACCAAAGCACCCAGTTCAGTCAAAGAGGCCAACGTCGTGGCAAAGGAAGAGGGCGCGGCTCCAGTCCTAAAGGCCCCACGCCTAATACCAACAAATGACCCAAAGATTCGGGTCCCCTCCCATGCATCACCGGTCGGGGGCCGGCTAACATCGTTCCTTTCAGCATGGGAGGGAATAACGTCAGACCGCTGGGTATTATCCAACATAGCCCACGGATACTGCATCAAATTCAACGGTTCCCCGAAATACAGACCCCCACGGAACCGACGCATGACACCCGAACACCTCACTATTCTTCTTCAAGAAGTAGAAGAGCTACTGAAAAAAGAAGCTATAGAGGCTGTCCCCCTATCTCAGGTAACAGAAGGTATTTATTCAGTGTACTTCCTTGTACCCAAAAAGGACTTAACCATGCGCCCTGTATTAGATCTGCGCCCAGCGAACAACTTTGTCAAACCCCAAAAGTTTCGTATGGTGACCTTGCAGGAAGTAATCCCACTGTTATCATAGGGGGATTACGTGACAACACTAGACATGAAAGAGGCATACTTTCATATTTTAATGTTGCCAGCGCACAGAAAATACCTCAGGTTCACAATAGAGAACAAACACTATGAGTTCAGAGTACTACCCTTCGGGATAGCATCTGCACCAAGGGTATTTACCAAAGTACTGGCAGTGGCAGCGGCCCACCTGCGCAGATTATCCATCCCGGTTTACCCGTACCTCGACGACTGGCTCATAACAGGGGATTCTTACGAAACATGCTTCTCCAATACCCAAAGGACCGTAGACCTTTTGTCCCAACTGGGCTTCTCCATCAACGAAAAGAAGTCCAGCTTAGACCCCAGCCAAATCAAACAATTCCTAGGGGCTCTAATTCGAACAAAGGACGGCCTCGTCTTCCCCTCCAACGAGAGGGTCCAAAACATGCTGTTTCGGATCCCCCAATATGTGGCAGGTAAAGAGGTCACGGTACGCAAAGCAATGCGCTTGCTAGGGATGATGGCGTCATGTATTTATTTGGTACCTCACGCGCGCCTGCGCATGCGCCCAATGCAAGAGTGGCTCTACAGCCAGTGGCGTCAGGCCAGCGGACAATGGGACGATCTGGTGGTGGTCTCGCAGGCCTTGGTTCTCTCGCTACGGTGGTGGACAAAGGAAAACCTGTTATTAGGGAAAACTTTTGCCACACCCGCAGTGGAAGCCACTCTAACCACAGACGCATCCGTTACAGGATGGGGGGCTCACCTATCCCATTAGACTGCTCACGGAGTGTGGACTCCAAGCTTAGCATCCAAGCATATAAACCTGCTGGAACTGTTAGCAGTGTTCAAAGCACTGAAAGCCTTTCAGGAACACTTACAAGGAAAGACAGTGATGGTCCTCACAGACAGCACCACAGCCATCCACTATCTCAACAAGCAAGGGGGCACTCACTCTCCAGGACTGTCCAAGCTGTCCCAGAATATATGGAAGTGGGCTCTCAAACACAACATGTTCCTACTATCACAACATGTACCAGGGGAACTCAATCTACTAGCAGATAAACTCAGCAGAGACTTCCACCTACCCAAAGAGTACGAATGGCAATTGCACGAAAACATTGTCTTAGACGTCTTCACGCAATAGGGTTTCCCGGAAATAGACCTGTTCGCAACCCTGGAGAACTCACAATGCCAAAGTTACGCCTCCAGGTACCCCCAGAATCAGTCCAAGGGGAACGGTCTGTTGATTCAATGGTCAGGGAAATTTGTTTACGCCTTTCCCCCGACTCCCCTCCTCAACAGAGTGGTGCACACGATGCACCAAGAGCAGGTTACCATGATACTAGTAGCCCCAATGTGGGCCCGGCAGCCATGGTTCGCTCACTTGAGGGAGATGTCCCTATCTCCCCCAATGAAACTTCCCTGCCCGTACAACATGCTGTCACAAGACAAGGGCAGGACACTGCATCCATGCCCTCAGACCATGAACTTAGCAGCCTGGCTCCTGAGATCATAGAATTTGGACATTTACATCTCCCTCAGAGATGTATGGACATCCTCAGGGAAGCCAGAAAACCTAATACTCGCCACTGCTATTCTAGCAAGTGGAAAAGATTTGTCATCTGGTGTAGAAGTAAGAACATCAGCCCGGCTGACTGCTCTGCCACTAACATTATTCTGTACTTGACCCATTTACTGGATTCAGGTCTAGTGTTTAATTCCATTAAAGTCCACCTAGCGGCACTTTCTGCATACACCACTTCCCAACTTAGTGTCGTGGTGGAAGATACCAGTTATCAAGGCCTTTATGGAAGGGGTAAAGAGAATACACCCCCCGATAGCTAACCCAGCTCCCGGATGGGACTTAAACGTGGTACTTTCTAGACTCATGGGCACTCCCTTCGAACCCATGCACAAGGCAACTCTTAAATACCTCACCCTTAAGACTGCTTTCCTAATAGCTATCACCTCCATTAGGAGGAGTAAGTGAACTACAGGCTCTTTCTGTACTAGACCCCTTCGTATCAGTTCACAAGGATAAGGTGGATCTTCGCACACACCCAAGGTTTGCACCAAAATTCACCTCGAAATTTCATGTAAACCAATCTATAGAACTACCAACGTTCTTTCAAAACCCTTCCAGCTTGGGAGAAAAAAGTCTGCATACACTAGATGTACGCAGAGCTGTCATGTTCTACATGGAAAGAACCAGACCACTGAGAAAGACTAATGAGTTCTTTGTCTCGGTGGCAGCAGGAAGAGAAGGAGATGCAGTCTCTAAGTCCACTATATCTAGATGGATTGTACAATGCATCACTCTCTGTTACACTCTTGCTAAGAGAGAACTACCCTTCAAGCCAAGAGCACATTCCACTCGAGGCACTGGGGCTTCCATAGCATTCATTGCAAATGTTCCCCTTGAGTCCATCTGCAAAGCGGCTACCTGGAGTTCTGTGCACACCTTTACCAAACACTACTGTCTAGATGCACACTCTAGATCTGACTCCCAGGTGGGACAGGCAGTACTAAGACATCTTTTCTGTACTGTTCCTTCTCATAACCCACCGCCAACTCCGGGTACTGCTCGCTAGTCTATGCACAGCATGTGATTCTAAGCAGATTAACAAACATCAGAAGACAATGCATTACTTACCGTAAAAGCATTTCTGATGGTTGTATCTGCTTAGATTCACATGCGCCCGCCCTTCCTCCCCGCTCGGATGGAAGGAACATAGACATCCTCTACTATATTTCTCTCTTTTCTGTACTCACTCACGTCTAGAAGGCTCCCTCAGGGCAGAAAAATACAAACAGAGGGACCTCGACGCGTGAGGGATTGTGGGTACAATGCACGTCACTATAGGGATAGTGTTACAGACACGCCTTGTCGACGTCCCCTTTTCGACTACGAAAAACAAAATGCAATACTCCGCAGTGACCACTGGATGTCGGACCTATGCACAGCATGTGAATCTAAGCAGATACAACCATCAGAAATGCTTTTACGGTAAGTAATGCATTGTCATATGTGGATGGGGATGGGAATAGTAGTTTTAGGTGTGAGGGAAAAGTATGAATAACAAAAAAAGGGGGGTTTGGTGGAGGGAACCCCTCAAAACAACAGAACATCTTTTTGTTTTGTTTTTTGTTTGTTGAAAATTCATTTGTTGTTTTGTTATTTAACATCACATGTAACCAGGGCTGAGGGCCGCGCACAAAAGGTTGCACCCACAGGATTGCAGCCTTTTGTGCTGCAATTACAGGTGCAACCTTTTGTGCAAGGCTTACAGACATAGAATCCCTCCCTCCACTCCCCATAGAGTCCAGTGTCTCCTCTGACCACTTGAGAAAGGCCCCTACCAATGCTCTCTGGATCCAGAAGACGCTTCGGCCCCCATTTCTCTGAGCTTCAGTCAGCTCCGACCTCTTCAAAAAGCAACACCCCTTCTGCTTAGTAATCTTGAAGCTTTTTTTATTTTTTTTATCTTGTGCTTCACCACCAACTCCTCACAGGAGCTATATCTGTGCCCAACTGTATCTGCCTGCCCTTTCTGTGCCTCTTCATTTCCTTGTTCCACTTTCCAGCCCAAGCTTCCCACCGGAACTGATGACCTCTCCCCTCCCTTAAACAATGAGAGTCCATGTTGTTGATGAGGTTTAGAGGTCTTGTAACACATCTGGGCTTCCATGGAACACTGCACTCCCATTGAGGATCGTTCCAGTGTCCCCTTGGTGAAATGCAGGATTCACTACACCAGCCTCTGCTCCATCCTTTGAACCCTCCTTGGGTTCTGAATAGCCCTGCAGTGCGCCATAAAACCACCTGGAGTGCAAAGTATTTCACAAGATCCTTTTGTTGGGCCTTGTTGAGAAGCCGAGCGGGGTCAACAAGAGGCAAACATGAAATGAAGTAATACAATGAAAGGACTGCTTATTGGGGGTAGTTACAGGGTTGGGCCAGATAAAGTAATGAGGCAACTTACATAGGGTCACCACCAATAACTGGATGGCTTCTCCTTAGCTTCAACAGTTCTCGGGTTTGCAAATCGCAAGAAGGGCTCCCTTTCTGGCGAGGGTAGTCCGTTCAAAATGTTTATTCATCTCCTGGTTCTCCCGGCTCCACTCCTCTACTTCCCACCCTTGATACAGTGTCTGGCTCCTCCCAAGGAGCTGCATGAGCATTCATGCAAGGCCTTCGGGCTGAAGTTGGGGCTTGGTGTACGGGCTGGCAGTCCCCTTCTCCACCCCCAAGCTTCCACCATGGGACTGATAACCTGTCCTCCTCCACTCTGTCTAGTTTGCCAACTCCCTGTTCCATGGTCCCAGCTGTATCGCTCGAAACCTATGACCTTGTCTTCCTCCTGAACAATTTGACACGGTCTCGTTCTTAAGCAGACTTCCCTTTCTCCTCTTCTCTCCTCATTCCTCTCCTGTTTCTCCTCCTGCATTTCTTCGGCTTCACCTCTGACCACCTCTCGTCTGATGAACCTCCTCCTTCATATAGTCTTTGCCTCCCTCCTAACACTGCCAACCTCAAATCTTCCTCCCCACACTCTCCTTCTGCCTCTCCCTTTCTCTAAACAGCCTCCCTTTAGCCACAGTCCTTCCACGGCCTTTCTTGCTCAGCCACACCCTGCTCTCTCCACCAGAAACTTCTTTCTTCCACAGTCTCTGTCTCATTAGCTAACTCCTAATGCCCACCCCGAAGCAAATGCGTTTTCAGATTTCTTTCTTTTTTTTTTCTTTTTTTAGCTCTTTGGTCTCCATTTACTGGAAGCAATGCCACCTTAAGCAGCAATTGATTCCGCCGTTGGGATAGGTTTACTAGTTCTCTTTGCCTCTGCACACTTGCAGGTAATGTAGACAGAACTCTCAAAACGCTTGGACTTGCCCAGTTCGACCCCTAATTTGCAGATGTCCCCTGTGTACTGTTTCCACCTCCAGACATAGATAAGTGTACAGTACAGTATGCTGCTAAATTCAACAGTTATTTGTTCTTCTGAACTCAGTCTTGCACTGTTTCTATGGCAATAAGGCTGATTAAATGGTGCAGCGCTAGCATATGGTCCACCAGAGCAAGTTATATACCAGGCCATCCATTAAAGGGCCAAGCATGTTTCCTGTGACTGTCCTCTGCCACAGTGCTGCGGCATGGTGGAGGGATTAAATGGATCTCCTATATACTGCCTACGGCCAAGCATGTGCATGTTTCCCATGACTGTCCTCTGCCACGGTGCTGCGGCATGGTGGAGGGATTAAATGGGTCTCCTGTATACTGCCTACGGTCAAGCCAAACATGTTTCCTGTGACTGTCCTCTGCCACGGTGCTGCAGCACGGTGGAGGGATTAAATAGATCTCCTCTATACTGCCTACGGCCACGTATCACACCACGGGTCGTGGCACCCGGCCCATGTGATCACCTCATCCAGTACCCACAGTGACAGGCAGTCGACTTGGTTACAGTGCTTTGCCGTGGGTAACTTTTAGGAGACTGGGGTCAGAGGTCAGATGGTCTTTGCCGATATAGTGCTACTTCAATACAGCATCATCAATTTTACAACATTGTTGCTTTCATGGCATATTCTTTCATTTGTTTATTTTCGTAGGTGTCCTTTTTTTGGGTCTCTTTGTGCAGAGCAGGCCTATTTCTGGCCATGTGTGGCAAGTGTGCACATGACATGACCAAATGAGATTTCTGTGGGATATTTGTTTATCATGGAATGCAGTTGGTTTCTGTAGTCCCTCAGTACTGGACACAGTACTTGTTATATAGGTCACACTGGCTACTTGTGTGGCTTTCTTAAATGTGCCCGGGAAATATGCCATTTGCTTCGGGCCACGATGGTGTTACTTTTCAGTAATGCCCCCCATGCAGACCATCATTGGATTTTACTATTGGTGCTTTGCCATAGACCAATAACCGGCGAGGTCCGGCTCCGATTGCTACCGTCGATGGAAGAACTTGTACTTCTGGGTAACGTGACTGTTCATCCCTCTCCATATGGAGTTATTGACCTTTCACAAGTGGCCTAAATAAATCATTGGCGACTTCTCAGTCGTTCCTTGGCAGTGGAGACCTTTGGACTGGCTGTATAGCAGGAACCTTGCTGGTGGCCTGCCACACATGGCATGTCTTCAGTGTTTCCCCCACCAGGCAAACCATAACTACTGTCTCTGCTACATCTCTTTAGGTTTTAAATGCCACTTTGAAACCACCACAGTGATGTTTTGGTGAGGCATGAAAACATTCTTATGTAAAAACAACAAGGCACTATCTTGTGGAAGCCGGAATCTCTGTACGCGTGCCTCTCAAAATGATTCCTTTGTCAGCAAAGAACGATCTGCTTGGTTCTCTTAGAGAGCCTTCAATTCTTGTTCTCTTTGTTGTTAGGCAAAGCATGATTGCCATGTGTCCATCTCTTTATAGAAGCGAGCTGTGGCCGGGTCTTGACTTTTTCATCTTTGTGTTGTTTTGATGTGATCAACCAAGCTTTGACCCGGGCCTGGCCTGATGACTGATACTGTTCACATATAGATCTACAGGCATTATTTCAAATTGTCAGCCGACAGTGGATGAGGCAAGAGCAAGTCAGCCGTGTTGGGATTCTTGGCAGGCTTGTGGGTAATGGTAAACTTGTAATTGTGGAGATGAAGACACCATTCTTCAATTCTTGTGGGTATATTCTTTCCCTTGGTTTGCCAAATATGGTCACACAAGCCTGGTAGTCTGTGGTGATCTGACATTCTTTCTTGAATAGGAATCAATCAGAATGTTTCCGTGCCCGGAGGACTGCCCAGAGGACTGCCAGGCTTTCTTTCTCCACCCGAGGATATCCTTGCACAGTCACTGTCAATCTACAACATGCATAATCTAGGAATGTCTTCTGATCCTCACATAAAATCTTGTTTTTTGCGAGACCGCCCCCCAATCCTTGAGGGGTAGTATACACAGTAAGTTAAACATGCAACTGGTGACCAACATTAGACATATGGTCTAGGTTGGTAGTGCGGTTCTTGATGTAATCTAGTGTTGGCTGGCATTAGTCTGCACCGCTAAACAGCTGACCCTGCTTCGTTAGCTGTCTGAGGGATGCACCGATAGAAGCAAAGTCGGGGATGTAGCAGGCACAGTAGCTGCCTATTCTGAGAAAGGATGTTTGCAATGACAAACTGTTTAGAGCAGTGGACGTCTAAGCAAACATTTATGCAGGATCGAGTTTGTGTCCTGATTTAAGAGTTGCCAGTGATGTGAGCCGCTTCAATTGCTGCACATACCTTCACTGGTGTATCATCATGTTAAGTTTGCTTGGACCTAAAGCCCAAAACGCATCATTGTAATTGAGGTTGTGTGATATGTGCTCAATTCATCTCATCTCTTCTTGAACTACCTCAGCAACTGAGGATATCCCAAAGCTCACCCTCTCGTAGCCGAACAAACCCTTGTGTGTGGCAAACTTTGAAATTTGCCTGGAAGCTTCGCCAGTTGGAGTGGGGTTGTATCCCTTGTCGAGGGCTAGCGTGAAGATCATCACAGCCGCATTCAGTAAACGGATCATGTCAGAGGTGCCTGGTCCTGCATGTTTGTCCCTACGAATGGCTATGGTTGGGAAGTGCCAGTTGACACAGATGCAAATGTTTCACCTTAAGGGTTTCATGGGGACAGCTACCATGGGAGACGGTCACGATGTGGGGTCTACAATGCGCTCACTAAGGTCTTGGCTCAGTAGTTACTGTTTCCTCATCTTCCTGTTGCTGGATGTTGAAAGAGACACACTACAATAGCGTTGAGCCAATAGCTTGACTGGCTCGTTGATCTGCAGTGATATGTGCCATGCCTTTCAACTTTGATAAACCCTAAAATAAGGGACGGAATGTATTTTGGTGCTGCTCCCACTGCTAGTGACGATATCATTGCTCAATAGATCACCTGGATGAGTCCCATTTGTGCTGCTCGTTGCAGCTGAGGAGGCATCCACTGTGAGCTTCTGCATTGGTTACGAAGACATCAAATTGGCCCTTGTGCTTTTTGTATGTCCTCTGTGCTTTGAAATGTCCTTATCAGGGTAGATGTTTCTCTGATTTATACGGAGTGAGATGGAAGAGGTCAATGGTAGAGGCTGAGGCACGTTCTCGTGTTACGATATTGGCTGTCACGCCAATACCAGTTAGAAAAGTGGCAGCCTTTCCATGTTAGTGGAGTTAGGCAGTTCACCATGTTCTTGCACCCTTAACATGGGCCTGATGTCAGTGGAGTTAGGCAGTTCACCATGTTCTTGTACCCTTAACATGGGCCGGATGTCAGTGGAGTTAGTCAGTTCACCATGTTCTTGCACCCTTAACGTGGGCAGGACGTCAGTGGAGTTGGCCAGTTCACCATGTTCTTGCACCCTTAACATGGGCCGGATGTCAGTGGAGTTGGCCAGTTCACCATGTTCTTGCACCCTTAACGTGGGCAGGACGTCAGTGGAGTTGGCCAGTTCACCATGTTCTTGCACCCTTAACATGGGCAGGACGTCAGTGGAGTTGGCCAGTTCACCATGTTCTTGCACCCTTAACGTGGGCCGGATGTCAGTGGAGTTAGGCGGTTCACCATGTTCTTGCACCCTTAACGTGGGCCGTATGTCAGTGGAGTTAGGCGGTTCACCATGTTCTTGTACCCTTAACATGGGCCTGATATCAGTGGAGTTAGGCGGTTCACCATGTTCTTGCACCCTTAAAATGGGCCGGATGTCAGTGGAGTTAGGCGGTTCACCATGTTCTTGAACCCTTAACATGGGCCTGATGTCGGTGGAGTTAGGCGGTTCACCATGTTCTTGCACCCTTAAAATGGCCCGGATGTCAGTGGAGTTAGGCGGTTCACCATGTTCTTGTACCCTTAACATGGGCCTGATATCAGTGAAGTTATGCGGTTCACCATGTTCTTGCACCCTTAAAATGGGCCTGATGTCAGTGGAGTTAGGCGGTTCACCATGTTCTTGCACCCTTAACATGGGCCTGATGTCGGTGGAGTTAGACGGTTCACCATGTCCTTGCACCCTTAACATGGGCCGGATGTCGGTGGAGTTAGGCGGTTCACCGTGTTCTTGCACCCTTAACATGGGCCTGATGTCAGTGGAGTTAGGCGGTTCACTGTGTTCTTGCACCCTTAACATGGGCCGGATGTCGGTGGAGTTAGGCGGTTCACCATGTTCTTGCACCCTTAACATGGGCCTGATGTCAGTGGAGTTAGGTGGTTCACCATGTTCTTGTACCCTTAACATGGGCCGGATGTCAGTGGAATTAGGCGGTTCACCATGTTCTTGCACCCTTAACATGGGCCTGATGTCAGTGGAGTTAGGCGGTTCACCATGTCCTTGCACCCTTAACATGGGCCAGATGTCAGTGGAGTTAGGCAGTTCACCATGTCCTTGCACCCTTAACTTGGGCGTGATGTCAGTGGAGTTAGGCAGTTCACCATGTTCTTGCACCCTTAACGTGGGCAGGATGTCAGTGGAGTTGGCCAGTTCACCATGTTGTTGCACCCTTAACATGGGCCTGATGTCAGTGGAATTGGGCGGTTCACCATGTTCTTGTACCCTTAACATGGGCCTGATGTCAGTGGATTTGGGCGGTTCACCATGTCCTTGCACCCTTAACATGGGCCAGATGTCAGTGGAGTTAGGCAGTTCACCATGTCCTTGCACCCTTAACTTGGGCGTGATGTCAGTGGAGTTAGGCTGTTCACCATGTTCTTGCACCCTTAACGTGGGCAGGATGTCAGTGGAGTTGGCCAGTTCACCATGTTGTTGCACCCTTAACATGGGCCTGATGTCAGTGGAATTGGGCGGTTCACCATGTTCTTGTACCCTTAACATGGGCCTGATGTCAGTGGATTTGGGCGGTTCACCATGTTCTTGCACCCTTAACATGGGCCTGATATCAGTGGAGTTAGGCGGTTCACCATGTTCTTGCACCTTTAAAATGGGCCGGATGTCAGTGGAGTTAGGCGGTTCACCATGTTCTTGCACCCTTAACATGGGCCTGATGTCGGTGGAGTTAGGCGGTTCACCATGTCCTTGCACCCTTAACATGGGCCTGATGTCGGTGGAGTTAGGCGGCTCACCATGTCCTTGCACCCTTAACATGGGCCGGATGTCGGTGGAGTTAGGCGGTTCACCATGTCCTTGCACCCTTAACATGGGCCGGGTGTCGGTGGAGTTAGGCGGCTCACCATGTCCTTGCACCCTTAACATGGGCCTGATATCGGTGGAGTTAGGCGGCTCACCATGTCCTTGCACCCTTAACATGGGCCTGATATCGGTGGAGTTAGGCGGCTCACCATGTCCTTGCACCCTTAACATGGGCCGGATGTCGGTGGAGTTAGGCGGTTCACCATGTCCTTGCACCCTTAACGTGGGCCGGATGTCAGTGGAGTTGGGCATTTCACCGTGTTCTTGCACCCTTAACGTGGGCCTGATGTCAGTGGAGTTGGGCAGTTCACCGTGTTCTTGCACCCTTAACATGGACCGGATGTCGGTGGAGTTAGGCGTTTCACCATGTTCTTGCACCCTTAACATGGGCCTGATGTCAGTGGAGTTAGGCGGTTCACCATGTTCTTGCACCCTTAACATGGGACGGATGTCAGTGGAGTTGGGCGGTTCACCATGTTCTTGTACCCTTAACATGGGCCGGATGTCAGTGGAGTTAGGCGGTTCACCATGTTCTTGCACCCTTAACATGGGCCGGATGTCAGTGGAGTTAAGAGGTTCACCATGTCCTTGCACCCTTAACATGGGCCGGATGTCAGTGGAGTTAGGCAGTTCACCATGTCCTTGCACACTTAACATGGGCCGAATGTCAGTGGAGTTAGGCATTTCACCATGTTCTTGCACCCTTAACATGGGCCGGATGTCAGTGGAGTTAGGCATTTCACCATGTTCTTGCACACTTCACGTGGGCCGGATGTCAGTGGAGTTGGGCAGTTCACCATGTTCTTGCACCCTTCACGTGGGCCGGATGTCAGTGGAGTTGGGCAGTTCACCATTTTCTTGTACCCTTAACATGGGTCTGATGTCAATGGAGTTAGGCAGTTCACCATGTTCTTGTACCCTTAACATGGGCCGGATGTCAGTGGAGTTAGGCAGTTCACCATGTTCTTGCACCCTTAACGTGGGCCTGATGTCAGTGGAGTTATGCAGTTCACCATGTTCTTGTACCCTTAACATGGGTCTGATGTCAGTGGAGTTAGGCAGTTAACCATGTTCTTGTACCCTTAACATGGGCTGGATGTCTGTGGAGTTAGGCAGTTCACCATGTTCTTGTACCCTTAACATGGGCTGGATGTCAGTGGAGTTAGGCAGTTCACCACTTTTGAATGGCAAAGTCGAATCCACGTGCCAACCACTGAATTAATGGAGATTTCCATTTTCTGCTCCACCTTTGCATATCTCCAGCTTGCATACACTTTGTGTCTGCCATCGTCTTCAATTCCTGAGGTCTTGGTTGGCTTGTCCATCGTTTGCCATCTGTCCTTGATGGAGCCAGACGTCTTGTCCTTCTCTTCTGATCTGCACATGCATTTAAGCAGTTTTCTTGGCCCCTTGCCTCCAGGTGTGTCCTATAGCCAGTATTTACCATTGTGTGAATAGTCAAATTCAGAACTGAAACATTCTTTCTTCCCGGGGGCCTTTGGATGAATAGAAATCGTTGATGCAGTGGGTAGATGGGCACGTGATGATAGGGGCCCACAAGGCATCTTGAGGGTACAAATAGGGAAGCGGCCCAATGAGCTCACAGAAGACATATTCAGAAGCGTGAATGAAAGGGTGGTACATCATCCGGTATCTCAAACGTCTCCAAGGCCCAAACCACACAGTGCAAGAACGGGCGAATGCCCAGTGTTCATAACTGAACAGTCCTGCAGTATAATAATGTCAAACAAGTATCACTTTGCCGGGCTCTGTGTGGTGTGGGAAGGCAGAATGAGTGCCCATGGAAACCTTGTTGCCTGCATAATCCTGTAGGACACAGAGGCTTTTTATTGTATATGTTCGGTGCTCATCACAGGAGTTTGAGCTTCTCATGCATGGCCACCCTTTTCCCCCTTGTCATTTCCAGCCTGAGCTTCTGAAAGGACATTATCACACACTTAATCCTCCCCAACCCCTGCTTCCACGCCTGTCCACCCACCCCTTTTTTGATGCAGTTCCAGAGTCTGGGGCACACATTTGAGAATGCATTGTCACCTGGAACCCACACTAAGATCAACCCCCACTATGAACTTCTGGCCTATACCCTCCCCATTCCCAGGGGTTCCAGATCCTGTGCCCCCCATCTCAGAAATCACTCGCCCGTCTGGGTTTTCAAAGAGTGGCTCCACTGTCACCATATCCCCTTAATGGTTCAGAGAATAGGCACTGTATATCAGAAAGCAGATTCTTGCTGTGATACTCTCCCCCCCACCCCCCTGCTCAACACGTTTGACTGGGGATGTCTGGGTGATGTTCGGGGCCCACTGCAGGGTTCAATAAGATCTGCTCAGGTAGAGGACAGTGACTAGTGAAGCCAATCAGATTTCACTTGCGTCTTCACAGGAAGCCAGTGCACGCGGCACATGATGGGTGTGAGGCACCTTCATGCCACTAGCTGAAGCCTCTTCATCCGTGCAGTGGGAAGTTGGAAGCAGCGAGCACTTCATAGTCTGTACCTATTGATAATAAAGACCTGTCACTGCTAAAGTAACTGCAGGTAGGTATGGCTTCCACCGCACAACACTTTCTGAGGCATTACAACCCTATTCTAGCCATAGCCGCAGCTTGTTACTGCACATTGACACGATGGGCATCATTATGAGTGTGCCGGTCTGGTAAAAATGCCAAAATAAATGCTGGTAATACCGGATCCCGCATTTTTACCAGACCGGCACACTTTGAGTTTGCCGGTAGGGGCATTGAACTATTGGCAGGCCTGACCGGTGGCAGTGATTGGGGCAATCCCATCCCATGGAGTCTTCTGGGACTCAATGGAATGGGCACTTACCAGTGTTGCTGGCACCCGTAATATATCCCAGTAACACCGGAATATCGGGCGCTGGTAATGGTAAGGGGAGTGTACCGGTAACATTTCTGTACTACTGGCGGGTTGCCGCCAAACTCGTAATGAGGCCTACGTCTGGCAGCATGCGTAGATTGTACACCTTTAACATGCAAACCAGTGCAGCTCCTAGTTCCCTTCTCTGCCTACCTCCCTTTGCTGTGTTATCTCCCTTGAGTCCTGTCATCTCACTTGTTATGAGTCCCTGCTCCTCCAGTCTTCTGAGGTGCCTGCTGTACATTTCTTTTTCCCGCTTTCTACACATTCCCTCTTCCCAACATTCTCGCCGCCTTCTATGCATAGCCTGCTCTTGCCATCATATCTCCCATCTGTGCATTCCCTTTTCCCAATGTCCTCTCGCTTCTCTGCACTCCTTTTTACGAAGACATCCACTCTGCACTTCTTGTTCACTCTGTCCTCTCTGCCTTCTGTGACTTCCCTGTTCGTGCTGGGAACTTTGCCTTCTATGCTTTATTCCAGCCATCTTCTGTGCATTCCCTGTTCCCACTGTCATCTCTGCCTTCTAAGCATTCCCTGTTCCCGCTGTCTTCCCTGCCTTCTAAGCATTCCCTGTTCCTGCTGTCTTCTCTGCCTTCTAAGCATTCCCTGTTCCCGCTGTCTTCTCTGCCTTTTAAGCATTCCCTGTTCCCGCTGTCATCTCTGCCTTCTAAGTATTCCCTGTTCCCGCTGTCTTCTCTGCCTTCTAAGCATTCCCTGTTCCTGCTGTCTTCTCTGCCTTCTAAGCATTCCCTGTTCCCGCTGTCTTCTCTGCCTTTTAAGCATTCCCTGTTCCCGCTGTCTTCTCTGCCTTTTAAGCATTCCCTGTTCCTGCTGTCTTCTCTGCCTTCTAAGCGTTCCCTGTTCCCGCTGTCTTCTCTGACTTCTATGCATTCCCTGTTCAGGCTGTCTTCTCTGCCTTCTCTGTTCCTGCTGTCTTCTCTGCCTTCCCTGTTCCTGCTGTGTTCTCTGCCTTCCCTGTTCTCACCATCATCTCTGCTTTCTAAGCATTCCCTGTTCCCGCTGTCTTCTCTGCCGTCTAAGCATTCCCTGTTCCCGCTGTCTTCTCTACATTCTATGCATTCTCTGCTCAGGCTTTCTTTTCTGCATACCCTGTCAGGCTGTCTTCCCTGTTCCCGCTGTCTTCTCTGCCTTCTAAGCATTCCTTGTTCCCGCTGTCTTCTCTACATTCTATGCATTCCATGCTCAGGCTTTCTTCTCTGCATACCCTGTCAGACTGTCTTGCCTGTTCCTGCTGTCTTCCACGTTTCTGCCATCTTCTCTGCCTTCTGTGCATTTCCTGTTCCCAACATCCACTCTGCTTTCTATGCTTTCCCTGTTCTCGGGGTCATAGCTGCCTTCCTTTGTATCTGGAGAATACATTGAAAGGAGGTGACTGGGCAAGTTAGCATGTACACCACCATCTCTTCAGTAGTGTAGACTTCTCACTCTGGCATCGCATCATTGGTACCTCATCTCAGATCAGAGTCACAGTATGGTGACTTCCTGGCTGCAGAATATTATCCCTGCCATATTTATGCCTCTTCCCTCTGCATCTTGCACAAGTACATGGTTGGCACATAAACATCTTTTCTTGAAGGAGACTGTCCTCCCATAAAATAATGTTGTGTCCAAAACATGGGATTTTTCCCCTCTCCTGTGCCTTTCTCTTCAGCACCGTCAACCAGAAACCTAAGAATCCAAGTGGAGTGAGGTGATGTATTATTTCTGATTTATATTCCTAAAATAAAAGCTCAATACAACACTCGTAGGCATGAATTAGGAAACCGATTTATTAAAAAGCGGGAAAACCAGAAACTTGATTTCTAAAGAAGACTCTTAGATCTTTACATGGCACGAAACTGGGACTGGAGATGGGAAAGGAAACAGGCTGCAGGATTCTCGCAGCGGATTAGAATAACACACCGGGCATGCACAAGTCATCCCTTGACTTGGCAAGACTGAACCCATTGCCAGGTGGAGATAAACCTCTTCTCAGGAAGGGCAGTGTTTCCCTCTGCAGGTAGCACAGGATCTGGTTCCTCCCCCAGGTGCCCATGAGAGGCATAGAATCAGGACCTCTTCTCAGGAAGGACAGTGTTTCCCTCTGCAGGTAGCACAGGATCTGGCTCCTCACCCAGGTGCTGAGAGGCTTAGAATCAGGACCTCCTTTTAGGAAGGGCAGTGCTTCCACTCTGCAGGTAGCGCAGGACCTGGTTCCTCCCCCAGGTGCCGAGAGGCTTAGAATCAGGGCCTCCTCTTAGGAAGGGCAGTGTTTCCCCTCTGTAGGAAGCACAGGATCTGGTTCCTTGCCCAGAAGCACATGAGAGGATTAGAATCATGACCTCTTCTCAGGAAGGACAGTGTTCCCCCTCTGCGGGAAGCACAGGATCTGCTTCCTCTCCCAGGTGCCCATGAGAGGCTTAGAATCGGGCCCTCTTCTTAGGAAGGACAAGGTTCCCCCTCTGCAGGTAGTATAGGATCTGTTCTCCAGCATGGGGTCTGGCATGGATTCACATGCTCATGAATATTCCCTGTCGTCAGGCTGGGAATCCTCGGTAAAGAAAAATCAGTATCAGTTTTGTTTCTGATCTGTCTTTCGTAGTAGTAACCAATCACTGATCTCTGCGTCATACTGACCACAGCCAATGACTGCCATCTCCCTAAGCCCCGCCTCTGGCAGCCATCTTCAGATTTTTACCGCACATTCAAGTGTTGGGATCCTCGTGCTATTGCTCTCGAGCTTTAGTGCTTTTTTCGTGTTTTTTCTTAGGAACATTTTCTCTTTTTTTCGGTCAAAAGAGCCTCAAGCTCCACCGTTTCTTTATCCGATCAACGGGGACCCGTGTCGGATTCTTCTATGCCCCTCAAGGGTGAAGATTTCGTCGAGCCACGCTTTTGGAGGACTCCAGAAGTTTCTCAGGCCCATCTCGATCATGGCCCAGGAGGAGGGAAGCTTGACGCCCGGAAAGCTGTTCAGGGTCTGCCCTGGATGCCAGCTTCAGAATGTCTTTAAGGAGGACGAACAATCCCTTTGCCTCTACTGCCTGCATGAGGACAAGACGCACGTGGAGAAGGACTGTGCGTTTTGCAGCAATATGTCGGAGCGGACCATGAAGGACCGCCATCTGCGTCTCGCCAACTGGCTGGAAGGGAAGAGCCCGTCAGGCGAGAAGAAGAAGTCCGAGCGGTCTTCTAAGACCTTTGAGGGCGCCCCGGCGACGGGGGTCCAACAGAAGGCCAAGCACCGCGAGTCCGCTGGCACCGGGAGCGCCGAACGGTCGGGCTCTACGGGCGCCAGGCAGGGCGCATCCTCCCCGGCGCCATCAACCACGAACCAACGCTCTGGCTCGGGTAAGAGGAAAGCCGAGCACCCGGCGAAGCTCCTGGAGAGACCCCGGTCGAGCTCGAAAGCCCCATCGGAGGGGGAGCGAGGCAGTGACCCTCCCCCCCAAGGAGGAGGCGGTGAGCCCACCTAAGGTGGTGAAAGCCTTGATCCACCCAGCCAAGGCCTCTATCGAGACAGTCGCGGCGGCACTGGCTCAGCCTGTGGAGGCTACACCAGTGGTGGCGACCTCGGGGCCCAGAGTCTCCCTGCCACCGCGGAGGGAGTCCTCTTTCATGCCCATCGACAGGACCCCCATGAAACCTCCGACGGAGAAGAAAAAGGGGGGGCAGGAGGTCGCCGTGGATTCGGCCTCAACCTCTGAGGAGGAGCTGATCGAAGTCTTAAGCCACAGCGTTGGCGTGGAAGAAGACCAGCCCGTCAGGAGGGACCCCGACGTAGGAGACGACGAGAACGTAGAGGGTGCCGACGGGGCTCCTGACCGCCCGTCGGAATCCCCTCAACCAGTGCCGCAAGACAACTCGGCGGCCATTTTGTTGGCTATACAGTCCTTATGCTCGGAGATAAGGACAAGATTGCCGTTACCACCAACGGAGGAACCCCTCCCGACGGGGGACCCGGAGCCAGGCCCTTCTGGGAGCCCTCCTCCTAAGCGAAGAAGGATTCATCCTCCACCTCCTTTTCAACCATCGCGCCCTGCTCAGCCCTCCTCCCGGTCCACGACCCGTGGGGATGATACGGGGACTGACACGGCTGCGACGGGTACAGACGACGAGGATCCCCCGTCGTCACCTCCTCCCCGGGATTCCCCGCCCGACGAGATTGGATCGTTTCATGCCATGATCGCCAGGGCATCCGAGCTTTTCCAGCTCTGCCCGGAAGAGAAGAAGGAAGGTTTCCTTTATCAACGGCGCGAGACCAAGAGGAAGACGGTCCTCGCTGTACCTCTACTGGACGATATCTGGGATGAGGGTCTCGCCCTCCTCAAGAACCCATCCACAACGCCTGCGAGAAGGGATCGGTACGAGAAGAAGTACCGGGTCCCGGACGCGGCCCCCTTGTGCCTTCGGACACAGCCGACCCCGGACTCGGTCGTCTCATCGGCGGCGACGACGATTAAGGCTGCCAACGCCTTGGCTATCGTAGCCCGCTACGACAGGGAGTTGTGGTACAAAATCGCCCCCCTGCTGGACTTCTTACCAGACGACAAGAGGGCGGAGGCCCTAGAGATCTTGCAGGAAGGAGAAGTGGCGTCGGACCACGCCATTACGATAGCGACAGACATCGCTGACACTGGATTTCGCCAGTTGGGCAACGGGGTGTGCCTTAGACGGCGTGGATGGCTCAAGGCAACTGACTTCCATCAGGACGTGCAGACCAGAGTCTTGGACATGCCGTTCGACGGGAGCAACCTGTTTGGGAAAACAGTGGACGATTCCCTACAAGCCATCAAGACGGACACGGAGACGGCCCGCAACGACGGCCGCCCTTTCGGAGCGGCGGAGGCAAGCAGGGTGCCTCCAAAGGTTCCGGGGGCGGATTTTCCACCTATCGTCAAGCGGCCCGTTCGTCGTCGCAGGAAGCCTACAGGGGACGAGGCAAGTCGGGGGGACCCCGCCGTCGTCGCCAAGGAGGACAAGGCGGCAAAGCCTCGCCGAAGTAGGACTGAACCGGCCGTGGGGTCGGGCCCCCACCGAAGCACCCTGGTGGGAGGCCGGCTGGCGAGCTTCGTCAGCGTGTGGGAGTCCATCTCCACCGTCCGTTGGGTGCTGGTCGCCCTGGTCCAGGGTCACGCGCTCGAGTTTCTAAAGAAGTGCCCGTGCGTCCCCCCCCGTGGCCAGGAAGGAACATCACGTCCCTCAACTTCTCTTGGAGGTAAAGGCGATGCTCAAGAAAGGCGCCATCGAGCTCGTCCCAAAGAGGCTTCGGGGCTCCGGAGTTTACTCAAGATACTTCCTCGTGAAGAAGAAGACGGGAGGATGGCGTCCCATCCTGGACCTACGACGACTGAACAAATTCATCAAGGCACAGAAGTTCCGGATGGTCACCCTCCAGCACGTCCTGGGTCAACTGGAGGAAGGCGATTTCCTGTCGTCGTTGGATTTGGAGGATGCCTACTTCCATATCCCCATCCTAAAGGGACACCGAAAGTTTCTCAGATTCGTGGTCCAAGGGCGTCACTACCAGTTCAGAGCCCTTCCCTTCGGATTGAGGTCGGCACCCAGGGTGTTCACCAAGTGCCTCGCACCGGTGGCGGCGCGGCTGCGCCTGGAGGGGATCCACATCTACCCCTACCTGGATGACTGGCTCAGCCGAACAAAGACAAAGGAGCTCGCCGCGGAGCACACGGCGAGGACCGTCCAACTACTCACGGACCTGGGATTCTCCATAAACTACACAAAGTCCCACCTGGTGCCCGCGCAAGACGCACTGTTTCTGGGAGCGAAGCTCGACACAGTGGCGCTTCTGGCCTCTCCTTCGGAGGAAAGGACGAGGGCCATCTTGGGCAAGGTGCAGCGGATGCTGGTTGCGGACGCGGCCAGGGTGAGGTCCATCAAGTCCCTCCTCGGAATGATGTCTTCTTGCATTTATCTCATCCGCCTGTGCAGGCTTCGGATGCGCCCATTACAGGAGTTCCTGGACGCTCGCTGGATCCAGACGACGTGCAGCTTCGAGGACAGGATCACACTCGACGAGAGCTTCCGACGAGCGATCTGGTGGTGGGGCACCCGCGCGCATCTGACGGCGGGCATGGACTTCCAGACCCCGCGCCACCAGAAGACAGTGACCACGGATGCCTCCCTGGAAGGGTGGGGAGCGCACACCGAAAATCTGCACGCGAGGGGCCTTTGGCTGCCGACGGAGAAGTCCCTCCATATCAACGTCCTGGAACTACGTGCAGTGTTTTGGGCCCTCAGGTCCTTTCTTCCGTCCCTCAAGGGCAAGGTGGTGAGGATCTTCACCGACAACACCACCACCATGTTCTACATCAGGAAGCAGGGCGGTACCAGATCCCCAGCTCTGTCCAAGGAGGCTCAGGATCTGTGGCATTGGGCCGTCGCCCAAGGGATGTTTCTGGTGCCGTTTCATCTGGCAGGGATAAAAAACACCATCTCCGACTCGCTCAGCAGAGAGCTGTGCTCGTGCCACGAGTGGGAACTACGACAGGATCTAGTGGAACGCTTCTTCCGACGGTGGGGCACACCCCAGATCGATCTGTTCGCGACGGCGACGAACTCCAAGTGCCGGAGGTTCCCCAGCAGGTTTCCCCAGCCGAGGAGCCTGGGCGATGCTTTCTCGTTCCCCTGGGAGGGCCTGTTCCTATATGCGTTCCCTCCATTGCCGCTGCTGATCCGGCTCATCAACCAGCTCAAGAGGTCACGGTGCAGGATGATCCTCGTCGCACCTGCATGGCCGAGGCAGATATGGTTCCCGGACCTTCTGGACTTGTCAGCGTCGCCGTCAATCAAGCTGCCAGTAGACGCGGATCTTCTCTCCAGGGAAGGAGTCGCCATCCTCCATCACGGCCCGAAGTCGCTGAACTTGCAGGCCTGGCTCCTGCAGCGTTAGAGTTTGGAGGTTACGACATACCGGCCGACTGCAGAGAGGTTCTTGCAAAGGCCAGGGCGTCCTCAACTCTTAAATGCTACGGACACAAATGGAAGAGGTTCTCTGTTTGGTGCCACGCACAGAAGATTAACCCTCTACGGATTACGGCTCCTCAAGTACTGCCGTACCTGCTGACGCTGGCCAAGGCTGGACTGGCGCACGCTTCCATCAAGATTCGTCTTGCTGCGATCTCCCGATACACCAGAACCACGGGACGGACGTCTTTGTGGTCTCACCGTCTGGTGAAAGAATTCATGAAGGGACTGTTCAGATCGTTCCCGCCGGTGAAGGCCATGGCCACGGCGTGGGAGCTCAACATGGTGCTGACCAAGCTCATGGGACCTCCGTTCGAGCCTCTGCACTCAGCTCCGTTGAAGTTCTTGTCATGAAAAACAGCGTTTCTTGTGGTCACCACCTCCGCACGACGGGTGGGAGAGATCCAGGCCCTTTCCTGCAAGCCCCCGTACTTGACTTTTCACGACACGAGGGTAGTGCTCAGGACGCACCCCTCCTTCATGCCCAAGGTGCTGTCGGACTTCCACCTCAACGAACCCTTGGTGTTGCCTGTTTTCTTCCCGTCGCCTTCGTCGCCGGCTGAAAGGACTTTGCACTCGCTGGATGTGGCTAGAGCGCTGAAGTTCTACGTGGACCGCACAAAGAGTTTTCGGAAGACGTCACAACTTTTTGTGAACTTTGGACCTGTCAATCAGGCTCTCTCGAAGGCATCCATTTCCAGATGGCTCTCCGGCTGTATCATGTACTGTCATCGGTTGGCAAACCGACCGCTGCTTGGCCGTCCGAGAGCCCATTCCACCCGAGCGATCGCAGCTACCACAGCGTTCCTATCTGATGTGCCCTTGCTGGACATCTGCAGGGCTGCTACGTGGAGGTCGACGCACATCTTCACGAAATTCTACTTCGTCGATCGGGATTCCAGGGAGGAGACCAGGGTCGGCCAAGCAGTGATGCGCAACCTATTCGCCTAAGGTGAGCCTGGTGAGGAGGTAAGAATTGCTTAATGTTGAGTTTTGGATGTAATACTTAATGTTGAGCCTTTGCCACCTCCCGTGGTTGTGCATGTGTGTACTGCTATGTATTCTTTTATTCATGAGCATGTGAATCCATGCCAGACCCCATGCTGGAGAAGGAACAAGTTACTTACCTGTAACTGTTGTTCTCCAGCATGGGTCTGGCATGGATTCACATGCGAACCCTCCCGCCTACCCCTCTGCGGCTCTTCACTTGGTCATACTGCCACTTCACGTGCTATCAAATCTGAAGATGGCTGCCAGAGGCGGGGCTTAGGGAGATGGCTTTCATTGGCTGTGGTCAGTATGACGCAGAGATCAGTGATTGGTTACTACTACGAAAGACAGATCAGAAACTGATACTGATTTTTCTTTACCGAGGATTCCCAGCCTGACGACGGGGAATATTCATGAGCATGTGAATCCATGCTGGAGAACAACAGTTACAGGTAAGTAACTTGTTCCTTCCTCCCCCAGGTGCCCATGAGAGGCTTAGAATCAGGACCTATTTGCAGGAAGCACAGTGTTTCGCCTCTGCAGGTAGCACAGGATCTGGTTTCTCTCCCAGGTGCCCATGAGAGGCTTAGAATCAGGACCTCTTCGCAGGAAGGACAATGTTCCCACTCTGCTGGTAGCACATGATCTGGTCCCCCCCCCCCCCAGGTGCCCATGAGAGGCTTAGAATCGGGACCTCTTCTCGAAAACAACCCTGGTTTCTCCTCTGCAGGTAGCAAATTATCAGGTTCCTCGTCCAAAAGCCCATGAGAGGCTTAGAATCAGGACCCCTTCTCAGAAACTACGCTGGTTTCTCCTCTGCAGGTAGCAAATTATCTGGTTCCTCACCCAAGTGCCCATGAGAGGCTTATAATCAGGCCCTCTTCTCAGGAAGGACAGTGTTCCCCCTCTGCAGGTAGCACATAATCTGGTTCCTCACCCAAGTGCCCATAAGTGACTTAGAATCAGGCCCTCTTCTCAGGAAGGACAGTGTTCCCCCTCTGCAGGATGCACAGGATCTGGTTCCTCGCCCAGGTACCCATGAGAGGCTTAGAATCAGGACCTCTTCTCAGAAGGACAGTGCTTCCCCTCTGCAGAAAGCACAGGAACTGGTTCCTCCCCCAGGTGCCCAAGAGAGGCTTAGAATCTGGCCCTCTTCTCATGAAGGACAGTGTTCCCCCCCCCCCTTTGCAGGTAGCACAGGATCTGGTTCCTTGCCCAGGTACCCATGAGAGGCTTAGAAACAGGACCTCTTCTCAGAAACTACTCTGGTTTCTCCTCTGCAGGTAGCACATGATCTGATTCCTCCCCAGGTGCCCATGAGAGGCTTAGAATCAGGACCTCTTCTCAGAAACAACGCTGATTTGTCCTCTACAGGTGGCACATTTTCTGGTTCCTCGCCCAAGTGCCCATGAGAGGCTTAGAATCGGGACCTCTTCTCAGAAACACTGGTTTCTCCTCTGCAGGTAGCAAATTATCTGGTTCCTCGCCCAGGTGCCCATGAGAGGCTTAGAATCAGGACCTCTTCTCGGGAAGGACAGTGCTTCCACTCTGCAGGTAGCACAGGATCTGGCTCCTCGCCCAGGTGCCCATGAGAGGCTTAGAATCTGGACCTCTTCTCAAGAAGCACAGTGCTTCCCCTTTGCAGGTAGCACAGGATCTGGTTCCTCGCCCAGGTGCCCATGAGAGGCTTAGAATCAGGACCTTTTCTCAGGAAGGACAGTGTTCCCCCTCTGCAGGTAGCACATGTTCTGGCTCCGAATCCAGGGGCCCAAGAGTGATTTTGAATCGGTTCCTCTGCAGATGAAGAGAGCCATGTGACGAAGTGGCCTGGGATGGCAAGTGGGCTTTCTCCTTCCATTACTGATCCAGTGGCTGCCCACCATCAGGAATGCATTTTTAGTGATACACTGGTTTAGCCGGTGTGTCTTGTGCATCACGTCGTAAGCATAACCCTCTTCTCCTCATAGAGTCATAATGAATATGTGTAATGTTTAGCAAAGCAGATGAAGTCTGTATGTAAAAACCTTTTCCCTGTAGTCTTCCCGGTGATGGTTTTTCCAAAGGGTGTCTGTTGGCTGCGCAAGAAGCTGTAACTGGCCCCTTCAAATCCAAGTCCCGATTACTTACCAGTAATTTTCATTACTCCAAGTCCTCATCACAGTTCTTATTCTATGAGCATGGAATGTGACGAGTAAGACGGATGAGGGGGTAATGAAGCATTACTTCATTCAGGTAATGTACACTAGCAAGTGGGGGGGGTTGGAATATTGTGGTTCTCCGAGACACCCTTGCTTTACATTGTGGCATAATATATATTTTAGAATACGTGGTGCTGCCCACTAAACTCAAGAGCACGGGACTAATGAAGGAAGGGCAAAATATCCCCTGGTCTAATGCAAGTGCAATAGAAGAAAGAAGCTTACCTTGGGTCCAGACCATTTGGCATGGTGAATGCCCATTCAGTCTCAAAACATGGCTGTGCATCACAACTGCTTCTCTGGCACGCAAGCACTTTCTGTTAGTTTGAAACAACCAGGAATCTTCTGAAGGAACCATGAAATGTGACATCGAAGGTGGAGCTGGACATGACTTACAAGAAAATAACTATTTGAAAAGTTTAGAGAAAAATCCATAAAGGGGATTCTGGGAGCAGAGCCATGTCCTTGAAATGTTCCCTTGTGATCCCTGTCTGCTTTGCACAGTTGAAAACGTCCAAATTCAGAATAAACCAGCATTGTCTTCTGTCATCCTCTTGGGTGGCTTCTTCTTTTTGCACTGAAATTGCTTTTATTTAGAAGAAATCTCTCTTGGTGGGATAAGGGCGACCAAGAGAGGGCACATTGCGATAACTTGTATAAATTGCACTTTATGCAGACATTGATTCAAGGTGTGGTGAAAGACAGGGCTTTGCAGTGTGTGAGATATAAACCACCATAAATACATATGAATTGCATTTGCGAGTTCTGCTATATGGAATCATGAAGGAGATATCCAACCATGAAAAGGAATAGAGTTCAAATTCTCCAGAAAATGTTTGCAGAAAAAGAATATTATCTGCACTTAAATGTGAGTAACATAATAGTAAAATAAGAATATTGGTTATTAGTTAGTAAATCATACTGGTGTTTGCAGAGGATGTTGGCTGTATGCACAATAAAACATCATCCCTCAACTACCTTGCCTTTATTGATCTGCTCCCAGACAGAGCCTGAATCCCTCGACAACCCTGCCTTTATTGATCTGCTCCCAGACAGAGCCTGAATCCCTCAACTACCCTTCCTTTATTGATCTGCTCCCAGACAGAGCCTGAATCCCTCAACTACCCTGCATTATTGATCTGCTCCCAGAGCCTGAATCGCTCAACTACCCTTCCTTTATTGATCTGCTCGCAGACAGAGCCTGAATCCCTCAACTACCCTGCCTTTATTGAACTGCTCCCAGACCGAGCCTGAATCCCTCAACTACCCTGCCTTTATTGATCCGCTCCCAGGCAGAGCCTGTATCTTTGAACTACCCTGCTTTATTCATCTGCTCCCAGACAGAGCCTGCATTTCTCAACTACTCTTCCTTTGTTGATCTGCTCCAGACAGAGCCTGAATCCCTAAGGTACACTTCTTTATTGATCTGCTCCCAGACAGAGCCTGAATCCCTCAACTACCCTGCCATTATTGATCTGCTCCCAGAAAAAGCTTGAATCACTCAACTACCCTGCTTTATTGATCTGCTCCCAGACCGCCTGAATCCCTCAACTACCCTGCCTTTATTGATCTGGTCCCAGACAGAGCCTGAATCCCTCAACTACCCTGCCTTTAAATCTGCTCCCAGACAGAGCCTGAATCCCTCAACTACCCTGTCTTTATTGATCTGCTACCAGGCAGAGCCTGAATCCCTCAACTACCCTGCCTTTATTGATCCCCCAGACAGAGCCTGAATCACTCAACTACCTGCTTTGTTGATCCCCCAGACAGAGCCTGAATCCCTCAACTACCCTGCCTTTATTGATCTGCTCCCAGACAAGCCTCAATCCCTCAACTACCATGCCTTTATTGATCTGCTCCCGGACAGAGCCTGAATCCCTCAACTACCCTGCCTTTATTGATCTGCTCCCGGAGAGAGCCTGAATCCCTTAACTACCCTGCTTTGTAGATCTGCTCCCAGGCAGAGCCTGAATCCATCAACTGCCCTGCCTTTATTCATCTGCTCCCGGACAGAGCCTGAATCCCTCAACTACTCTTCCTTTGTTGATCTGCTCCCAGGAAGAGCCTGAATCCCTCAACTACCTTGCTTTGTAGATCTGCTCCCAGACAGAGCCTGAATCCCTCAACTAGCATGCCTTTATTGATCTGCAGAGTGTCAAGACTTGCGAGTCGTGAGGAACAGGGATACCTCTGTCCCTAAGCAGCCAACAGCGAGACAAAGAGACACTCGCTGTTCGAAGATTAGGGCCACAGGTGGGAGAAACAGGATACCCAAGGCTTCCGGATGGCTGCTGCAAGGAAAATGGGCAAGTTAGGTGATGGCAACAATGTAAGCAAGGTGCAATAGGTAGGAAAACAGCAGGCATACCTATCAGAAGTCAGAAGATAGTGTCCTAAACGGTTGGGGTAATACCTGCTCCCTCAGCGGGCCGATACAACACACAGGGGCAATGGGAGGAAGAAGAGAGTGCTCTTATACCACACGGGAACCACCTGTAGCTGGAGGTCTGTGACTGATGGAGCGTCACAGTGAATGCAAATCCAGGTCAGCTGAATCAAACCAAAGGGAAAACCGTAAGAAGTCCGTAAACAATCCAACGTCAGAACCCAATTTATCAAACTGCTGGCGTAGGGGACTAACAACAGTCTGTGAACAATCTGTAAGCAATCCGAGGTCAGAACCAGAAGTAACAATCCCAAGGCGTAGCACAAAAGGGTAAGGCAAACAGGAGTCCGTAGAACGAGGTCCAGAGGTTTGTAGCACGAAGAAACAAGAATCCAAATCGAAACGCCACACGCCGTAGAGAAATAGCTGAGCAGCGTTGTGTTGCTGGATAGCGTCTGTTTTATTCTGTAACGTGAGCCTGTTGATCATGTGATGCGTCACGTGATTTGGTGACTGACGCGGCGCAGCGAGTATGGTGGCTCTTAGCAGCAGTAGCCATGGATAGTGTCTGAATGCAATGGGCAATAGCGTGCTTGGAAACACGGTGTGCCTCGGCGCTCCACATGACACACCTTTCCTCGGTTACGTGTGCAGGCGCCATAGGAGTCGCCACGCCGGATACACATGGTGGCTCCTCCCGTAGTATCCTCTCCAGCGCCCCAGCAATCCTCTGCCCACCGAGGGACCAAACCCCTGAAGCGGACGGAGGGGGAACTTAGAGGTGGCAGACCAAGGTCCCGGGCATCTACATGGGTGAGTTCTGTAGTGGAGGCGGAGGCTAGGGTCTTGTTGCAGGGAGGTGTGAGCACGTGTGCAGGAACGTGTGGGTGTGACAGAATCCCCCCCCCCCCAAGGGCCCACAATCCTGTGGGCAAGATGGGTGCTCTCTGTGAGATCGGGACACCAACAAGGGTGCATCGACATTGTATGCCAACTCCCACAACCTCTCTTCGGGGCCATAACCCACCCAATCCACCAGGTAGTACAAGCGACCCCTAGAAACACAGGGAACCCAAAATAGCATTGACTTCATACTCCACAGAGCCGTCCCGGCCTACTGGAGGAGGGGGAACGGACAATCTAGAGGCAACCGGGCAAGGCTTAAGCAGGGAGAAATGGAAGACAGGATGTATCCTCCAAGCAGGAGGAAGCGACAGTCGAATAGCCACCGGATTCACCACACGTAGGACCTTATATGGACCCACAAAACGGGGCAAGAGCTTTCGAGAGCCAGGCAGTAGCAGGTGTCTATTGGAGAGCCACACACTATCCCCTGGGGCATAGGATGGTGCAGGAGCCCTTTATTATTAGCTGCTACTCTCATGCTTTCCTGTGCTTCTAGGAGGTGCGTGAGTGTGCATGGATCAGGGACATTTTACGGACACAAGCAGAGGCAGCGGGCACAGT
Source organism: Ambystoma mexicanum (assembly GCF_040938575.1). Taxonomy (NCBI): domain Eukaryota; kingdom Metazoa; phylum Chordata; class Amphibia; order Caudata; family Ambystomatidae; genus Ambystoma; species Ambystoma mexicanum. Next base: position 1,721,674,116 of record NC_090929.1, on the reverse strand, counting down.
CGGACCGGACAGGTCCGGTATTGGCAGGGTGCGAGGATTCTGTCCATACAAGGAATAGAACGGGGAAGTACCCAGAGAGGAATGTGGTGCATTGTTGTAGGCGAATTCCGTCAGATGTATGAGTTGATACCAAGATTGCTGGTTTTGCAGGGTGAGGCAATGTAGATACTGTTCTATTACTTGGTTCACTCTCACAGTTTGCCCATCCGTCTCAGGATGGTAGGCCGAGGAATAACGGGCATCTATTCCTAATAGACTGGTAAGGGCCTTCCAGAATTTGAATGTGAATTGGGTACCGCGATGTGAAACAAGGACCGTGGGTAACCCAAAAAAACAAAACACCTCCCGAAAGAACATCTCTGCTAATCTGGGTGCTGAGGGTATGCCTGTACAAGGGACAAAACGGGCCATTTTTGTAAATGAGTCAACCACCACCTAAATGGTGTCAAACCCCTTGATTCTGGGTAAGTCGGTAACAAAGTGCATAGTGAGTGTATGCCATGGTCTCGGGGGTACGGGTAGCGGTTGGAGTAGGCCAAGAGGACGTCCCTTCCTATTTTTGCACTGTGCACAAACAGAACAGGTGTTGACATAAGCATCAACGTCTGCCCTCATTGAAGGCCACCAACACCAACGTTGCAGTAAGCCTAGAGTGCGCCTTTGTCCGGGGTGGCCATTAATGGGAGCGTCGTGGGACCACTCAAGATCAAAATTGCGTGATTCAGTGATTGATAGAAAAAGCCTGTCTTGATAGTAGGGAAGATCGTCACGTAACACTAAACCCCAATCTGATACTTGTTCGGGATGTGATTCAGTCCACTGACGTATAGTGTGTAGTAGGCTCGAAGGAGGGGTGCATAAGCATACTACATGCTTCTTATCTAAGACTTTCTCCGGAAAAACCGGGAGAGAAACGCCCCCCGGGGAACGAGAAATAGCATTGGCTTTTTGGTGTGTAGTTCCTGGCTTGTGTTTGATGACAAAGTCGTAGGCAACAAAAAAACAGGTGCCACCAAACTTGTCTGCTTTTGACACACTTCAATGAGGCCAGATCATGTAGGTTTCTATGGTCGGAGTAGACTGTTGTCTGATGAGTGGCCCCTAATAGATAGTGTCTCCAGACCTGGAATGCTTCTTTGATTGCCAGTAGTTCTTTTTCTGTGACGGTGTAGTGTGTCTCTGTATTGGTGAACTTCCGGGAGTGATAGGCCACTGGATGTAAACGGCCAGAATCAGGGCATGTCTGGGATAGGACGGCCCCCATGGCAAACGAAGAGGCATCGGCTTCCACTATAAAAGGAAGATCGGGGTTCGGATGCTGGAGAACCAGGGCTGAGGTGAAAGCGGCTTTTAATTTGTCGAAGGCTTCCTGTTGTTTTGTGGACCATATGAAGGGTATATGTAGACTGGTGAGAGCAGTAAGGGGGGCTGTAATGTCAGAGAACCCAAGTATGAATCGCCTGTAAAAATTGGCAAAGCCCAGGAATGACTGTAGGGCTTTGCGGGAGTTGGGAACAGGCCAGTCCAATACTGCACGGATCTTGGACTCGTTCATGGATAAACCCCCAAGTAAAATGTGGAACCCCAGGAACTCTACGCTGTTTACATGAAACAGGCATTTCTCTGGTTTGGCATAGAGGGAATGGGTGCGTAACCGGGAGAGTACTTCACGGACATGTTTCACATGATCCTGAAAAGTGGGTGAAAACCCCAGTATGTCATCCAAGTAAATGACAACGTATGCATCGATGATGTCACTAAAAATGTCGTTCATAAACCGCTGGAACGTTGCAGATGCATGACATAAACCAAACGGCATGACCGTATATTCGTAGAGCCCATACCACGTACAGAATGCCGTTTTCCATTCATCGCCTTGGGGTATCCTAATTAGGTTGTAGGCCCCCCGGAGGTCCAACTTGGTATATATCGTGGCATGCGACAATCGGTCTAGCAGGGGGCCAATGAGAGATATGGGCTACCTGTTCTTAACGGTTATGGCATTCAGACGTCGATAGTCAATACAGGGACGTAAGTCCCCTTCTCATTTTGGTACAAAGAATATTGGGCTAGTGGCAGGTGATGCAGATTGTCGTATATGACCGAGTTTTAATGCCATTTGTATGTATTCGTTGAGTGTTTGCTCTTCCACAGGTGATAATGAATATATCCTCCCCTTGGGTATGTCCGTGTCTGGCACCAAATGAATAGGACAATCTTAAGGCCTGTGTGGTGGCAGGGCCTTTGTGCAACCCTTATCGAATACATCAAGGTAGTCCTGATACTCATTAGGTAACCCAGAAACTATAGTACCCACCGTGCGTTGGGGTGGATCAGTATCCATCAGGGGCAGTTCATCCAGCCTAAGCCGGGCTACTGCAACTAACAATTGTGAGGGCGTCTCTACCATTCCTAATCGAGTAAGGCACTTTGTCTGACAGAAAGGCGACTGAAAGTGCAGTTGGCCGGAAGCCCAATCAATCACAGGGTTATGGAGACGCAACCAAGGTATCCCAAGGATCAGACCAAAATGGGGAGTACTGATTAAGTCAAAAACAATGGTTTCCTTATGGGTATCTTGGATCACCAGGGACAAGGGAGCGGTCTGTTGTCTGAAATGAGCGCCGTGCCATCCACTGCTTGTACCGGTTCAGGCCGTGGTTTGGACTGTAAAGGCAAATTGAGAGAGAGGGCCAAAGCATTGTCAATATAGTTCCCCGTGGTGCCGGAATCGATGACAAGGTGGGCTGAATGTGTGGTATCGGGAGCAAAGAACACACTGGCCTGTATCATTATGGGTTTCAAACCTGTGTGTGTTGGTATGGGAGAAATGGGAGTCTGATCGCAGCTCATCCGTGCCCCCATATTCAGGCACGAGCATTCTGAAAACCCAGGGTTTTGAGACGGAGGGCTTCTAGGGTATTCCTTGACATAGTGTCCATTAATGCAGCAGTAGAAACAGGCATTAGCTGTCCTCCTGCGTTCCCTTTCTTTAGGCGTGATTGGACTGCGGACCCCCCCCCCAATTTGCATGGGTTCTCCTTGAGATCCTGTTGGGATTGATGGAGCTGAAGAAAAGCCTGACTCTGCTCTCTTCTCGGACCCTCTAGCGTCTACCTGGAGGGTTAAGTCCACAAGTTCATGATTGAGGACCGGCAGAGATGGGACTACCGCCAAAGCATCTTTCATGGCATCGTTTAACTCTTTATAGAAGACTACTGCTTTTTTGTCTTCGGGCCAGGCAGTCTCTACTGCTAACTGATTGTACCGCGTTATGTCGTCGATGAGAGAAGATTTCCCTTGTGTTAAATTGAGCAGCTCTAGATCCCTAGATTGAGCCTTGTGTCTTATGTCGAACACTTTGGTCATTTCTGTTACCAATAGGTCAAAATCATAAAGTGCTGGACTGTCGCTTTCTAACAAGGGATTGGCCCAAGTGGCCGCAATACCACCTAAATGCGAGAGCGTGAATGCGGCTTTTGTTGTTGAATGAGGGATAGACTGTGGTTTACCCAAGAAGTGCAGCTTGCACTGATTCAAAAAAGTGCGGAATCTTCTGGGGTCCCCCTGGAATTTTTCTGGTGCGGCCAATGGAAAGGGAGTAGGCACAATGATTTGAGTAGTGGTGGGTGGGACAGCCTGGGGCGCACTCGGTGAAGGTGCGGGGTCCCCAAATTCCAGGTCAGCCAGTAAAGCATGGCGCTCGCTTTAAATAGTATCGAGGCGTTGGTGGATTGCTGCAGTTGCAGCAGCCATATCAGAACGTAGGACAGAGATGGCCTGGACCAGAGCAGCCACCGGATCCCCAGTGGAGGAATCCATGTTCCAAGCGATAAGGGCTTCTCATTCTGTCAAGACTTGCAAGTCGCGAGGAATAAGGATACCTCCGTCCCTAAGCAGCCAACAGCGAGACAAAGAGACACTCGCTGTTCGAAGATTAGGGCCACAGGTAGGAGAAACATGATATCCAAGGTTTCCGGATGGCTGCTGCAAGGAAAACGGGCAAGTTAGGTGATGGCAACAATGTAAGCAAGGTGCAATATGTAGGAAAACAGCAGGCACACCTACCAGAAGTCAGAAGGTACAGGGTCCTAAACGGTAGGGGTAATACCTGCTCCCTCAGCGGGCCGATACAACACACAGGGGCACTGGGAGGAAGAAGAGAGTGCCCCTATACCACACTGGAACCACCTGTAGCTGGAGGTCTGTGACTGATGGAGCGTCACAGTGAATGCAAATCCAGGTCAGCTGAATCAAACCAAAGGGAAAACCGTAAGAAGTCTGTAAACAATCCAAAGTCAGAACCAAATTTATCAATCTGCTGGCGTAGCGGACTAAGAACAGTCCGTGAACAATCCTTAAGCAGTCTGAGGTCAGAACCAGAAGTAACAATCCCAAGGCGAAGCACAAAGGGGTAAGTCAAACAGAAGTCTGTAGAACAAGGTCCAGAGGTCTGTGCACGAAGAAACAAGAATCCAAATCGAAACGCCACACACCGTAGAGAAACAGCTGAGAAGCGTTGTGTTGCTGGATAGCGTCTGTTTTATTCCATAACTTCTGTCACGTGTGAGCCTGTTGATCACGTGATGCGTCACGTTATTTGGTGACTGACGCGGCGCAATGGGTACGTTGGCTCTTAGCAGCAGTGGGCGTGCCTAGTGTCTGAATGCAATGGGCAACAGTGTGCTTGGAAACACAGTGTGCCTCGGGCGCTCCTCATGAAACACCTTTCCTCTTATGCGTGTGCAGGCGCCACGGGAGTCGCCACGCCGATACACACAGTGGCTCCTCCCGTGTTATCCTCTCCAGCGCCCCAGCAATCCTCTGCCCACCGAGTGAGCGAACCCCTGAAGCAGATGGAGGGGGAACTTAGAGGTGGCAGACCCAGGTCCCGGGCATCTATGTGGGTGAATTCTGTAGTGGAGGCTAGGGTCTTGTTGCAGGGAGGTGTGAGCACGTGTGCAGGAACGTGTGGGCGTGACACAGAGTCTGAATCCCACAACTGCCCTTCCTTTATTGATCTGCTCCCAGACAGACCCTGAATCCCTCAATTAGCCTGCCTTTATTGATTGCCCCCCAGGCAGAGCCTGAATCCTTCAACTGCCTTGCTTTTATTCATCTGCTCCCAGACAGTGCCTAAATCCCTCAACTACCCTGCCTTTATTGATCTGCTCCCAAGCATTGCCCGAATCCCTCAACTACCCTGCCTTATTGATCTGCTCCCAGACAGAGCCTGTAGCCCTCAACTACCCTGCCTTTATTGATCTGTTCCCAGACAGAGCCTGAGTCCCTCAACGTGCCTGCCTGTATTGATCTGCTCCCAGACAGAGCCTGAATCCCTCGACTACCTGCCTTTATTGATCTGCTCCCACACAGAGCCTGAGTCCCCTGACTACCCTGCCTTTATTGATCTCCCAGACAGAGTAGGAATCCCTCACTTACCCTGCCTTTATTGATTTGCTCCCAGACAGAGCCTGAATCCCTCAACTACCCTGCCTTTATTGATCTACTCCCAGACAGAGCCTGGCTTTCTCGACCACTCTTCCGTTCTTGATCTGCTCCCAGGAAGTACCCGAATCCCTCAACTACCCTGCTTTATTGGTCTGCTCCCAGACAGAGCCTGAATCCCTTCACTACTCTGCCTTTATTGATCTGCCCCCAGACAGAGCCTGAATCCCTCAACTACCCTGCCTTTATTGATCTGCTCTGGAGCAGAGCCTGAATCCCTCAACTACCCTGCCTTTATTGATCTGCCCCCAGACAGAGCCTGAATCCCTCAACTACCCTGCCTTTATTAATCTGCTCCCAGGCAGAGCCTGAATCCCTCAACTACCCTGCCTTTATTGATCTGCTCTGGAGCAGAGCCTGAATCCCTCAACTACCCTGCCTTTATTGATCTGCCCCCAGACAGAGCCTGAATCCCTCAACTACCCTGCCTTTATTGATCTGCTCCCAGGCAGAGCCTGAATCCCTCAAATAGCCTGCCTTTATTGATCTGCTCCCAGGCGTTTCCTGAATCCCTCAAGTACCCTACCTTTATTGATCTGCTCCCAGACAGCCTGAATCCCTCAACTACCCTGCCTTTAAATCTTCTCCCAGACAGAGCCTAAATCCCTCAACTACCTTGTCTTTATTCATATGCTGCCAGGCAGAGCCTGAATCCCTCAACTACCCTGCCTTTAACTCTTCTCCCAGACAGAGCCTAAATCCCTCAACTAACTTGTCTTTATTGATCTGCTCCCAGACAGAGCCTCAATCCCTCAACTACCCTGCCTTTAGATCTCCTCCCAGAGAGAGCCTGAATCCCTCAACTACCCTGCCTTATTGATCTGCTCCCAGACAGAGCCTGAATCCCTCAACTACCCTGTCTTTATTGATCAGCTACCAGGCAGAGCCTGAATCCCTCAACTACCCTGCCTTATTGATCTGCTCCCAGACAGAGCCTGAATCTCTCAACTACCCTGTCTTTATTGATCTGCTCCCAGGCAGCGCCTGAATCCCTCAACTACTTTGCCTTCATTGATCTGCTCCCAGAGCCTGAATCCCTCAACTACCCTGACTTTATTGATCTGCTCTCAGACTGGGCCTGAATCCCTCAACTACCCTTCCTCTATTGATCTGCTCCCAGACAGAGCCTGAATCCCTCTACCCTGCATTATTGATCTTCTCCCAGACAGAACTTGCATCCCTCAACTACCCTGCCTTTATTGATCTGGTCCCAGAAAGAGCCTGAATCCCTCAACTACCCTGCTTTATTGATCAGCTCCCATACAGAGCCTGAATCCATCAACTACCCTGCCTTATTGATCTGCTCCCAGACAAAGCCTGAATCCCTCAACTACCCTGCCTTTAGATCTGCTCCCAGACAGAGCCTGAATCCCTCAACTACCCTGCCTTTATTGATCTGCTCCCAGGCATTGCCTGAGTCCCTCAACTACCCTGCCTTTATTGATCTGCTCCCAGAGAGAGTCTGAATCCCTCAACTACCCTGCCTTTATTGATCTGCACCCAGACAGAGCCTGAATCCCCCAACTACCCTGCCTTTATTGATCTCCCAGCCAGAATCTAAATCCCTCACCTACCCTGCCTTTATTGGTTTGCTCCCACACAGAGCCTGAATCCCTCAACTACCCTGCCTTTAACACTTCTCCCAGACAGGGCCCGAATCTCTCAACTACCCTGCTTTATTGATCTGCTCTCAGACTGGGCCTGAATCCCTCAACTACCCTTCCTCTATTGATCTGCTCCCAGATAGAGCCTGACTCCCTCTACCCTGCATTATTGATCTTCTCCCAGACAGAACTTGCATCCCTCAACTACCCTGCCTTTATTGATCTTGTCCCAGAAAGAGCCTGAATCCCTCAACTACCCTGCTTTATTGATCAGCTCCCATACAGAGCCTGAGTCCATCAACTACCCTGCCTTATTGATCTGCTCCCAGACAAAGCCTGAATCCCTCAACTACCCTGCCTTTAGATCTGCTCCCAGACAGAGCCTGAATCCCTCAACTACCCTGCCTTTATTGATCTGCTCCCAGGCATTGCCTGAGTCCCTCAACTACCCTGCCTTTATTGATCTGCTCCCAGAGAGAGCCTGAATCCCTCAACTACCCTGCCTTTATTGGTTTGCTCCCACACAGAGCCTGAATCCCTCAACTACCCTGCCTTTAACACTTCTCCCAGACAGAGCCTAAATCCCTCAACTACATTGTCTTTATTGATCTGCTCCCAGACAGAGCCTCAATCCCTCAACTACCCTGTCTTTATTGATCTGCTACCAGGCAGAGCCTGAATCCATCAACTACCCTGCCTTTAGATATGCTCCCAGACAGAGCCTGGATCCCTCAACTGCCCTGCTTTATTGATCTGCTCTCAGACTGGGCCTGAATCCCTCAACTACCCTTCCTCTATTGATCTGCTCCCAGACAGAGCCTGAATCCCTCTACCCTGCATTATTGATCTGCTCCCAGACAGAGCTTGCATCCCTCAACTACCCTGCCTTTATTGATCTGGTCCGAGAAAGACCCTGAATCCCTCAACTACCCTGCTTTATTGATCAGCTCCCATACAGAGCGTGAATCACTCAACTACCCTGCTTTATTGATCTGCTCCTAGCCAGAGCCTGAATCCCTCAACTACCCTGCCTTTATTGGTTTGCTCACAGACAGAGCCTGAATCCCTCGACTACCCTGCCTTTATTGATCTGCACCCAGACAGAGCCTGAATCCCCCAACTACCCTGCCTTTATTGATCTCCCAGCCAGAATCTGAATCCCTCACCTACCCTACCTTTATTGGTTTGCTCACAGACAGAGCCTGAATCCCTCAACTACCCTGCCTTTATTGATCTACTCCCAGATAAAACCTGAATTTCCCAACTACTCTTCCTTTGTTGATCTGCTCCCCGGCAGAGCCTGAATCCCTCAACTACCCTGCTTTATTGATCTGCTCCCAGAGACTGAATCCCTCAACTACCCTGCCTTTATTGATCTGCTACCAGGCAGAGCCTGTGTTAGGCAGAAACCTGTGCAGTTCCCTTAGGGACCACTGCAAAAGGCTTAGGACTACAGGTGTTGGCAGTAAACCCAATTGGTAGCAGTCTGTACCACCCAGATTTACCTGGTAGCTGTGGCTGAGCAGTCAGACTTCTCTCAAGAAGAGTTAGGCAGTATATAGAGTATACATATAAGGCACAAAAATACAGTAGTACAAGCAAACACCGACCAGAGCTCTGGTATAAAAGTATATAATTATTTATTTAAAAACACACTTGTAAAAATACACTGGCACTAATATGTCAAGCAAGTTCAAACACAGTCATTAGAAATATATACACCTCCCTGATTAATTATTTGACAAGTCTTAGGAAAAGAACACCACTTATTATCAAATACAGAGGTGAGCGCTTAACCAAGATGGCACCCCAATAATTATTTAAAAAGGGAGGGAAAAGGCATAATTAGAAAAGCACACAATACCAACACTTTTAAAAAAACCACAGCAAGTCAAGAAAGGCAGAGTCTACTGTAGAGCAAGAAAGTTCATAGGCCAGGCCCACTCTTGGAGAGAGCAAGGCGGAATGTGCCCAAGATCACACAGTTGAATTATACTTTAAAAGTCTTTCCAGATAGTTCAAAAAGAGTTGGATCAGTTCAGAAAAGTTAGTTAACAGGTCCCAGGTCACCCCAGGATAGAGAGTCAAGGATTTATGGGACACCTTGAACAGTCTGTTGCAAGGGAGACCAGGCGGGACACAGTACCTGCAATGGTGAGAAAGCTCCAGCGGGGGCAGTTGTTCCTGGCCGCGCTTGCAAGTCGGTGCTTCGTCCAGGGGAAGAGAAGATCTCGACGTGGAGGAAAGCTGGAGGTCGTTGCACTGCCAGGGAAGAAACCAGCCGCAGAGTTTCTCGGTTAAAAGGTACTACCCTTTTATTCGCGGTATTGATGAAGCGTGGCTATCCGGCCGCCGGGGTGCTTGGCACGGGCGATTCGACCACAAGACAATCCAGGAAGGCGAAAAGAGGGCGAACTGGTTAACCCCACCAGTTCAAAGGAAGAAGACTCTCCAGGATGAAGATCTTCTCTGTCGTCGGGAAGTGGTGAGGCGGTTCAGCATGGCTCCACCGGTGGTGTCGTCGTTGCAGGTCGGCTCAGCTTCTCCCTCTTCGGATTCTTTAGGTCCTGTGGCGACTTCTGAAGTTCCAGTCCCCAAAGCCCTGCTTTTATGCAGAAAACCCCCATTCATCAGTCCTAGCTGTCACTCAAACATGCTTAGTGGTGAGCCGGGCAGCTCACCACTGGGCCAATCACACAAGAGTACGACTTGAGTTGCCGAGGCAACTCAGTCCAGGGTGCCTACACCCCCCTCCCACACATCCTGTAGACCCAGACAGAGTGGCACGACTTTTGGAGGCTTCTGTGCAGAAGCCAGCCAAAAGTGGAACAAAGGGCTCGACTTGGGTTGGAGTTACAGAGGCGAACACAAACGCCATTTTAAAACCGAGTCCTGGCAAAAAGACCCAACTGGGGGATAATTATTAAATAAATAACCCGGTGGTATCTTTAACATTGCACCAAAAAAGTGGTGCGTTTAAAATGAATGGGAAAATCCCATAGGAAATATTCCGGTGGAATATTTCACGTGGTAACCACTGCCACCAGCCAGAAACTCGACGAGGGGGGACTGCACAGTGCCCCCTCGAAAAAAACAGATCCAGGGGCAATCTAATTACCCCTACCAGTACTTCCACAATATGATGGTTTGTACTGGTTCTGTTCACAATTTAAGACTAGTAAAGTCAATGGTGACTTTACATGCCCTGGGAGACAGTAGTCAGTCCCAGGGTATGGAGTCTATGTTTGGAGGTCACTATGACACCCCTGTGTTACTGCATTGAGGGTGCTGTGTAACACACTTAACAAAAACAAATGAAACCCTATGGAGTAAAAGACCCCATAGCCAATAAAACACATTACAAAGTCAAAGGACATTCTCAAATCATGCCTAAGAGTGGGAGAAAAAGAGTCTCACTCTTAGCAGGAGAAAAAAAGAAACCCCAACTAGGTTTGGGAAATTAGCCTATACAGAGAATTCTCCCTAACACTCGCCACCCCCCCCCACCCCCCCGACTAAGGGACAGGAGGATTTAATCCACTCCTGGATGAATCTCATACCTCTAGTCGATGGCATACATCCTAGAGAGACCATCAGCATTTTGGTGGTGACACGCTGACCTATGTTCTATGGTCAAATCAAAGGTTTTCCTTTGTAAGCTATATGACCTACAAACCCTTTGAGGAACATCAGTCTTTTTGAAACTATAGGGGATCTGGTTGACCAGTCCCTCAGAAGTTCTGAACCTGTGTTAGGCTTTTTCAAGGGGCCCTTATAAAGGATTCCCTTAGATCTAGAGGGGCCTCCAGAGGTCCTCACCACTTCTCTGTTGGGAGAAGGTTGGGTCTTAGGCCTCTTGGTTGGAGGGGAGGGAGATAAGCAAGGTACATGCTTCTCCTTCCTCTTAGATCTCACCTTACCTACTTTAGGAGTTTCCCCCTAATATTAGGATTTGAGTTGGAGTCTTCAGTAGAAGGTCCAACAGTCGGAAGGTTTTTGGCCTTAGACTTAAACACCAAAAATCCAGCAAAGCTGCTGGGGGACTCACTCGGTTTGGGAAATTAGCCTATACAGAGAATTCTCCCTAACAGCCTGCATCCCTCAACTACCCTGCATTTCTTGATCTCCCAGACAGAGCCTGAATCCCGCAACTGCCTGCTTTATTGATCTGCTCCCAGACAGAGCCCGAATCCCTCAACTACCCTGCCTTTATTGATCTCCCAGACAGAGCCTGAATCCCTCAACTGCCTGCTTTATTTATCTGTTCCCAGACAGAGCCTCAATCCCTCAGCTACCCTGCCATTATTGATCTGCTCACAGAAAAAGCTTGACTCACTCAACTACCCTGCTTTATTGATCTGTTCCCAGACAGAGCCTGAATCCCTCAACTACCCTTCCTTTAACTCTGCTCCCAGACAGAGCCTCAATCCCTCAACTACCCTGCCTTTATTGATCCCCCAGCCAGAGCATGAATCACTCAACTACCTGCTTTGTTGATCTCCCAGACAGAGCCTGAATCCCTCAACTACCCTGCCTTTATTGATCTGCTCCCAGACAGAGCCTCAATCCCTCAACTACCATGCCTTTATTGATCTGCTCCCGGACAGAGCCTGAATCCCTCAACTATTCTTCCTTTGTTGATCTGCTCCCAGGAAGAGCCTGAATCCCTCAACTACCCTGCTTTGTAGATCGGCTCCCAGACAGAGCCTGAATCCCTCAACTAGCATGCCTTTATCGATCTGCAGAGTGTGAAGACTTGCGAGTCGCGAGGAACAAGGATACCTCCGTCCCTAAGCAGCCAACAGCGAGACAAAGAGACACTCGCAGTTCGAAGATTAGGGCCACAGGTGGGGGAAACAGGATACCCAAGGCTTCCGGATGGCTGCTGCAAGGAAAACGGGCAAGTTAGGCGATGGCAACAACATAAGAAAGGTGCAATAGGTAGGAAAACAGCAGGCACACCTACCAGAAGTCAGAAGATAGAGTGTCCTAAACGGTTGGGGTAATACCTGCTCCCTCTGGTCGATACAACAGACAGGGGCACTGGGAGGAAGAAGAGAGTACCCTTATACCACACTGGAACCACCTGTAGCTGGAGGTCTGTGACTGATGAAGCGTCACAGTGAATGCAAATCCAGGTCAGCTGAATCAAACCAATGGGAAAACCGTAAGAAGTCTGTAAACATTCCAACGTCAGAACCCAATTTATCAATCTGCTGGCATAGGGGACTAAGAAAAGTCTGTGAACAATCCGTAAGAAATCCAAGGTCAGAACCAGAAGTAACAATTGTTAAGATGGATTTCTGAACTCTGTCCTGGAGGGGCAGAGTTTCAGAAGGCCAGCCTAGTTTCTTGGAACAGGGTAACCTCTGGACAAGCCAGACCAATCAGGGTAGCGATGGCGGCGCTCAAGACTAGGTCTCAAGAGGGGTGAGGGTGACTGAAAGCCCACAATGAGCACACAAAGCAAGGACGCTTACAAATTACTCCAGACAGGTGTTAAATTAAACATATAGACAAATTTATTACAAGGCCTTTGTAACATCGACCATAGTAAAGAATCACAGTAAAACTCCAGTAAACCAACACATCACAATCAAAATATAGAGTTAGAAGCACAAATTATGCAGACCACCTAGATGCGGAGGAAAACAGGCAGTGCAAGTAATCGTTAGACCCAGTTCAACATCAGAGGCCACCTAACTAGAAGGAAGTCCGAGCCCTACGAAGAGTGGAGCCTTGTGCTCAAAAGTACCTGCACACGCGGGTGCCAACGGGCAAAGGAGAGTCTCTTCAGGGAAATCAGGCACTTCAGAAAGGTGAACAAAACGATGATGAACAGATCCCTGCTACTCAAGCGCGACCTCCACTTGTGGGCAGAAGCAGGGAGTGAGTGCGGAAAAGGGTTTGCTGTTTACAACAGCGATGGAAAGCCACAGGCTCCTGCGGGAGGGCGACGGGTTAGAGTATTGACTACTCACCGGTCCCCGATGCAGGTAGACCCAGGCTTCTCCGGTTCAGTTTCGGTTCAGATGCGATCAGCAGGATGTCTCGACGCCGTGTAGATTCCGCGACAGCAGGAGTCAGGGTCGAGGGTGTCCCAAATGCAGCGAACACGCACAGATTGTTACCATAGCAGGGCAACTCGGCAACCGCGTGTATTCCGGTCCCAAAGCACACGTCTCACTTCAGACCTGGGAATGCCAAGTGTACGAATCGTGAGTGCCAAGGACACGGGATTAGCAGTAAGCCAGACGGCGGTGACAGAGCAAGGTTGCTGTGTAGGCTGGTCAGTCCACTGGATGGCCCAGTGATGCTTCCGAAGGCTTACATACAGGATTTGGTGAAGATGCCGAGAATAGTTGTTCCCACTATTCTAAAGGGTCGAAGCGCCATTGCAGACCTTCTCGTTCGATCAGAGGCCGAGTGGTCTCACAGGACGACAGCAGTGCAGGGTGCCAAACCTTCAGCGGGTCACCAGTGATTCCTTGACTCAGGTTCTTAGTTGCAGGATACTTGGCTCCTTACCCTTTGTTCGTGAGAACTCAGGAGATCGACATGGTAGTGGTGTTTTCAGCCTCCTCTTATCTAAAGTTCCCTTCGCGCCAAAACGGAGAGGGCCCAATAGGAGATCTGCTCACAAACACTCACACCATACGTGGACCTATCACAGACCACGGTGGTCCCAGGCATTCAGGACACTCTAGACTCTCTTGCACCCAGTATGTGTATTGGGAACAGACATCCCAGCCCACATCCTGGAGGCACACACAAAGCATGCAGAAGCCCGCAAAAGCGTTGTTTCTCGCGGGAAAGTGCATGACCAAATAAGGACTGCCCCGGGCCGGCTCGACCTGGGGGAAGGGAAATGGGCAAGACGGTCAGCGGACAGGACAAAGAACCTCGTAGCATGGCCATTTTGAAGGCCAGGCCACCCATTAGGGCCAAACGCGGGAAGCACGGTTAACATGGCAAAAAGGGGTTCAAAACACAAAGAAACGATAGCTGCCACCAGTCCCGTCCGTGACACACTTGCACATTTCATAATAAGTCCAGCGAGAGTTGCTAGGGCCTTTGGAATGACTAGAGACCCAAGAGCATGGTAATGTAAGTTACGGTGCACTCTTGTTTCATGTTGCTCAAAAGCTGCAACATGAGGAAAGGACTAACGGAAACAAAGTCTCCCAGTACTGACTGTTTTAAGGGCATGTCAGTTTCCCCGTAAGAATTGAGCGAAAGCCAAGAGGAGTGCGACGTAAGGCTGCGCTTCTCTGGCAAAGTCTAGATCAGGGTGTAAAACAACAGCAAAAAGTTTGGGGGTTGCCACATGGAAGGAAAATTACCTACAATTATGAAATCTTTCCTAACAACAATCCCAAGGCATAGCATGAAAGGGTAAGGCAAACAGGAGTCCGTAGAACAAGGTCCAGGGGTCTGTAGCACAAAGAAACAAGAATCCAAATCCAAACACCGCACGCCGTAGAAAAACAGCTGAGAAGCGTTGTGTTGCTGGATAGCGTCTGTTTTATTCCATAACTTCTGTCACGTGTGAGCCTGTTGATCACGTGATGCGTCACATGATTTGGTGACTGGCGCAGCGCAATGGGTACGTTGGCTCTTAGCAGCAGTGGGCGTGGCTAGTGTCTGAATGCAATGGGCAATAGCGTGCTTGGAAACACGGTGTGCCTCGGGCGCTCCACATGAAACACCTTTCCTCTGTTGCGTGTGCAGGCACCACGGGAGTCGCCACGCCGGATACACACGGTGGCTCCTCCCGTGCTATCCTTTCCAGCGCCCCAGCAATCCTCTGCCCACCGAGGGAGCAAACCCCTGAAGCAGATGGAGGGGGAATTTAGAGGTGGCAGACCCAGGTCCCGGGCATCTACGTGGGTGAGTTCTGTAGTGGAGTCTAGGGTCTTGTTGCAGGGAGGTGTGAGAACATGTGCAGGAACGTGTGGGCGTGACACAGAGTCTGAATCCCACAACTGCCCTTCCCTTATTGATCTGCTCCCAGACAGACCTGAATCCCTCAACTAGCCTGCCTTTATTGATCGGCCCCCAGTCAGAGCTTCAATCCCTCAACTACCCTGCCTTTATTGATTGCCCCCAGGCAGAGCCTGAATCCTTCAACTGCCTTGCTTTTATTCATCTGCTCCCAGACAGTGCCTGAATCCCTCAACTACCCTGCTTTTATTGATCTGCTCCCAGACAGAGCCTGAATCCCTCAACTACCCTGCCTTTATTGATCTGCCCCCAGACTGAGCCTGAATCCCTCAACTACCCTGCCTTTATTGATCTGCTCCCAGGCATTGCCTGATTCCCTCAACTATCCTGCCTTATTGATCTGCTCCCAGACAGAGCCTGAATCCCTTGACTACCAGCTTTCATTGATCTGCTCCCAGACAGAGCCTGAATCCCCCGACTACCTGCCTTTATTGATCTCCCATACAGAGTGTGAATCCCTCACCTACCCTGCTTTTATTGATCTGCTCCCAGACAGAGCCTGAATCCCTCACCTAGCCTGCCTTTATTGATCTGCTCCCAGATGTTAAGACGGATTTCTGAACTCTGTCCTGGTGGCGCAGAAGTTCAGAAGGCCAACCTAATTACTTGGAACAGGGTAACCTCTGGACGAGCCAGACCAATCAAGGTAGCGATCGCGGCGGTCAAGACTAGGTCTCAAGAGGGGTGAGGGTGACTGAAAGCCCGCAATGAGCACACAAAGCAAGATCACTTACAAACTACTCCAAACAGTTGTTATATTAAAAATATATACACATTTATTCCAAGGCCTTTAAAACAATTACCGTAGCGAGAAAATCACAATATAACGATAGTAAACCAACACATCCCATATTAACACAATATATATACAAATACGACAGTCTCAAGCGTTAGATGCACGAAATGGGTAGTCCACCTAAAAGGGAAGGAAGACAGGCAGTGCGAAATAATGCTTAGACCCAGTTCGCCTTCAGAGGCACCTAACTAGATTGAAGTCCGAGCCCTGCGAAGAGTGGAGCTTGTGCTCAAAAGTACCTGCACGCGCTGGTGCCAACGGGCAAAAGGAGAAGCTCTTCGAGGGAAATCAGGCAGTTCAGTTTAGTGCACAAAAGAAGAAGAACACGTTCCGCGACTCAAGCGCAGCCTCCACAGTGGGCAGAAGCAGAGCGCGAGTACGGAAAAGGGTGCTGTTTGACACAGCGGGGAAAAGCAATGGGCTCCTGCAGGAGGGCAACCAGATCCTAGCTATGCTACTCACCGGTCCCCGATGCAAGCAGACCCAGGCTTATCTGCGTCTGTTTCAGTAGCTGGCAGGTTCAGAAGAGCAGGGAACGCCTCGTCGTCGTGTTGAGTAAAAAGACGTACCAATCGAAGAAACCCGCACAGTTTGTTACCACAGCAGGGCAACGGAGCGGCCATGTGTATCTGAGCCAAATGTACACTACTCACTTCAGACCTGGGAACGCCAAGTGTACGAAGCGTGTGAGAGTGACAAGGACTCGAAATACTACACAACCTGGCAGCGGTTACAGAGCAAGACTCCCGTGTAAGCTGGTCAGTCAGCTGGATGGCCCAGAGACGCTTCCGAAGGCTTACTGGCAGGAGATGGTGAAGATGCCGAGAATAGCTGTTCCCGGTATTCCAAGGGTCGAAGTACCAGTACAGGACTTCTGGTTCGATCAAAGGTGAAAAGGGTTTCACAAGGCGACAGCAGTGCAGAGAAGTCCTTCAGCGGGTCACCAGCGATTCCTCGGTCCAGCCTCTTGGTTGCAGGATACTTGGCTCCTGTATTCCTTCGTTCGTGAGAACTCAGGAGATCGACATGGTAGTGGTGTTTCCAGCCCCCTCTTATCCACGGTTCCCTTCGCGCCAAAACGGAGGGGACCCAATGGGAGATCCGCTCATCAACACTCACACCATTCGTGGACCAATCACGGACCACGGTGGTCCCAGGCATTCACACCACCCTAGACTCTCTGGCACCCAGGATGTGTATTGGGACCAGACATCCCAGCCCACATCCTGTAGGCACACACAAGACATGTAGAAGCCCGCGAAAGCATCCGTGTTTCGCGGGAAAGTACATGCCCAAATAAGGAAGGCCCCGGGTCGGCTCGACCTGGGGAAGGTGAAGGGAGCAAGACGGTCACCGGACAGGACAAAGGAGCCTCGTGGTCTGGCCATTTTGGGAGCCAGGCCACCATTTTGGGTTAAGCGCGAAAAACGCGCTTAGAACGCCAAAAGGAGCTCAAAACACAAGAAACGATCGCTGCCACCATTCCCGTCCCTGAATCACTTGCACCGATCAGATACAATCCTAAACGAGTATCTAGGGCCTGTAGAAGGCTAGAGACCCAAGAGAGCTGTAACTTAGCTTACAGTGCCCTCTTGTGTCATGTTGCACGAAAGCCGCAACATGATAAAAGAAACTACGGGAAACAGCGTTCCCCGGTACTGACAGTCTTAAGGGCATGTCAGTTTCCCCGTAAGAAAGGAGCGAAAGCCCAGAGGAGTTCGGCAGAAGGCTGCACTTCTCTGGCAAAGTCAAGAACAAGGTGAAAAACAACAGCAAAAAGTTTAGGGGTTGCCACATGGAAGGAAAATTACCTACAATTACGAAATCTTTCCTAACACTCGCCCCTCCCAGACTATGGACAGGGGGAACTAATCCACCCATGGATGAGTCTCTTGTTCAGGTCGGTTAAACATTCTGGACAACCCATCAGCATTGCTATGTTGGACACCTGGCCTATGCTCAATAGTGAAGTTGAAGCCTTGTAGACTTATGGACCACCTAAGCAACTTTGGATTTTCCCCCTTCATGTTCATTAGCCACTTTAAGGGCTTATGGTCAGTTTGCACAGTGAAGTGGGTCCCATAGAGGTAGGGCCTCAGCTTCCTTAGGGCCCACACAACAGAGAAACATTCTTTCTCTACCGTGGACCATCTGAGCTCTCTGTCCTTAAGCTGGCAGCTAATAAAACCAATAGGATGTTCCTTACCCTTCTCATCTACTTGTGATAGTACAGCTCCTATCCCAGTGTCAGAGGCGTCCGTCTGCACGATAAAAGGTCTTTGATAATCAGGGGCCCTGAGGACAGGGGCCTGGCACAAGGAGTCTTTTAAGCCATTGAAGGCCTTCTCACACTCGTCGGTCCAAGTTACCTTCTTGGGTTTCTTCGGAGTTGTGAGGGCAGTCAGAGGGGCAGCTATGGTGCCATAGTCTGCCACAAAATTGCGGTAATACCCCGTGAGTCCTAAGAAGGCTCTCACTTGGGTTTGCGTAGTGGGGGTAGGCCAATCTTGTACTGCTTGTACTTTACTGGGAAGAGGCTGTGTCCTCCCTCCACCTACTTCATGTCCAAGGTAAACCACTGATCCTTGGCCAATCTGGCATTTACTAGCCTTTATGGTCAGGTGTGCTTTCTAAAGAGCCTGGAGCACAATCCTGAGGTGTTTCACATGGTCTTCCCAGGTGGCACTGAAAACTGCGATATCATCCAGATATGCAAGACAGAATTCGTCCAACCCATTCAAAACATGATTCACAAGCCTCTGGAAAGTGGCAGGTGCATTCTTCAACCCGAACGGCATTACCTGGAATTGGTAAAGGCCGTCTGGAGTAGAAAATGCTGTCTTCTCCTTGGCATGCTCTGCTAACGCTATTTGCCAATAGCCAGCAGTGAGGTCAAACGTGCTGAGGTACTTGGAGGCACCCAAAGTATCCACCAGCTCATCTGTTCGAGGCAAGGGGTGTGCATCTGTCTTGGTGACAGCATTCAGAGCCCTGTAATCCACGCAGAACCTCAATTCAGAAGTGCCTGCCTTTGGAACCAAAACCACAGGGCTTGACCAAGGACTACTAGAGGGTTCAATCACCCCAAGGTCTAACATCTTGTTGACCTCGGTCTTAATATAAGACCGTACTTTGTCTGACATCCTGTATCCCCTACTTTTGGTAGGTACACTGTCTCCTGTGTCTATGTTATATTTGCACCAAGGTGTCAAACCAGGCGACTGTGAAGACGGGGAAAACTGCCTAAGCAAACTTTTCACCTCAGCCTGCTGATCAGAAGTCAGGTGAGGGGCCACTCGGACACCCTCAAAGGAGCTATCTGAAGGACCGCTTTGGAACAGGTCGGGGAGAGGTTCAGACTCCTCTTACTCAACGTCTGAAGCCAGTAGCAGTGCTGCGATTTCGACTCTTGGGACGAAAGCCTTCAGCCTATTCACGTGAAACACTTTTGGAGCCTGTCCAGGCCTTCCAAGGTCCACTAAATAGTTAACCTCACCCAGGGGCTCCACCACTGTGTAAGGGCCTGACCATTTGTCCTGTAAAGCTCGAGGCCTTATGGGATTCATGATCAGGACTTGCTGACCAGGTGTAAAGTTGATGAGGGAAGCTTTCTGGTCGTACCAATGTTTCACCAGCGCTTGTCCTGCTTTCAATTTATCACTAGCCAAGCCCATCAGAAGTACCATCCGTTTTCTGAGCCCTAGCACATAATCAACTACGTTGGTAGTAACAGGGGGAGTGGGCATCTCCCATCCCTCTTTGACGATGTCTAAGGGTCCCCGTACGGGATGACCGAACAGAAGTTCGAAGGGGCTGAAGCCAACACACTCCTGTGGTACCTCTCGGTAGGCAAACAGGAAGCATGGTAAAAGAAGATCCCATTTTCTTCTCTGAGGTTCCTCCAGAGCCCCAATCATGCTCTTTAACGTTCTGTTGAAACGTTACACCAGACCATTGGTCTGGGGGTGGTATGCAGAAGAGAACTTGTAGGTGACCCCACATTCTTTCCACATAGCCTGCATATACTTCGACATAAAGTTGCTGCCACGATCCGACACAACTTCTTTAGGGAAGCCAACCCTAGTAAATATGCCAAGTAAAGCTTTTGCAACTGACTTGGCAGTTACAGTTTTCAATGGGATGGCCTCAGGATATCTGGTTGCATGGTCGACCAGCACCAGGATAAACCTATTGCCCGAGGATGTTTGCGGGTCAAGAGGACCAACGATGTCGATCCCTACCCTTTCAAATGGTACCCCCACAACTGGGAGCGGTACCAACGGAGCTTGGATTGTCGCGCCAACCTTACCAGACAACTGGCAGGACCAAGGGGACCAGCAAGGGGAACTTCATGCGCCAAATGCAGGAGGAAGGGCCTAACAGCAAGGGGAACCACCAACCTCCTATGGTCTTCTTCTGTAGACTCTGTGGGCTCACTATACAGGAGTCCACCTTCCCAATAAATCCTATGCGTCCCAGGAGGTTCACCCTCAAGCTGGGAGCAGGCCTGTCTCCTTAGGCCTTCCAGAGATGGGCACTCACGTTGGCCTTTACTGAATTCGTCCCTATCAGGACCTCCTTCAACTAACAAGTCTTTTAGTTCAGGATGATCGTTGGGGTCAAATACTTTAGGCATCGCCACCTCCTCGTCAGGCCTGGGCGATTGACCAACTTCCTCCACCGCAGTGGTAGGCGAGCTCGGGGGAATATTCTCTTTCCATCGTCTTGACTTGTCGACTCCTTTCGCCTTGGGTTTCCCCTTCGGCTGGGGCTGCGTATTGGTCTTGGCCAATGCTGCCCGTGCTTGAGACCGTGTGTAGGGTCTTTCGGCAGTGTCTCCTACAAGCCCTGAAGCTCTGAGATCATTACCTAACAAGACCTTTCCCGGGACGTTTCTCTGAATGCTCACTGGAATCCTGACTGCTGTACCATTTAAAGTAAGATTTACAGGTATTACTGGGAACATACGGAGTGGGCCGTCAGCGAACTTAGTGGGCATCAGAGTAGCTCTGGCAACTTCCTCTGAGTCTACCAACGTAGAATCCACTACAGTGCGACTGCACCCACTATGTGCAACATGATAAAAGAAACTACGGGAAACAGCGTTCCCCGGTACTGACAGTCTTAAGGGCATGTCAGTTTCCCCGTAAGAAAGGAGTGAAAGCCCAGAGGAGTGCGGCAGAAGGCTGAACTTCTCTGGCAAAGTCAAGAACAAGGTGAAAAACAACAGCAAAAAGTTTAGGGGTTGCCACATGGAAGGAAAATTACCTACAATTACGAAATCTTTCCTAACACCAGACAGAGCCTGAATCCCCCAACTACCCTGCCTTATTGATCTGCTCCCAGACAGAGCCTGTATCCCTCAACTACTCTGCCTTTATTGATCTGCCCCCAGACAGAGCCTGAATCCCTCACCTAGCCTGCCTTTATTGATCTGCTCCCAGGCATTGCCTTAATCCCTCAACTACCCTGCCTTATTGATCTGCTCCCAGACAGAGCCTGTATCCCTCAACTACCCTGCCTTTATTGATCTGCCCCCAGACAGAGCCTGAATCCCTCACCTAGCCTGCCTTTAATGATCTGCTCCCAGACAGCCTGAATCCCTCAACTACCCTGCCTTTATTGATCTGCTCCCAGACAGAGTCTGAATCCCTCAACTACCCTGCCTTTAAATGTTCTCCCAGACAGAGCCTGAATCTCTCAACTACCTTGTCTTTATTGATCTGCTACCAGGCAGAGCCTGAATACCTCAAATACCCTGCCTTTATTCATCTCCCAGACAGAGCCTGAATCCCTCAACTACCCTGCCTTTATTGATCTATTCCCAGGCAGAGCCTGAATCCCTCAACTACCCTGCCTTTATTGATCTGCTCCCAGGCATTGCCTGAATCCCTCAACTACCCTGCCTTATTGATCTGCTCCCAGACAGAGCCTGTATCCCTCAACTACCCTGCCTTTATTGATCTGCCCCCAGACAGAGCCTGAATCCCTCACCTAGCCTGCCTTTATTGATCTGCTCCCAGACAGCCTGAATCCCTTAACTACCCTGCCTTTATTGATCTGCTCCCAGACAGAGCCTGAATCCCTCAACTACCCTGCCTATAAATTTTCTCCCAGACAGAGCCTGAATCTCTCAACTACCTTGTCTTTATTGATCTGCTACCAGGCAGAGCCTGAATACCTCAAATACCCTGCCTTTATTCATCTCCCAGACAGATCCTGAATCCCTCAGCTACCTGTTTTATTGATCTGCTCCCACACAGAGCCTGAATCATTCAACTACCCTGTCTTTATTGATCTGCTCCCAGACAGAGCCTCAATCTCTCAACTACCCTGCTTTGTTGATCTGCTCCCAGACAGAGCCTCAATCCCTCAACTACCCTGCCTTTATTGATTTGCTCCTAGGCAGAGCCTGAATCCATCAACTACCCTGCCTTATTGATCTGCTCCCAGAAAAAGCCTGAATCCCTCAACTACCCTGCCTTTAGATCTGCTCCCAGACAGATCCTGAATCCCTCAACTACCCTGCCTTTAGTGATCTGCTACCAGGCAGAGCCTGAATCCTTCAACAACCCTGCCTTTATTGATCTGCTCCCAGACAGAGCCTGAATCCCTCAACTACCCTGCCTTCATTAATCTGCTCCCAGAGTCTGAATCCCTCAACTACCCTGTCTTTATACATTTGCTCCCAGACAGAGCCCGAATCCCTCAACTACCCTGCCTTTATTACTCTCCCAGTCAGAGCTTGAATCCCTCAACTCCCCTGCCTTTATTGATTGCCCCCCAGGCAGAGCCTGAATCCTTCAACTGTCTTGCTTTTATTCATCTGCTCCCAGACAGTGCCTAAATCCCTCAACTACCCTGACTTTATTAATCGGCTCCCAGAGCCTGAATCCTGCAACTGCCCTGCTTTTATTGATCTGCTCCCAGACAGAGCCTGAATCCCTCAACTACCCTGCTTTTATTCATCTGCTCCCAGACAGAGCCTGCATCCCTCAACTACCCTGCCTTTATTGATCTGCTCCCAGACAGAGCCTGAATACCTCGACTACCTGCCTTTATTGATCTGCTCCCAGACAGAGCCTGAATCCCCTGACTACCCTTCCTTTATTGATCTGCTCCCAGACAGAGCCTGAATCCCCCAACTACCCTGCTTTATTGATTGATCTGCCCCCAGACTGAATCCTGAATCCCTCAACTACCCTGCCTTTATTGATCTGCTCCCAGGCATTGCCTGAATCCCTCAACTACCCTGCCTTTATTGATCTGCTCCCAGGCATTGCCTGAATCCCTCAACTAGCCTGCCTGTATTGATCTGCTCCCAGACAGAGCCTGAATACCTCGACTACCTACCTTTATTGATCTGCTCCCAGACAGAGCCTGAATCCCCTGACTACCCTTCCTTTATTGATCTGCTCCCAGACAGAGCCTGAATCCCCCAACTACCCTGACTTTATTAATCGGCTCCCAGAGCCTGAATCCTGCAACTGCCCTGCTTTTATTGATCTGCTCCCAGACAGAGCCTGAATCCCTCAACTACCCTGCTTTTATTCATCTGCTCCCAGACAGAGCCTGTATCCTCAACTACCCTGCCTTTATTGATCTGTTCCCAGACAGAGCCTGAATCCCTCAACTAGCCTGCCTGTATTGATCTGCTCCCAGACAGAGCCTGAATACCTCGACTACCTACCTTTATTGATCTGCTCCCAGACAGAGCCTGAATCCCCTGACTACCCTTCCTTTATTGATCTGCTCCCAGACAGAGCCTGAATCCCCCAACTACCCTGCTTTATTGATCTACTCCCAGACAGAGCCTGAATTTCTCAACTACTCTTTCGTTCTTGATCTGCTCCCAGGTAGTACCCGAATCCCTCAACTACCCTGCCTTATTGATCTGCTCCCAGACAGAGCCTGAATCCCTCAACTACCCTGCCTTTATTGATCTGCTCCCAGGCAGAGCCTGAATCCCTCAACTACCCTGCCTTTATTGATCTACTCCCAGACAAAGCCTGAATCCCTCACCTAGCCTGCTTTTATTGATCTGCTCCCAGACAGAGCCTGAATCCCTCAACTACCCTGCCTTTATTGATATGCCCCCAGACAGAGCCTGAATCCCTCACCTAGCCTGCCTTTATTGATCTGCTCCCAGGCATTGCCTGAATCCCTCAACTACCCTGCCTTATTGATCTGCTCGCAGACAGAGCCTGTATCCCTCAACTACCCTGCCTTTATTGATCTGCCCCCAGACAGAGCCTGAATCCCTCACCTAGCCTGCCTTTATTGATCTGCTCCCAGACAGCCTGAATCCCTCAACTACCCTGCCTTTATTGATCTGCTCCCAGACAGAGCCTGAATCCCTCAACTACCCTGCCTTTAAATGTTCTCCCAGACAGAGCCTGAATCTCTCAACTACCTTGTCTTTATTGATCTGCTACCAGGCAGAGCCTGAATACCTCAAATACCCTGCCTTTATTCATCTCCCAGACAGAGCCTGAATCCCTCAACTACCCTGCCTTTATTGATCTATTCCCAGGCAGAGCCTGAATCCCTCAACTACCCTGCCTTTATTGATCTGCTCCCAGGCATTGCCTGAATCCCTCAACTACCCTGCCTTATTGATCTGCTCCCAGACAGAGCCTGTATCCCTCAACTACCCTGCCTTTATTGATCTGCCCCCAGGCAGAGCCTGAATCCCTCAACTACCCTGCCTTTATTGATCTACTCACAGACAAAGCCTGAATCCCTCACCTAGCCTGCTTTTATTGATCTGCTCCCAGACAGAGCCTGAATCCCTCAACTACCCTGCCTTTATTGATCTGCCCCCAGACAGAGCCTGAATCCCTCACCTAGCCTGCCTTTATTGATCTGCTCCCAGGCATTGCCTGAATCCCTCAACTACCCTGCCTTATTGATCTGCTCGCAGACAGAGCCTGTATCCCTCAACTACCCTGCCTTTATTGATCTGCCCCCAGACAGAGCCTGAATCCCTCACCTAGCCTGCCTTTATTGATCTGCTCCCAGACAGCCTGAATCCCTCAACTACCCTGCCTTTATTGATCTGCTCCCAGACAGAGCCTGAATCCCTCAACTACCCTGCCTTTAAATGTTCTCCCAGACAGAGCCTGAATCTCTCAACTACCTTGTCTTTATTGATCTGCTACCAGGCAGAGCCTGAATACCTCAAATACCCTGCCTTTATTCATCTCCCAGACAGAGCCTGAATCCCTCAACTACCCTGCCTTTATTGATCTATTCCCAGGCAGAGCCTGAATCCCTCAACTACCCTGCCTTTATTGATCTGCTCCCAGGCATTGCCTGAATCCCTCAACTACCCTGCCTTATTGATCTGCTCCCAGACAGAGCCTGTATCCCTCAACTACCCTGCCTTTATTGATCTGCCCCCAGACAGAGCCTGAATCCCTCACCTAGCCTGCCTTTATTGATCTGCTCCCAGACAGCCTGAATCCCTTAACTACCCTGCCTTTATTGATCTGCTCCCAGACAGAGCCTGAATCCCTCAACTACCCTGCCTATAAATTTTCTCCCAGACAGAGCCTGAATCTCTCAACTACCTTGTCTTTATTGATCTGCTACCAGGCAGAGCCTGAATACCTCAAATACCCTGCCTTTATTCATCTCCCAGACAGATCCTGAATCCCTCAACTACCTGTTTTATTGATCTGCTCCCACACAGAGCCTGAATCATTCAACTACCCTGTCTTTATTGATCTACTCCCAGACAGAGCCTCAATCTCTCAACTACCCTGCTTTGTTGATCTGCTCCCAGACAGAGCCTCAATCCCTCAACTACCCTGCCTTTATTGATTTGCTCCTAGGCAGAGCCTGAATCCATCAACTACCCTGCCTTATTGATCTGCTCCCAGAAAAAGCCTGAATCCCTCAACTACCCTGCCTTTAGATCTGCTCCCAGACAGATCCTGAATCCCTCAACTACCCTGCCTTTAGTGATCTGCTACCAGGCAGAGCCTGAATCCTTCAACAACCCTGCCTTTATTGATCTGCTCCCAGACAGAGCCTGAATCCCTCAACTACCCTGCCTTCATTAATCTGCTCCCAGAGTCTGAATCCCTCAACTACCCTGTCTTTATACATTTGCTCCCAGACAGAGCCCGAATCCCTCAACTACCCTGCCTTTATTACTCTCCCAGTCAGAGCTTGAATCCCTCAACTCCCCTGCCTTTATTGATTGCCCCCCAGGCAGAGCCTGAATCCTTCAACTGTCTTGCTTTTATTCATCTGCTCCCAGACAGTGCCTAAATCCCTCAACTACCCTGACTTTATTAATCGGCTCCCAGAGCCTGAATCCTGCAACTGCCCTGCTTTTATTGATCTGCTCCCAGACAGAGCCTGAATCCCTCAACTACCCTGCTTTTATTCATCTGCTCCCAGACAGAGCCTGCATCCCTCAACTACCCTGCCTTTATTGATCTGCTCCCAGACAGAGCCTGAATACCTCGACTACCTGCCTTTATTGATCTGCTCCCAGACAGAGCCTGAATCCCCTGACTACCCTTCCTTTATTGATCTGCTCCCAGACAGAGCCTGAATCCCCCAACTACCCTGCTTTATTGATTGATCTGCCCCCAGACTGAATCCTGAATCCCTCAACTACCCTGCCTTTATTGATCTGCTCCCAGGCATTGCCTGAATCCCTCAACTACCCTGCCTTTATTGATCTGCTCCCAGGCATTGCCTGAATCCCTCAACTAGCCTGCCTGTATTGATCTGCTCCCAGACAGAGCCTGAATACCTCGACTACCTACCTTTATTGATCTGCTCCCAGACAGAGCCTGAATCCCCTGACTACCCTTCCTTTATTGATCTGCTCCCAGACAGAGCCTGAAT